>NC_056503.1:26665834-26671386 GCF_014905685.2 Nematolebias whitei | reverse complement strand
TGTGTGTGTGTGTGTGTGTGTGTGTGTGTGTGTGTGTGTGTGTGTGTTTGCGTGCGTGCGCGCGCGCGCGCGTGCGTGCGTGCGTATACTGTAAATTAAAAAGTACACTTGAAACCCAAGAATCATCCAGAGATTTTACAGAAGTTCCCAAATAATGCTGAACTCACATCTGAATATTTTTCTGATGTTTTTAGATTTTAGAAGTAGATTCAGTGAAAGGATTTTGTGTCATGAGATGCTGACTAATTCATTGCATGTCCTCCATTGGTTTGTGTAACCTTGATATTTCTCTTGACTTGATGCTTGTGTGGTCAATAAGAGCTGAGATGGGAGAGGGTGGCCATTTTAAAGAACTTATTTTTATATTTTTTGAATAGTGGTTTTATTAAAAACCTCATTAACACAAAGTATCCCAGTGTAAGTGTGCGGATAGGAAAAGGGGGCAGAGTTCATACCGGGGTATCTTTCTCTAAACTGAATCCGTCCTCCTGGGATCTCATTATTCTTTGCTCAAACTGACTATATTGTTCCAAACACCAGGTGGTTCTGTTCAGCCGTCTCTGTAGTTTGTGTTCATGTTCAGTCATATGAACGCTCCAACGTGTGAGATGCGTAAAGAATGAGAAATCACTGAAAGTGAACAGATGTGAAATTCAATCTAAAATCCTGAAAGAGACTAAAAAACTGGAAATGATGAGTAGATAAAACAGAAACTTCCATATTGTGAGGTTTTGGAGGAAAAGGAGCGTGAATGGAAACAGTGGAAACAGTGAAGCAACAGTTTTTAGTTGGTTGGCTTGAGTTCAGACTGCTGATTGATCTCCAGGTGACAGCCAGAGCCACGGCCCCCGGCCAGCCTGTCATTCTCTCACAGCCCCCCTGCCCCCACACCTCATCTTTGCCGCTGACACTTTCTTTTCACCACGACTTTTTAAGCTCTCTCTTGTGCCAGTTTATTTCTCACCTTCCTCTGCACTGATTCAGCTTCCCTCTGTGTCTTCCTCCTCTGTTTTCCTCATTGTCGTTCTGTTCTGTTGTTCTACTTCCTCAGGCGGCTGAGATGAGCTGGTCTGAGAAGCTCAGTCTTCACGTCCTTCTACAGGTGTGCAGTGGAGAGCTCCAGCATCAACGTGTGGCATGGAGGCTGCACAGCTGAAGAAAGAAAAGCTTTGCAGAGAGTGGTGAAGGCTGCACAGAAGTCTGTTGGAGTCCTTCTCCCCATCATCACAGACATCTACACCTCCATATGCAGGAAGAGGGCCACCTGCATCATGAAGGACCGCACTCACCCAGCACACACTATTGCCCTGGTCCCCTCAGGCAGGAGGTTGAGGCGCATTAAGTGTAGAACAACTAGACTGAGGAACAGCTCCTACCCCGAGGCTGTTAGACTCATGAATCTCTAACCAGAATAATAACTGTGAAAAAAAATCACTGTAATGCCACCTGGTTGTTCATGTGTGCTTCTCCAACCAGGAACTATCCACTTTACGTAGCGTATTTACTATGGAAGACTTGCACATGTCCAGGACTTACTTTCTTATTTTCTTTCTTTCTTTCTTTCTTGGAGGGGTTACTGGAGAGTGCACCTCCTGGGCCCTCCCTTGTTCTGCTGGGGGACAGTGAGACCTGGAGGGTTGTAGTTGTGAGAAAAGACCCCCCCCTGATCTGAACCCAAGTGATGTTCTGTTGTTGGACTTCTGTGCTTGTCATGGATTGTCCATAACAAACATCATGTTCAAGCATAAGGGTGTCCATATTTGCTCTTGGCACCAGGACACCCTAGGCAGCAGTTCAATGATCTACTTTGTTGTCATCTCATCTGTTCTGTGGCCGCATGTCTTGGACACTCGGATGAAGGGAGGGGCGGAGCTGTCCACAGACCAGTACCTGGGGGTGACTTGGCTCCGATGGTGGGCGAGGATGCCCGTCAGACCTGGCAGGCCCAAACGTATTGTGAGGGTTTTTTGGGAACATCTGGCAGAGTCTCCTGGGAGATTGAGTTTTAACTCCCACCTCCAAGAGAACTTCGAACATGTTCCGGGGGACGTAGGGGACATTGAGTCCGAGTGGGCCATGTTCTGTGCCTCTATTGTCGAGGCAGCTTACCGGAGCTGTGGCTGCAAGGTTGTCGGTGCCTGTCATGGCAGCAACCCTCGTACCCGGTGGTGGACACCGGCGGTGAGAGATGCTGTCAGGCTGAAGGAGTTCTATCGGGCCTTTTTGGCCCGTGGGACCCCGGAAGCAGCTGATGGACACCTTTTGCTACTTTTCTTTTTGACTGTCCTTTTGGTTGCTATTTTGTTTTGATTTGTTGAAAATTAAATACATTTTGTATGCCTCTTTTGTGACTGTTGTTGTTTTTGTTACTCACTGTTGTCATCACTCTTTGTTAAGAAATCAGGTCTCTTGTAAATGAGTCCCCGAGTCTCAATGGGATTAACCTGTCTAAATAAAGGTTGAAAGAAAAAGCCAACAACATACTGTAACAATCACAGAAAAACACATGACAGAAACCGAATGAGTGATGTCACCGTCCTACTAAGGACAGAGTGAGAAGGAGCAACTTATCTTCCAATGCTAACCAAACATAGCTAATAAACATTAAGGGGTACGGTCATTTGTTAGAACTTTATAAGATAAAACACAGCACCATCAGTCAACCATTTATACACAGCCTGTGTGTTCAACCTCACCTGTAACACAAAACAGAGCTTTAGATAAGCAGCAGTACACGTTGACACATTTATGATTGAGCTTCGTCAACTCGCTGCTTCTGTTGTAAAATGCAGAGGAGCGTTAGTGAGTTGTGTTCAGGCCTGAAAAAATCCAGTCCTGCCCGGCTTGAACCCGTATCATTTTTTTCCAGCCCGACCCGAACCCAACCAATTAACTGTGATTACAGGTCCGAACCCGAAAAAAAAAGCAGAACTTTGAAGATGAAGAAAAAAGTTGTATTTGGAGGGCCACATCTGATTGGACGATAAGAACAAATGCATATCTGGAGGACCACATCTGATTGGACAAAAAAAGAATTTGGCGTTATTGGTAGATTGTGTTACCCACAGACATTATGTCTATGGTGTTAACCGGTTCCACATTAGCAGTGTCTCCGGTTCGACGTTGGCGGCGTCTCCATAACTTCTCTTTCCGCCTCTATTAACACAGAACTTCCGGTTACATTTCAAAATAAGGGCAACATAAATGGGCAGTGGGGAGTGCTAAATGTTTGTTTTTTAATACCTAGCCATTACATTAAAAAACAAAATCCATTTTGGTTGTTGAATAATGTGAAAATAGTTACAATCAATTTATAAATAAAGAAAAATAAAGTAACCAAAATAATGATACTTAAACTGGCTTTGGGACAAAGGATGTTTCCTTCAACTTCACATTTTCTGGTTCATCCTTTTAAAGAAGTCACTGCAGATGAGTGATTGTCAGTTTCTGTTAGATTTCTGCAACTGGAGCAAGTATTTCTGTTTACTGGTTAAGTTCCTTAGCTGTCAGATTTTAAGGGTCAGTCCTACTCCGTATTTCAGCTTCTTTCATAGATCAGATCTCAGAGAATAGCACTTCTAAAGAGCAAATTTTGTTTTTAGCTTTTGTTTTGGACCATTATCTTGTTACAGGACTCATGATCTTTAATTGAGATCACCCATTTTGACCAATGGGAGCAGGTTTTGCTTCAAGTGCCTTCATATTTCAGTGTACCCAGACCACACTCAAGTCAACCTGTCAGGTGCAACCTACAACCAAAGAACAAAAGACAGCAAATATAACGCTGTTTATTAAAAATCTTCAATTAAAAAAAAAGAGCTGATGTAACTTACCCAAAGAGCCAGCAAATACAGCTAGCCAATCAGTGTTTGCGCTCTAGAAACGCCTATTCTCCAGAAACGACCACCTCTGGTCTGCAGAGAACCCCTTCTTGTCCAGTTGAGCTTGGATGGTTCACTGGCAGTAGTCCAGCTGAAACTTAACTGAACTTTTTTTTTTTGTAACCTCTTTCAACCAGCCGGTCAGCACTGTCAACCGGCCTTGTGCGGCTAGCAATACAAATTGGATCGTCAGCCGCGCGCGTCCAAGAATGCAATCAAAAGCCCACACTGAGGTCAGGGTGGCCCACCCATCCAGCACATTTGGCCCAGGCCCAGGCTAGAAATGAATGCTCTGTCAGTGATGCTCTAAACTTCACTACTGCCACCTACTGGCAGAAATAAGTATTGGCTGATTTTGTTTCTACAGTAGATGAGGCTTGGAAAAAAAACACACCCAGTTTACAATACACTGAGATTTAGCTAAGAAAGATTAGCAAGATTAATAAATTGAACACAAGGGTGCCACACGTGCAAGTACTGTGAACGCTCTGGCTGTGGCTGATCCAGACTTGAGAACTAGAGCTGCAGATTCAGTTCTGGATGGCAGGGTAGTCTCATCTCATCCTGGCTGTCTGTCCCAGGAAGTATTGGGAGTAAAAACTTGCATTTTCCTCCAGGTGGGGAACCCTGGAAATGACATCTTTCATCAGGAATTCCATTAGTTTGGACTGGACAGGCAGACCTTGAGGGGATGGTAAGTTGGTCTCCAGGACGTTGCAGAGTCTTGGGATGTTGTAAATTGCAGTGAGTACCCACTGTTGATCAAGCAGTCCATTCACCGTCTATGAATCAAGCCACATAGCAATTGGAGCAGCGCACAGAGCGGGCGAGCATGCAGTCTTTGCTGTGGTCGTCGCGGAGACAAGCAACTTTGAGCCATCACACTGCACATTTTCTGTGCTCATACCAGACAGGAGGATAAGGATGTAAGGAGCCGCAGGTTGGCTGACAGGGTCAGAAAGCAGCAAACTCGAGATTCAGACTTGAGGTGAACTCTGAAGATCTGTTCCGTCTGCCCAGTATCAACTGTAGAAGCTGACAGTTACACCTCAGAACATTTCTAAATTATGGTTGGCTTATGTGTTCAAAAATAAAGGGATCCATTTAAATTTCTTCTTTTAAGTAAAGTGCATTTGCTAGTTCCTGAGTGTTTCACGTATAGTCGAGATTTCCTTGCTTAACTGTAAATGTCCAAAAAAAACAACAAAAAAAAAAAGGCAAAGCAATGTTCCCGCAAAAGAGTTTGGCATGTGTGGGCGAGTAATGCGAGAAACTGTCCAAGCTCAGTTAAATTAAGTCACCATGACCCTAGTATTCCAAGTACATACAGTCCCACCAATGCATCTTAATCTTACAGAATTAGGGACACTTTAAAAAAAAAAAAATCACTTTTAAATGTGCAAGAAATTGCTTGTCTACAAGAATATAAAACCAAAGTGTTTATTTTATTCAATGATCGTCGCCTGCAGTCACGTTGTGGGCTTCGTCGCCTGCAGTCACGTTGTGGGCTTCGTCGCCTGCAGTCACGTTGTGGGCTTCGTCGCCTGCAGTCACGTTGTGGGCTTCGTCGCCTGCAGTCACGTTGTGGGCTTCGTCGCCTGCAGTCACGTTGTGGGCTTCGTCGCCTGCAGTCACGTTGTGGGCTTCGTCGCCTGCAGTCACGTTGTGGGC
>NC_056503.1:26665540-26665734 GCF_014905685.2 Nematolebias whitei | reverse complement strand
GTCACGTTGTGGGCTTCGTCGCCTGCAGTCACGTTGTGGGCTTCGTCGCCTGCAGTCACGTTGTGGGCTTCGTCGCCTGCAGTCACGTTGTGGGCTTCGTCGCCTGCAGTCACGTTGTGGGCTTCGTCGCCTGCAGTCACGTTGTGGGCTTCGTCGCCTGCAGTCACGTTGTGGGCTTCGTCGCCTGCAGTCAC
>NC_056503.1:26661499-26665440 GCF_014905685.2 Nematolebias whitei | reverse complement strand
TTTTTTTTCCAGACCTCCAGGCACTGGCATGTGGACCCCTGGGTGTCTGGGAACCCCAGTTTGAGAAACACTGTTATTTACTGTCATTGTAAGACATAATAAGTATGGAAATGGACTGTACTTATATAGCACCTTTCTGTCTTATCAACACACTCAAAGTGCTTTACCACACAATCTGTGGCCGCATTTACCCATTCATACATCACTCTACTGTACTAGATCTCTACAAAGCTAATTGAACACATCATTCTAAAGAGACTAATCAGTTCTTTATCACATATTCATACACCAATGGGACACACATCGGAGGCAATGAGGTATTCAGTGTCTTGCCCAGGGACACGTTGATATGTGACTGCTGGTGGACTCGAACCCCCAACTCTCGCATTGGAGGACAACTGCTCTAACCACTCAGCCAAAGCCGCAATGCATTGTTTGCCTTAAGTAGATGGCAGAGGCACAACCTTTATGGCAACAGCATTATTGGATCAGTTTCAAAGCAACTTTCACTAAATTGAACATTGTTGGTATTGTCGCTGAATCAGCTGGACTATTTCACAGATTTTTGTCTCTGCAATTCAATTCAATTCAATTCAGTTTATTTATATAGCGCCAAATCACAACAAAGTTGTCTCAGGGCACTTTACAGAAACATTCACATACATAAAAGCCAATTAGTAAAGTTATCCATCTAAGGAGGCCAGCAGACAAGTTGAATCTTGGCTTTGTTGCAGTCTCCCATCCTGAGCAAGCACTTACATCACTGCAGCTAAAAAACAAACAAACAAACAAAAAAAACAGCATAGTACTATATATGTATTTTTGTAATTTGTTCATTTTTAAACAGAAGCTGCTGAAGATCCTCCAAAATCTTCTGAAAATAAAACAGGTTAAAAATAAGACAACATAACTTACATTATTTCTCTAAGAATGATATAAAATGTTGGTATAATTATGTATATACCAGAATTGACAAAAGATATTATGAAAACTGATGTTATTCGCAAGGTCTTGTAGGGTTTTCTTTTCTTAAAAAAAATGTACTGAACTCATGTCACCAAAACCCTTTAGTTGTCAACAGAACAATCTTTCACAACCTCTTGAAAATGTCAGCATGTGTTTCATTCCAGCAGAGCTTTGGGGCTTTTCTCTGTCTTGTGGTACACACAGCAAGCAGCAAAAGGGAAATTAAAGTATTTTTCATTGTATAAAATGGGTGAATGGTCTGTGATACAAATGAAATACAATATAGCACTTCAAATAAAATCTCATTGCCAATAAAAACATTCCTAAGGGGTAATAACAATTGAATCTAGACCATTTTTGAAGATTTTGATGTTAAAATAAATCTGTTTTTCTTGCAGTGAATCCCCTTTTAGTTTATTACAATATTTAGTTCAAAAACATTTAGGCAATTATTTTTATACATAAAACGTGTGTAGACATTCTACTAATTCACAAACATATTCATCAGTAGGAAAAGACAAAGAAACACCATGGTGGATGTACACAGATGCAATTAGAGAACATAGTGATAGCTGGAGTGAGGACAGAGGACAGAGAGAGATGGAAGATTTCTCACTGTGGCAATCCATAAAGAGGGAACAGCCAAAAGAAGAAGAAGAACAAAGATCAGTAGTAAAAGCTCAACAATAACGTCAAGTGAGCAACACTAATTTAGGGCACTTTAAATGTGTTGTGATCAATCGAAAATTCCTTCTTCAATTTCACAGCAGTAAGTGTGCAACGTTGATAATATTCAACCATGAGAAATATCAAGTACAAAATAAAGATACAAAAACATCCCACAAATTATTACTATTTAATGGGGAATGCCTGACTGTGTACATGTTACAAGTTCTAATTGTTGTTAAATACATGTTTATTTGTATACTACTGTAGGGACACATCAAGGTTTTTCTACCATTAAACTTTTATTCTTTTGATACTTTGACAGTAAGGCTGACTCTCATTCCCAAAGCTGGACAGTAAGGAACCACATGTTATCATATAAGATGAATAACAAAAATCTGTTATTGTAATTAATTGCACACCTGGTATTATGATTTCAGCAAAGCTGAAAGGCCCTTTGTATGAGAACCTTTCCATCTGACCTGTGAAATATAACATCTAAAACGTACGCTTATCTCTTCCTAAAGGGAGGATTCATCCTCCAGTCCTAGAGTGTGAGAAAGACCCCATTGTTTTTCAAGGACTCTTCTTTCCATCTCACAGTAGAAATCATTTTTTTTAACAAGTTAAATTTCTGAGTTCTCCTGAACACAATTGAATGTTTTGCTGTAAAAACGGCTAAGTTTACTTACTTTCTCAGCTCAATACTTGGTAATCATGCAAAGGAAAGTTGATGTAAAACTGGTGTTCAGAAGTTACAACTGTGTGCATAAGTTCGAATGAAAATGTTTATGGATGAGTAAAAAGCTGCTTAGAAGTTTGATTATCCTGTTATATTGATAATTTACCAAAGTAGAGTAAATTAGCCATTTAATATTTTTATTAAGGTTATTAAAGTTCAACGGTGACTTGAAAGAAGGTCCACCCTTCTGTTGTGATTGGCTCGACCATCACATTGCAACGCCCTCGAAGTCAAAGAAATTTATTTCTGACATTTGGCTTAGAGCAGTCTGGAAGAAGCTTTTGAAGAAGTAAGGTCAAACTATTGGATATTTATTGCCAGAAGAAGTGATGTTTTGGTGCTATTAGTGCTTAGTGTATTATTTAGTTGATGTTTTTCTTAGTTCATATCTTAGATCTTATTACTGTTTTTCTTTTACATTTTATTGTTGGATGTAACTGGGACCCTGTGTACATAATTTTGTTCCACCACATGTACCACATGTGGTGCGAATGACAAATAAAGAAACTCTGACTCTGATTTAAGTACTGCTGTATGTTAGCCATTGTCTGTCCTGATTTCTAAAGTTTGGCGTTACACATAGAAAAACAAAATCACATCCTCTGATCTCTGTTACTGCAACGCTAAAAGGTTACTGTATGACATTATATTGAAAACATTTGTACTTTACTTTCCAAGCACATTTACTGAAAGCAATTTATTTAATAACTATCACAAACTGAGAAATTATGCAGTGTTAAAGAAGTCTATAATTTATTTAATATGTGAAAATGTTACATCATAATCAATAATCTCTCACTCTAAAGCTGTGCAATCTATAATCAACTATAAAGAGCTCCTAGGCTCTGACATATAATTGTACAGCTCTGCTTGATTGGAGCTTTGAATTTCCTGCAGGTGTTCAGAGAAATGACACTGAAAGGATCATCTAACAAGTGACCAATGGAAAGCCAGAAATCAGTCTTGTTTCATGAGGTATAAAAGCAGAAAAGAAAGGAAAGGAAATACAAAGAAAAGTGGTCGCTATGAATCAAGAGATAAATTGGTGTTCGACAAATGCTAATCTTATCCAACTTTTTCAAAAATATCTCCAAATCACCTCAAGCTCTTGTTTGTTACTTATTGGACGGAGGATGATGTGTTTGTGAATATGTGTGTGTACAAACAGACTTATGTGTGTTTTTGATGTGTAAGTGCTGTGTGTGTTGATGATTCCCTTCAATTTCTGGAATAAACAGCCCCAATAAAAGTCCAGAGGGGATTTGTGCTCTCAGTCGTACTGTACAACACTGAATCACCAAGGGCAATAGGAAGCAGGGAGGCAGACAGTGAGGCAAAATGGACACCATGGACAGGCAGGCAGTGCACACTGAAAATCTGTTCCTTGGCTGGCGGAGGTAGCTACAGCTCCCAGTTGGCAAAATGTACTGAAGGGAAACAAGTTGATTTCAAAATCAATGTTCTGCTGAACTATAACAGCTTGTCACCATGTTAAACATGTAGTAGTACATATATAAGATATATATATATACAATTTTCACGAGTTCCTCATCTTTCTGACTGTGTA
>NC_056503.1:26635309-26661399 GCF_014905685.2 Nematolebias whitei | reverse complement strand
CATATATATATATATATATATATATATATATATACATACATACATACATTTGTACATACATACATATGTGTGTGTTTGGTTTATTTGTCATATGCAAAAATCTACACAACGTCAATAATGCGAAGAAATGCTGAGGACGATATAATGGTAATAATGCATATATGCATTAACTTCAGATTTTTTTTAGTTGCCGATTTAAATTCATAATAGACATTTTTTAATCTTCCAGCACATTTTGATATATGTCACACCACATCAGAATACAAAATAGAAACTTTTCCTGATTTGTGACTCAATAAAAGGCCACAGTCCTCAGATGTTTCCTAAAACCCAGTTATTACCATAAAGTACCCGCAGATTCTTTATCATTAAACATTTCTCATCTCTCTCACATTCACAGCTTCTGCCACGTTTGTGCTGATGTTTACCTTCAGATTATTTTCTCCCTCCATTCATTTCTCACATCCAACCCAGACTCTTGCTGATGTGATGGCATGGCTCCTCTGAAGCTTTTTAACATGAGGTTGATGGATGGGAGAGAGAACCTGAGCTAAACACAGTTTCCCTCCCCAACCTTGGATTTAAAGCAAAGTTTTTGTCTCTAACTGCTTCACTGTTTGATGGTTCTTCATCAAGAGGATGTCAAAAGGACACCCCCCCCCCCCCACACACACACACACACATAACACCAAATATCAGCACAAAGCATGAAGTTCTTCATCTTAAACAGAGAATACTCTCAGTTGTCCAAAGCCTCTTATCACATTTAATTGCTGACTATTTTCCTTCTTGGTAACCATAGTACCGGTAAATTTACACTAAAGAATTGCAGTGCTTTTGTATCTTTCCCCCATTTAAACCTGATTTACTTAAAAAATATATACTTAAAAAAATACCATGGTGAGGTTCAAGGTAAATGTGCAAATGTTTGTGGCTATGATTGCAAAATATTTGCACTTAATGGCAACAAAGCCTTTATGTTGCAAACTTGCAGTCTTCAAATAAATAAATTATTACTGTCTGCTAAAAACCAATGGAAATTCAGTTGACAAGTCACCATAAAGTCATTTTGTGAAACAAGCAAGTACTAAAGTGCAACATTTGTTGCATTTTAATTCATAAAACAAACATTTATTAAACATTTATCTGGGGTTTTAAACACACCTGTTAAACCAATGATAACAGCACCAGAAGCAATGCTGATGTCCGCTTTCAAAGCACATGTTCTTTGCAATCTAAATGTATTTTCCTCTTAAATTTACGTTTTCCACCTTAACAGAAGCCTCTTGAATATTTAATGGTGTACTCTGGCACATCGACTCTTTTGCTTGTTAGATAAGAAGGATTGTTTGCACCAAAAAATGTCAGCTGAGCAAGTACTCTTCCAGCTCCCTGCAGCACGATGCAGCTAACTGGACCTGAGTGCCATAAAGAAAACTGCAACATTTGGTGGAACTAGTTTCCTACTGGGATTTGGACTGTGTTGGATCAGCACTGTAGTCAGGAACACTTACATATTAAACTGATCATCTAAAGAAAAGCTTTCTGTTTACCTCTGATACAAAAGACAAATTGTGTGGAAATTATTTCAATCTGAGCACATTCACTAAACATTATTCAAGATTTTTCACAGAAATACTTGATTTCCCTGAAAACAGACAACTCTAAGATTAGCTGGATAAGACTGAGAGTAACTTTACCTGCCTCAAGCCGTCCTTGCTGTTCTGCATGATCCTCAGGGCATAGTTCGACCGTTGACCTTTGCTGTTGAATTCAATGTGGCCCGTTAGACCTTCCAACTCTACCTATCCAACAAAGAAGAGGAACAGAGGTAAAAGATTTACCATAAAAAAAATAAAAATAAAACAAAATTTTCTCAGCGGCATATTCATTCAACCTTTATTTAAACAGATAAGTCACATTGAGCCTCTTAGACTCATTTACAAGTGAGACCTGTGTAGTGAACCTGATCTGACCCTGATGACCTCAAATCTATCAGATGGACAGAGACTGTTATTTTCATTGATCTGAATACAGTCTGAGCCATCTGGTGACTTTCTTTCTTGAATTAATCAAGCAGAAAAGACAATTCTCTATAATCATTTACTGTTTTACAAATGTTTGATAATCAAATTGTGTTAGTTCCATTCAATGCTTACAGGTTGGAAAGAACTACTCATTTTTATTTTACATAAACAGTAAGTAATGATTTTTATTCCTCATTTAAAGAAGAAATCAGGTTAATATGCATTTCTTGATTCTCTGTCTGAAATGAGCCAAGTAATGTAAGTATGTTAAAGGTCGGTTTTCGGTCAACTAAAATGTTTACTGAGAAGAAATGTCATGTTTTACTATTTGAGAAGATACAACAGCGTGAGACTCCACGAAGTCTGGTCATCTGCAATAATCTTTTCTGTATGTTGAAAACAATCCTTGACTTATGATAACATCTTACATCACAAACCACACCTCTATTTCTGGTCCATCGACCAATCAAAAGCTCTCAAATGAACCGGAAGTCGACCCATTTAAAATGTGGCAACTTCCCAGTTCATGTTAGAATTCAGGAGAATTCGAGAGAGTCTGGAGTCTGATAGTTCCAGAGGCTGAGGAGATGAAGAACTAGAAAGTTGCTGGAGTTGAAAGATTCTGTTAGAGTCTGAGAAGTTCTGAAGAATGAAAGGAGTTCATGGTTCTTGGGTGCAAACGCATTCAGGATGATCCAGAGACGTTTTGGGATTATAATTTCTGTTTGAAAACCACGTACGACTCCCCGAGGGTTTGGTAGTTCTCACGGAGACGCTGAAAAGAGTCAGAAAGGAACCTACACCGACGCTGAGTTCATCATCAAGGTAGATGGTTCTATTTTCGACCAAGTGTACCGTGGGCAAGCTGATATCTGATGGAGCGTGCAATTTCTGGTCAAACAGATTAATTCCCTCACATATTTCTCTGTAAGATAAATCTCCATTTCATCTTAAAACTCCCCTCTTTCTCATAAAATCAGTACAGATATTTTAGAAATATCTGAAGCAAAGTCCTCGATCACCGCCGAGTGATCGATGCTCATTTCCTGTGAAACTTGTCTGTTATTATTTTCATATTTTGCCAAATTAATGTAAATGTTTGATGTTAAACTTTGATTCTGAAAATAAATGACCGCATTGATTTGATGGGTCAAAGATAAATGACGTCTCTCGTTACATTTCTGTTAAATTCAATGCACGACATTACACAGTCAGAAAGATGAGGAACTCGTGAAAAAGTATGCATATATATCTCATATATTGTCATACTACACCTGTTTGGACAGACAATACAATGGTGAAAAATGACACATAGGGTTTGGAGACAAGAAAAAATTTCCTAACACATTTTTAACCTCTGTTTGAAGGTCAACAGTGTGATAATGAAAACAATCTTGCACACAAGCACACAATGACGCCAACATTACGTGGCGGTGTTGGTGGTGGTGGTGGGGGGGGGATGCAAGGGCGGTGAGCAGTCAGAGACAACACACAGAGGCACTGCAGAGTTCAGATAAAATCATTCAGTTCAAATGGTTTCTTCTGGAAAGATCGGTGCACACTCTGGAGGTGCCGAGGACGACCAGAGACAAATCCAGAGTCCTGAAATGATGACAGAATGTTTATTCAGCTGGGCTCCTCTGAAAATACCATGGAAATTCCTCAGTAGTAGGGGAGGGAGGGGTTAGAGCATCAGGTTTACAAAACTCTCCAGGCGGGTTGAGATAAGACGGCCTGTCAAGGCCAGTCAGGGAGCCAAATTCAGATAAGCACGATTGTTTTGGGGACAGGCAGAATTTTAATGACATCTACCTTGAGTCTGTGTCGGTCCACTCGGAGTCGAAACGTCCGAATTAAATTACCATACCAATGGAATGTGCTTGAGAATAATCCCCGGGATCTCATTCATTCTGCCAAGAGTCTGGGTGCTCGAGGCACGAACCAAGCCATTGTATAAAGCAGGCAGCCTGACCAGGTCCAGATTTACTGCCGATGACTCCCTTGTTTGTTGATAGACCAGGAACCAGCAGAATCCAAAAAGCAGGAACCAGTGATCATAAATCCAATTATAAATGTGTCCTTAAAACCCACAGATGACAGCAGAGATAGACATGTCATCAAGTCTTCAAAGTCAATGAGATATCCAGCTGCTTGTGTGCCAACAGGGCAAATTGGCTCGCATAAAGCCTGTCTTCTCTTCAAAGAAATGTTATCAATTGTGTTGAGGGACCAAATGACCAAATCCAAGTCCATAGTTATGATTCGGAAGATTTGTAGAAGAGAGGCTCTAAAGCAGTTTCACAGACAGGAAAGAGCAAAAGCAAAGCAGAGAAGGAGAGGAAGAGACATCCGCCCTTGAGAAGAGTAAGTGTTAAAGTGACCTGGGACTAAATAAGACAAATACCTTAAAGACAGGAGTGCAACAACATCCATTTCTAAAAAAAAGCAAAGAGATTAAAGTTCCTATTAGTGATTTTTTGGGGGGTAATAAAGACAGATTGATGTCAAAGATGTTGCTGCATTTAAGTCTTTTGATGACCCGCTGCCTTTTGTCTCAAACAGAAAAACGTGTTTTCTCCCCTGACAGCACCTCTTTATCTCTCCTCCTTCATTGTTTCTCAGTATAATGTAGAGACAAGATAAACTGATGGAGTGAATAGAGAGTAAATCTTCAAATAAGATGGAAACATGGATGCTATCTTCTGTCATCTTTCCAGGATACAAAATACAAATTAACACGTACAAAGAGATGCTATAATCAAGAATTCAAGAAGCTTACATGGCAATAAAACAGTTCCTTGTTATTATATTTGTGAAAATATCCACCTGTCACACAGGAGACCAGGATTCGATTTACCGATGGAGAGTGTACTAACTTTGAACCAGTCACTAGGGAGCAAAAGCCAGTGTATCTCTTATGCCGGTCCCAAGCCCGGGTAAATGGTGAGGGCTGTGTCAGGAAGGGCATTCGATGTAAAACACTTTTGCCAAAATTAATAAGCAAGTTCTTCAAAGCGACACCATACTGGATCGGCTGAGGCCCGGGTTAACAACAACTGCCACCGGTGCTGTTCAAAAACGGTGCCAGTGGAAATTGTGCTATTCTCAGTTGAAGACCACGAGGAGAGAAACACGTCAGGAGACAAAGGGAGAAGAGGAAATTCAAAAATGTAGGACTGAGGGTTGCAACTCTAATTGTGGGGACAATGACAGGTAAAGGTACAGCTGGCTGACATGATATAGAGAAGGAAGGTAGATGTCTTATGTGTCCAAGAGACCAAGTGGCAAGGCTCGCAGCATTGGAGCAGGGTTTAAACTGTTTTACCATGGTGTGAATACAAAGTAGACAGAGAAATGGAGAACGGGTGGTCCTGAAGAAGAAGTTGGCAAATAATGTAGTACAGGTGAAGAGAGTTGCAGATGCCTGACGGTAGAAGTAGAAGGTCTGATGCTAAATGTTGTCAGGGGTTATGCTCCACAGGTTGGATGTGACATGGAGGAGAAAGATACATTTTGGAAGGATCTGGATGAAGTGATATAGAGTATTCCCAGGGAGGAGAGAGTGATGATTAGAGCAGACCTGACTGGACAGGTTGATGAAGGAACAGAGGGGAGGCGGAAGTGATGGGTAGTTTTGGTGTCAAGGAAAGAAGTGGTGGATTTTGCCAAGAAAATGGAAATGGCTGTAGCCAACACTTATTTGCAAAAGAGGGAGGAACATAGAGTGACCTATAAAAGTGGAGGAAGGAGTATGCAGGTCGATTACATTATATGTAGAAGAGAAAACTTGATGAAGATTGGGGACTGTGAGGTTGTGGCAAGGGAGAGTGTGGCCAGACACCATTGGGTGGTTGTGTGTAAAATGATTGTTGCTGTGAAGAAGAGAAGAAAAGTAAAATCAGAGAAGAAGACCAAATGGTAGAAACTAAAAGGAAGAATATCCTGATGCATGCTCAATAATCCAGGTAGAAAAATCTAAAAAGTTAAATCTGGTCCTCTGGACATTCAAAAACCGCAAACCCACCCACACAGACCAGTATTTGCAGTTTGACTCCCATCACCCTTTAGAGCACAAGTTAGGAGTCATCAGGACTCTGTATCACAGAGCAGACAGTGTCCCCACTAGCTCAGGAGCCAGGCAGAAGGAGAAATCCTACACAAGACAGGCTCTAGAGCAATGTGGATATCCTAACTGGGCCTTCCTGAAAGCAGAGAAGAAACCCAAACATGACTCCAGTCAGCCATCAGGTGAAAAGGAGGAACCCAGACCCAGACCAGTGGTCATTCCATATGTTGAGGGAGTATCAGAGAAACTGAGATGTTTATTTTCTAAACATAATGTCCCAGTGGCTTTTAAACCCCAAAATACATTACGGCAAAGACTGGTTCATCCCAAAGATCCAGTCTCCCGGCACAAACAGAGCAATGTTGTGTATGCTGTTCAGTGTCAGGAGGGCTGTGATCAGTCTTACATTGGGGAAACTAAACAGCCACTGGCCAAAAGGATGGCCCAGCACAGAAGATCAACATCATCAGGCCAGGACTCTGCGGTCTACACTCATCTCCAGGCCAGTGGTCACTCTTTCAGGGATGAAGATGTTCACATCCTGGACAGAGAGGAACAATGGTTTGAGAGAGGAGTAAAGGAGGCCATCTTTGTGAAAAGAAATCGTCCATCGTTAAACAGGGGTGGAGGCCTCCGGGTTCAACTGTCCCCCTCTTACAATGCTGTGATTGCTAGTATCACTCAGCCCTCTGTGAACAGTAAACAGCCATCAGTGTGCTAATGATCTATTGTTAGGCTGATGGTCCTTCTTGAGCATGTGATCAGCTGGTTTTGGTTGTCAGCAGCAAAACTGGTTGATCCACTCTGAGACGGTGCTATTTAAGAGACTGAGCTGAATACAGCTCCTCAGACTGAGGAAGTCTCTCGGATGAGAGATGAAACGTTTCTACATTCTTTTGTTGATTTGCTTTGTTTTGTTTTTTTTTGAATGTCCAGAGGACCAGATTTAACTTCTTTAGATAAAAGGAAGAATGTTGTGAAAAATTCAGAGGGGAGCTGTTAAAGGCTCTGGAAGTTAAAAAAAGAGCTTCCAGATGACTGGGCTACAACAGCAATATTAGTTAGAGAGACCGGTAAGAAGGTACTTGGTGTGTCATCTGGACAGAGAATGGATGATACGGAAACCAGGTGGTGGAATAATGAAGTTCAGGAAGCTATTCAAACAAAGAGGTTAGCCAAGAATAAATGTGATGGTGAGAGGACTAAAAGAAGAGACAGGAATATAAGAAGATGGAACATAAGCTATGTTTACATGCGCAGAATTCTTTGACCGGATTGAAATGTGTTCTGTTTGAATCATTCAAATGTATTGTTTACATGGGCACAATCTGTTCATGACGAGCGTTTACATGCAGCGGGCTTTGTTCTGAACAGCAGTACTGACATGCGCAGAGTGGTAAACTCTCCTTAAAAAAACCACCGAAGAAGAAGTTCTACTACCGGGGTGAACGTAAACAAACGAGCACCCAAAATGGACCTGCGACAGGTTTTAATGATGTTGGAGACGTTACTGCACTCCCTGACTGAGCTACAGGTAATACAGATCATTTTGAGCTATTTCAAAGTTTCTAGTAGAAATGTGTCGCTCACCGACCAGTTTTACTTCCCTGACATGCTAATATTATTAGCGTTAGCCAGGCGGAAATGACAAAGTTGCACATGCGCAGTCAGGTCCGATCGGGTTTCGGATCGGCGTAAACCAGCCGTTTCGTTCTGATCACAAATTATATCGGATTGCGCCGAATACACACAAAAAAACCCGAACGGAGTGTTTACATGACACACTTTTATTCCGACCGGCCATTTGATCCGGTTACTTATGTCCACGTAAACATACCCATAGAGCAAAGAGGGAGGGAGCTAAGGCAAAGCAGAAAGTGTGATGAGTTATATGGTAAGCTTGACACTAAAGAGGGTGAGAAGGACTTGTACTGACAGGCGAGACAGAGGGATCAGGGTGGAAAGGATGTGTAGCCAGTTTGGCTTGTTAAACATATGAATGGAAATGTCCGAACAAGTGAGAAGAGTGTGATGGGTAAATGAAAGGAGTACTTTGAGAAGCTAATGAATGAAAATAATGAAAGAGAAAAAAGAGAAGAGGTCATAGAAACTGTGAACCAGGAAGTGGGAAAGATTAGTGAGGGTGAAGTCCAGAAAGCTCTGAAAAGAATGAAGAAGGGGATGGTAGAAGGAGCTGATGACATACCAGTGGAAGTTTGGAAATGTCTTGGAGAGATGGAATTGAGATTTTTGACTCAGATATTGAATGGCATATTTGAGGGTGTGAAAATGCCTGAGGAATGGAGAAGAAGTGTGCTGGTGTCCATTTTTAGGAACAAGGATGATATACAGATTTTGAGCAACTGCAGGAGAATTACGTCGATGAGTCACACAATGAAGATCTGGGAGAGAGTTGTGGAACCAAGACTTAGATGAGAGGTGACTATGTGTGAGCAGCAGTATGGTTTCATGCCAAGAAAGAGCCCCACAGATGCCATCTTTGCTTAGCGGGTCAGAAAGAACTCTGTGTCTTTGAGGATTTAGAAAACGAATATGACAGGGTGTCAAAGGAGGAGGTGTGGTATTGCATGAGGAAATATGGAGTGGCAAGGAATTAGGTATTTAGGCAGCATGACGGCTCAGTGGTTAGCACTGTTGACGCACAGCAAGAAGGTCCTGGGTTCAATCCCTGGTTGGACCTGGGGTCTTTCTGTGTGAAGTTTGCATGTTCTTCTCGTGTTTGCAGGGTTTTCTCCGGGTGTTCCGGTTTTCTCCCATAGACCAAAAAACATGCATGTTAGGCTACCTTCAGGCCCAGACCTCCCTTGCAAAAGAGATCTGTGATCGCAATGGGATTTTTTGGTTAAGTAAAGGTGAATAAATAAATAAATAAATAAGTATGTTAGACTGAGACAGGACATGTATGAGGACAGCAGGACAGTGAAGAGATGTGATATAGGAGTGACAGATAGCTTCAAGATGGAGGTAGAGACATCAAGGATCAGATCTGAGCACCTTCTTGTTTGCTCTGGTGATGACCCGACTAACACATGAGATCAGGCAGGAATCCCCGTGGACTATGATGTTTGCAGATGACGTGATCTGTGGTGAAAACAGGGAAAAGGTGAAAGAGAACTTGGAGAGGTGGACGCATGCATTTGAAAAATGAGGAATGAAAGTCAGCCTTAGTAAGACAGAGTTCATGTGTGTGAATGAGAGGGAGGCCGGTGGAACAGTGAGGCTACAAGGAGCAGAGGTTACAAAGGTGCAGGACTTCAAGTACTTGGGGTCCACTGTCCAGGAAAATGGGGAATGTGGTAAAGAGGTGAAGAAGAGATTCCAGGCAGGATGGAGATACGTTTCAGGAGTGATTTGCAACAAAAGTGTGGCTGCAATGGTCAAAGGAAAAGTTTACAAGACAGTGGTGAGACCAGCTGTTGTATGGTCTAAAGGCAGTGGTACTTATTATCTGCATCATTTTTATGTCTTTATTCTGATTTACCTCATTTTGTATATTGCTTTGTGTGTTGCCTGTTTTTATGTCTGTACAGCACTTTGGTTGGCCTTGTCGCTGTTTTAAGTGCTCTATAAATAAAATGGTATGGTACTGACAAAAAGATAGAAAACTGGAAGTGGCAAAAATGAAGATGTTGAGGTTCTACTTAGGAGTGACTAGGATGGATAAGATTAGGAATGAGATCATCAGAGGTACAGCACATGTTGAACAACTGGGAGATAAAGTTGGAGAGGCCAGACTGAGATGGTTTGGACATGTCCAGAGGAGGGACAGTGGGTATATTGGTAGAAGGATGTTTGAAATGCAGCTGCCAGGAAAAAACAAAAACAAAGAGGAGTTATATGGATGCAGTTAGAGAGGACATGGAGGTAGCTGAAGTGAGGACAAAGGATGCAGAGGACAAAAATGGAGGAGGATGACTCGCTGTGGCGACCCCTGGAGAGGGAACAGCCGAAAGAAAAAGAAAAAGACGTGGTTTTAAAACCTTTGTCCAGAAAAAAATATACTTTACACATTTGTTATTTTTTAATCATCTTCTGGCTTATGTGCTTTTAGTGAAACCTGAAGCTGATCTTTTTTTTTTAACGTTTTGAGTAAAGGGGTGAATCTGATTGGGAACATGTGGGAAATGTACAGGTAAACATAAGAAGGCTTTCCTAAGATGTCCCACTGTTCTCTCAACCTCAAATTCTCTCATTTTTGTCTTTGTGTTCAGCCCAGATGATCTTACCATCCTTAGGTAATTCATGAGGCTGGTGCCGTGCTCCCAGATCTTGGAGGACTTGCAGGAGAGTTGAGTAGCTCCAACGTTCTGACTACGGTTCAACTCTTGGACCGCTGCAGCCACCGCGTACACAGCATCAAACAGCAGTGCTGATGAAAGCTGCAGAGGATGAAGAATAGAGGAAGGTAAATCTTTTATAACTACACACACTAAAACACATAAAGCTGCACAAACTCAAAGTGCACAAACAGGAAGTTTAACATATCAGTAGTTACTGGTATGTAAGGTGTTAACCTGCCCGTGGAGGGGAAGTGAGATTATTCCATTAGATCATTAGAAAGACTCTGATCTGCTGACAGCGTTGAAAACTGTGTCTCAGAGACTCTGTCCTTCCTGCTGTTATCCCCAGTGAAGCTGGCAAACACAGTATTCCAATTACTGTCTTTTTCAATCAGCAAGAGGCAGAAAACAGTGGGGGAGGCAGCTTTTTCTCTCATCTTCACTGTACAGCCTCATTGTCACCCTTTCTGCATCCTGCTCTACACATTTTATTAAGATGTACAATGTGCTGCTTTAGAAGTTTAGTGGGAGCTTGAGATGCACTGCTGTATGACTGATTAATGGTGAAATTCATCCATCCATCCATCCATCCATTATCTTTACCCGCTTCTTCCATTTTGGGTCACGGGGTCGCTGGTGCCCCTGTCCAGCAATCACTTTGCAAGGGGCGGGGTACATCCTGGACGGGTCGCAAGTCCATCACAGGGCCACATAGAGACAAATGAGACACACAACCATTCACTCTCTCACTCACACCTAGGGACAATTTAGAAGTACCAATCCACCTAACATGCATGTTTTTGGTCTGTGGGAGGAAAGCGGAGTACCAGGAGAAAACCCATGCATGCATGGAGAGAACATGCAAATGCTACACAGAAAGGGCCCCGGACCGAGACTTGAACCAGGGACCTGCTCGTTGAGAGGCCGCAGCTCTACCAGTTGCGCCACCATGCTGCCCTAAATAAAAATAATTTTAAAAAGTCTACTAAAGATCAAGATTTAACTGTTGAACCATCACTTTTAAACAATATTAAACTTTCTAAACCATTTGGTAAATTACAAAGTAGATACCAAATATATGTAAGTGTTCTTCAAATACAATACAGCAACAGGCTTCAAATGTTAGCTTTAAGTGTAGAAGCACAAAGTCTAACAAAAAACATCTGTCACTTTATGTTTTGTTCCCAGGCTCTGATCGAGGTGGCAGCTTCTGTTTCTCCTCCCCCATTTTTTTTCCTTCTTCCTGCTCTGCTCTCTGTGTGTCTGAAGCGCCTGGGTCTCATCTCCCGAACATAAATTAACAAGATTATGGATTTGGTATCATGGGCGTTCAACTCTATTGATAAGATTTTTTCATCAAAACGACAAGGTTCTGGAGAACCGGCGTGTCCAGCTGAGACTCACGCTGTGGGGTACGTCATGGATTCGTGGGGAGTGTGGCAGCTGATGTGCATCACAGTTTTGTCTCAAGAAGATGTTGAAGACGTTTACATATTTGGATTTATGATAGCAGGGACTCTGCTTTTTGGCATCGGCGGGGCTCTGTTTTATCGACTTTTGAAAAAGACATCGGCAGCAGTTTCGGCCATAGAAAAGCTTCAGAGTCAGTGTGAAGGTCTGGTCCTCACTGTGGGAACTTTAAATCGTCTGGTCTACGAGCTTAACCGTAAGGTGGAGGTGATTGAGAATCACAGACCACCTGCGGCTTCTGGGACTCGTCAGTGTGGTGGGTTCGACCTTGAAGGAGACTCATAGCATGGATCAGTGGAATGGAATCCCACAATTAGGCATTTTTTTTAGGGTGGGTGGGGGGGACTTGTTAATTTCATTGCAAACACTCAAGTTTTCTCGTTAAAGTCCTCTCTCTAAGGATTTGTGCCAATTCCATTTACAAATTCATGGAGTTTTAAAAGCTGTCCTGCCAACCACAACTTACCATTTGAAATACAATTAAGAAGGGCACCAATCATTGGTACATCTGGAGACACAACAATATAAAACTGTTTGCCATCAGCAAATAAGATTAAATCATTTCATCTGGACCACTTTCTTTAAGGGAGAAACATTTCCGGAAGACTTCCATCAGCCTGTGGCCTGCCAACCAGATCTGTCCCTAAGTAGCCTTCATTGCTGTGTTTCAAACTAAACTCCTGTTGGACTCTCAGAAGTAGGCTTTTAACACATGTCCTTAAAGAAACTGGTCCAGATGGCATGATTTAACCTTTTTTGTTGTTATCTACCTGGATGACTGAGCCTACAAACCTTTTTTGTGTGTCATCAGCATAACTGGAAATACTATTACATTTTCTCCTAATGATAAAGGGACCTACAATTAACAAAATACTTTAAAATATATGATATTCTCTTCAAATCTGAGATCAAATCAAGATGAAAGTTGAATGGTTTCTTGCTTTAGTGCAAATACTTTGGCTTCACCCATTTCTATTTTTCTAAATTTAGCAAAATTATACACTTTAGCTCACATAACTAAAACAACTATAGAGAACTTTGAATTTTTTTATGCAATACAGTCAATACAGTCAATACAGTCAATACAGTCAATACAGTCAGTGCAGACAATACAATCAATAAAGTCAATACAGTCAATACGATCAATACAGTCAATGCGCTTTTAGGTTACATAAAAAAAAAAAACATCATTTGTATAAACCTATATCCTCAGTTGAGCCTGCAAAACACATAAAGCATGCAAGAATGGAACTAAAAACAACAGTAACACATCAACAATACTGCTGGTGATGTGGATCAGACGCGTGTGTTTTAAAAACCTTATTAAAATGTGTTAGAGAAATTTAACTCCAATAGAAAAGCAAGAATGTCAAACAGGGTATTATCTACATCTGCTACCAGCTTCTACAGTCCACCTCTCAGTTATATTTGTTTTTGTAGCTTTAACAATTAACTTCTTTCACTTGATAAAACCGATCATTTGCAGCATTTTTAGAAACTGCTGACATGAGCTGGAACATTTTTAGTATAGTTGTGTAGTTGTTTGCATCTTTTTTTTCAACACCATTATATAGTATAAAATATATCAGACATGCAGCAAACTATATTTTTATCTTAGAACGCATTATAGTCATTTTAACACGTCCTACAGAGACCATCTGGATGCTTTTGATGAAAATGTGATTGTGAATAAAAACATCAACTTGTAGTTTAACCAGGTCAGATTGTTTTATTGTATCCTTAAAAGTTATTTGGTAATTACCCAGAAGTCCTAATTGCCTCACCAAGATTCCGAGTGACCTGCTGCACAGAAGCGACACGCTTTCATGCTGCGTTGAAACTATTTCTAATCTATTTTACCACCCAACTTCAGAGAAGCAGATGGAGCAACTGCTGACTGTTTTAACACGCTTGTTTAATTTCTTAAACAGTTTGTTAAATTAAAACAGAATACTTAATTATAAACTATTTTTTAACAAGTTTCTGCGCTCTAATGAACAAAAGCATCATATTTTTTGCTCTCTGCTACGACAACAATTTTCACCGATATCATTAGCGTGTATTATTCTAGAAGAAACATGTAATCTTATATAAAAACAATTTGTCAGATTTAAAATGTGTAAATGAGTCAAAAATAATGGCACGTATAAAAATTTATACTGACCTACTACGGTGTAAAGGTGTACAGATGAACAAGACAGACTCAACTTATCTGTGCTTTACCAGTAAAGTCAATATACTGAACTGTAAATAAGATGTTTATTTTATGAGTGACGCTTCATAACAATGATAACTTTTCTCCTTCAGGGCTTATTAGAATGTCAGATGCTGACTATAAATCTTAGTTTCATAAACAGTAGGTGTTATATGCATGCAATGAATTTATGGAAATGTAAAGATGGAAACTCAGATGTGCTGATCTCTAAAATAAGTATGAGAATATGTCAATAGTACTGTAACTCTGCCTCTATACGCACAGTACATGTTAATGTATATAGAAAAAAAATTGATTAAAAAAACCTAAAGCAATATAAAAACCTACAATAATTCCCACAACATCTTGTGAAAACGACAGTAAAGTAATTTGATTTTCATAAAAAAAATGCGTAGAAGAACAAATAAATATCTGAGATAGTTTATTTGAGAAGTTGGTGATGTGAGTGGGGTGCTTAGAAGGTAAAAAAAAACTATTTTGTGAAATATTTCTTCTAAAGGAAACTAAATGAGGTAGATGTTATTATAAGAGTAATAAGGGAGTACTAACTGAAGCTAATGAGCTGCCTTTGAAAGAATAATTACTTACTCCACCCGAAATTACAGCAGTTAATTAGATAAATGTCACACTTAAATATTTGAGCTTGTGTTTCAGTTTGTTAATGGGCAGCTGAAGTCCAATAATAATAAAAAAAAAACTTCATTCTAAGAAAAACATGTTTGGATACAATTAAAGCTAAAGTGGGTTCATTGTTCACTAACAGCTCTCTGTATGTGAGGCGACTTGTTTGTTACTAACCGGAGTGCCAGCAAACGGTGCATGATCACAGTTTTCCTGCCAGGAGCGGTTGAGGCTCAGAACAAACTCTTGGAAGAAAGGATGAGTTTTGTTGAAGACTGAAAAACCGACGATGTTGACTCGTTGGCTTGCAACATCGTCCAGTCGAAGTAAAGAGAATTCCTTTAGAGAAAAGAAGGGAAGAATAAAAAAACCCAGACAATTACTGAGTGCAGCTCATTTATTTGGAAGCTTTTCAGCCACCATCCACCATCATTTGTTTAAATTACATCAAATATTTTATTGAATCTCTGTCAAGGTAAAAAGGGCATGTGTTCATCAAACAGGTTTACGTGTTTTCATTTGCACAACTCAGTTTTCATTAACGTCCATTATTCCGGTTGATTTGACATGAAAAAGCTGCAGCATTTAGTTCATTTCCACTGTTTAAATTTGCTTCACCAAACTAAATTATACAACATGCCCTGACCAAAAGCATTTCCTCCCAAGCAGGTCACCGCACTATTACTACTGAACATAGATGAGCCTGAATTATGTCAAAAGTCAGAAAGAGGGAGAATAAGTGGGAGAAAGAAGATTCAGAACAAATAAAGGACACTGTGACCTATGGATAATTGAAATAAATTGCCCAGACATGCCAAAATGTTCCAGGTTGGGAAAACAGGGAAATAGAAGTCATTTATTATTATTTTTTGTGCTCTAGGGACAATCTTTCTGCTGCCTGGGGAACAGCAAACAGGGGACAGGGTGAGAAATAAGAAAGGGGAGGAAAAGTAGGACTTAAGGGTGAGACATAAGGGGAGGGTCCTCTCTCCTGGAGGTTAATAGAGATGTCAGAAACTTGTCACCATTCAGGTGGTGGCCTTAACCTGATGAAAATTTGTACCATCAAGATAATGACAGGCAGACTAAACCCAGTCTACCTCTACCTGTTTTCCACCAAGGCCATGGACTCTGAAGATAAGAGGGGTTGGAAGGGTTGAGGAACAGGGGAGGGGAGATGATGACAGAGCTGCTGGTGTGGGAGGACAGAGGTGGCAGGTGGCACCAAAAACAAATGTGGATGGCTAAACACAATAGGTTGCAGTAATGTAGGCAAAGCAATAAGGGTTTTACACAGCCGACATTGTAGCTTATCAGAAAAAAAAAACATATTTTAAGTTCAGATATGTTGCACTTTGTCAACAAAGGTCCATTCCTGTTGTGTCTTGATGATGCAAAGTGGTGCAAAATGACAAAATTAATCAAATAGCACAATATTTTTCACCAAATTGAGCTGAATTCTTGTTTTGATCATTGTCTGCTGTAACATAAGAATCACCTTTTTTTTTTTGTCTACAATATTGCCTTTTTTTTAATGGCTTGTTTTTGTCAGAGGTGTTAAGAAATAAACAGTTTACAAAAGGTGATAGTTAACTCAAATCACTAGTATTTACTTTATTTTAAATGACAGAACACATCAAACACTGACATGTGGAAGTCCCATAGGCTGTTGCAGGTTTCCATCCATCCATCCATCCATCCATCCATCCATCCATCCATCCATCCATCCATCCATCCATCCATCCATCCATCCATCCATCCATCCATCCGTCCATCCATCCATCCATCCATCCATCCATCCATTCATCCATTCATCCATCCATCCATATCTGTTTATCAGATACATAACTGCAGGGTCAACAGCTTAGTCAGAGATCTCCAGACATCTGGAAGTACTCCAAGGTGTTTTAAACTGTCACATATGCTCTCACCATGAAGTCCTGGGCCTGCCCTAAGGTCTCCCCCAGGCCTAAAGGGACAACACCTCAGCATCCTTTCCAGATACCCCCAAATCAACACAACTGGCTCCAACAGTGACTCTACTCTGAGGTCCTCACCCTATTTCTAACCAAGTATCATTGATGATTACTGTAAAGTAAACTGACTAGAAGTGATTTTGAAAACATTGTAAATTGAATAATTAGAACGTCTCAAATGCTGTAAATGTTTGAAATGGTCATAAACAGGGTTTTTAGTGTAAATCATGTGTGGTATCCTCATGACACTAAAACAAGCCAACAAACAAAAGCACAAACGAAACAAAGTAAACAAATAATCAAATAAATAAATGCTTACTTTTAGCCAATGAAAACCCTTCAGGGGCTTTTAAGAGATGATCAAAGCCTAAAACCATTTAGGTACGGAACAATAAAATATGAAAAATGTTCTTTTCAACTCCGATATGAAAACGTATGAGTGTGGGTGGGTTGTACTCGGGTAATATACATAATTACATAATAAGTGTGTACAAAGACAGATTAACTGGGTTGGTAAATGATTTGGCAGAAAAAAAAGAGCTCTCAGACTAGAAGCTGAACCAGCATGATGAGTAACTCCACACAAAAGACCACAATAAAGAAAACACAGAAAATACTAATAGTGCAACGCTGGGCAGCAATAAGCAATGAATATAGACTCTGAATGGGAGCGCCATTTTGACCAGTGCTAACCATACAGAGACCTGCAAATCCCAAAGGTTTTATTGGGCTAAGTCCCACAAAATTTTTAGTCTGTTCAAAACAGAAACCTAAATAAACTTTTATAGTGGACAAAAAGAGGTAAGTGCAAAAAAAGTTGTCCACAAAGTTCAGCGTGGTTTGTTTTATTACACATATGGGCAAAGGAAGTTTAAATATGTATGCAAATGTTTTACTTTTGATTTTCATTTGATGCATTTTTTTGTGAGTTTGACCATTTCACATGAATAAAATATAAAGCCTGAAATCAAAATAAATGTAATTCAAACAACAGTAGTTCTTAAACAGTTATGACTTTGATCAGTAAATGACAGACAAAATGTAGCTTTTAGCTTTCAGCTAAAGAGAAACTCTTTTTGGTAGTAGTAGCAGCAGAGGTGAGGAGAAGCAGTTTGTTCTTGTAGTTTGTTTTGTTTTCATCCATCCATCCATTTTCTTTACCCATTTATTCCATTTTGGGTCACGGGGGTCGCTGGTGCCCATGTCCAGCAATCACTGTGCGAGGGGCGGGGTACACCCTGGACGGGTTGCAAGTCCATCACAGGGCCACACAGAGACAAACGAGACAAACAACCATTCACTCTCTCACTCACACCTAGGGACAATTTAGAGTTACCAATCAGCCTAACATGCATGTTTTTGGACTGTGGGAGGAAACCGGAGTACCTGGAGAAAACCCACGCATGCACGGAGAGAACATGCAAACTCCACCCAGAAAGGCCCCTGGACCAGGGTTTGAACCAGGGACCTGCTCGCTGAGAGGCAGCAGCTCTACCAGTTGCGCCACCGTGCTGCCTTGTTTTGTTTTATCCCACTTTTTTAAATATGTGAGTAAATGCATCCGTTGAAAAACCAGTTTGTGTGGATTGCTAATTTGTCCAAACATCCATATCAAGTGACAGAGTATACAACAACAAAGTTCATGCTCAATCATCCAGATACCAAATCCAATAATTCTCAGTCCGGTCATCTGGACGGTTTCTTTTTTATAGAGATGTTTCACCCTCTATCCGGAGGGCTTCATCAGTCAGAGGAGTTCCAGTAAACTTTCCCCACCAAGCATCCATCCATCCATTTTCTTCCGCTTATCAGGGGTCGGGTTGCGGGGGTAGCAGCCTAAGTAGGGAGGCCCAGACTTCCCTCTCCCCAGCCACTTGGGCCAGCTCTTCCGGGGGAATCCCGAGGCGTTCCCAGGCCAGTCGAGAAACATAGTCCCTCCAGCGTGTCCTGGGTCTTCCTCTGGGCCTCCTTCCGGTGGGACGTGTCCGGAACACCTCACCAGGGAGGTGTCCAGAAGGCATCCTAAACAGATGCCCGAGCCACCTCAACTGGCTCCTCTCAACGTGGAGAAGCAGCGGCTCTACTCTGAGTCCCTCCCGGATGATCGAGCTTCTCACCCTGTCTCTAAGGGAGAGCCCAGACACCCTGCGGAGAAAACTCATTTCGGCCGCTTGTATCCGAGATCTCATTGTTTCGGTCACAACCCAAAGCTCGTGACAATAGATGAGGGTGGGAACGTGGATTGATCGGTAAATTGAAAGCTTCGCCTTTTGACTCAGCTCTCTCTTCACCAAGACAGACCTGTACAGCACCCGCTTCACTGCAGATGCTGCACCTATCCGTCTATCGATCTCACGCTCCATTTTTCCCTCATTCGTGAACAAGACCCCAAGATACTTGAACTCCTCCACTTGGGGTAGGACCTCCTCCCTGACCCGGAGAGGGCACTCTACCCTTTTCCGGCTCAAGACCATGGCCTCGGATTTGGAGGAACTGATCTTCATCCCGGCCGCGTCGCATTCGGCTGCGAACTGCTCCAGCGAAAGCTGTAGATCACAATCTGATGAAGCCAATAAGACCACATCATCTGCAAAAAGCAGAGACGCAATCCTAAGGCCACCAAAACGGATCCCCTCAACACCTTGGCTGCGCCTAGAAATTCTGTCCATAAAAGTTATGAACAGAATCGGTGACAAAGGGCAACCTTGGCGGAGTCCAACTCTCACTGGGAACAAGCCCGACTTACTGCCGGCAATGCGGACCAGGCTCTGAACCCGGTCATACAGGGACCTAACAACCCATATCAAAGGGCCCGGTACCCCATACTCCCAGAGTACCCCCCACAGGGCCCCCCGAGGGACGCGGTCGAACGCCTTCTCCAAGTCCACAAAACACATGCAGACTGGTTGGGCAAACTCCCACGCACCCTCCAGGACCCTGCTGAGAGTGTAGAGCTGGTCCAGTGTTCCACGGCCAGGACGAAAACCGCACTGCTCCTCCTGAATCCGAGGTTCAACTATCCGACGACCCTCCTCTCCAGAACCCCCGAATAGACCTTACCAGGGAGGCTTAAGAGCGTGATTCCCCTGCAGTTGGAACACACTCTACAGTCCCCCTTTTTGAATAGGGGGACCACCACCCCGGTCTGCCAATCCAGGGGAACTTCCCCCGATGTCCACGCAATATTGCAGAGTCGCGTAAGCCAAAACAACCCTACAACATCCAGAGCCTTAACCTTCCTAGCGGGGCGAGATCCCGCACGCACTTATGATGTGAACGGGTCAGTTGTGACCCGTCTTAAATCAGCCAAAATATGCCCTCAAAACAGTGTTTTTTTAAGAAGTATTAGAACACATCTCTAAAATAAATTTGTCTTATTATTTTGTTATTTTAATATTATTAACCATAGTAACATTTATAGTGTTAAGGGTAAGTTTTGACCCATGTATATTTATTTATTTTAAGGATTACCCGTTTTCCTTGATTCTTCTCAGGGATGCCAGCTGCAAGTTTGCCTGTGTAAATCTGTAGATTCCAGGCATAGCTGGTTTTCGCATCACAGGCTGCCCAGATTTTTATGCCATATTTGCCTGGCTTACTGGGCATGTATTGCCGGAAGGGGCATTTTCCACGGAAAGGGAGAAGACGCTCATCCACTGTCACCTCTGGTCCTGGGTTGAACATCAGTGGAAGGAGCTTCACCCATCTATCCCAGACGTCTTTGATGGGAGCAAGCTTGTCAGACCGTGCTCTAGTATCTCTGTTGTCAAATCTGAGGACTCTTGAGATCATTTGAAAGGTCTGAAGTGACATTGTTGCGCGGAAAATACTCCTGCCTGTGGACACATCCCAGAGACTAGTAAGGGCCTCATTGCTGGATCTGTACACGCCAGCGAGAAGAAGAACACCAATAAAAGCATCCAGGCACTCCTCATCAATGTCCTTCCAAGTGTCACCGTGAACTTTTTTCCCTTCGAAGTTTGTCATAGCAATGATGACTTTCTTTAGTGACAATGGCATAAACAAATCAAAGCATGTCTTGATGTCACTTACTCGTGTCACAGCAAACCTTGTAATCCCAGGGGTCATCTTCATAACATTTTCAGCAGCTTCCCTGCCACGTGAAACAGGAGGAATCGCACTCCAAGTGATGTTACCCTTTTTGGATTTATAGGTTTCAGTTACAGGAGCAGCTTCAGCACCTGTGCCCTCCTCATCCGACGAGTCTGTGTACTCTGATTCATATTCAATAGCATCGTCCTCCTCAGAAACTGGCTCATCTGTGTCACTAGGTGTGTCCTCTGCATCATTTTCAGCAAGGATGTGATCTAGAGCTTCTTGTACTGTGAATCTTCTCTTCATTTTGGTATGCAGCCAAGCTCTAGGTAAAATGGAGTGTCTGTTTCTACATGTCTCTACATGCCCATGTAGAGACACACCCAGGTGGGTGTGTCTATCTAGGTCTGCCTATCAAGATGGGCATGGCTATCCAGGTAGGCTCATCTCTACATGGGCATGCCTCAACATGTCTCTGCATCTACAGCTGGATGAACTTTTTCAGTTTTTGGGAGCAGAGTATGAGGGACTTATCAATAAAAGTAGTACGGATAAATGGGGATGTTTTGGTCAGTGAAGTAGACAAACAGGTAAAAACAGAAGGCCCTAACATATGTATGACAAAGTTAGTGAGGTCACAGTGTGTTTATGATTTCAGTTTTGACACTGATTATTGGTTGATAGTCTTATACCATAACTGGGTCACAAATGACCCCAGCGCGGCAAGTGCGTGTTGTTCTATAAAAAATAAAAATTAAATTTAGTGAAAAAAAATATATATATATTTTTTTTAAATAAAGGTTCCAGACAAAGTCAAAAAGCCTTGATGCAAAAAAAAATATTTAAAAGACAGTATCATGATTTAAAATTTAAAATGGGTCACTACGGACCCTAACATAGTAGGAAGGTTAAGGAACTCTGGGCGAATCTCATCCACCCCTGGTGCCCTGCCACCAAGGAGCTTTTTAACCACCTCTGTGACCTCAGCACCAGAGATTGGAGGGCCCGACCCAGAGTCCCCAGGCTCCGCTTCCTCAGTGGAAGACGTGCCGGTGGGATTGAGGAGGTCTTCAACGTATTCCGCCCACCGACCCACAACATCCCGAGTTGAAGTCAGCAGCACACCACCCCCACTATAAACAGTGTTGGTGACGTACCGCTTCCCCCCCCCCCCCCCCCCCCCGAGACGCCGGATGGTGGACCAGAATGGTCTCGAGGCCGTGCGGAAGTCGTTCTTCATGGCCTCTCCTAACTCCTCCCATGCCAGAGTTTTTGCCTCAGCAACCACCCGAGCCGCATGCCGCTTGGACTGCCAGTACCCATCAGCTGCTTCTACTTTCTAGTACCCCCTCCAAGGACTCCAGAAAGGGTGGATAATCTGAACTGCCGTTTGGTGCATAAGCACAAACGACAGTCAGAACCCATCCCCCCCACACATAGGCAGAGGGAGGCCACCCTCTCATTCACTGGGGTGAACCCCAATACACAGGCACCAAGTTGGGGGGCAATAAGTACGCCCACGCCTGCTCGGCGCCTCTCACCAGGGGCAACTCCAGAGTGGAAGAGTGTCCAACCCCTCTCAAGGAAACTGGTTCCAGAGCCCGAACCATGCGTAGAGGTGAGTCCGACTATTTCTAGCCGGAACCTCTCAGCCTCACACACCAGCTCAGGCTCCTTCCCCACCAGTGAGGTGACATTCCACGTCCCAATAGCCAGCTTCTGTAGCCGAGGATCAGACCGCCAGGGTCCCCGCCCTCGGCCACCACCCATCCCACATTGCACCCGACCCCTTTGGCCCCTCCCACAGATGGTGAGCCCATGGGAAGGGGGACCCACGTCTCCTCTTCGGGCTGTGCCCGGCCGAGCTCCATGGGTAAAAGCCCGGCCACCAGGCACTCGCCCGCGTGCCCCACCTCCAGGCCTGGCTCCAGAGTGGTGCCCCGGTGACCCACGTCTGGGCAAGGGAACACTAGGTCCATTTATTTGTGTCCACCCCACCAAGCAATAAACTCCTTAAGTGGACCAACCATTTTGCTGGAGCTAAGATGGTTTCTGGGGGCCGTCTTGTCCCTCTTTGACTCCTCCCAGGCAGGCAGCCACAGCCAAAGTGGTTCAAGGCAACAAAGTTCATGCTCAATCATCCAGGTACCAAAGTAGTAGTAGTAGTAGTACCAGAGTATACAACAATTAAAACATGAAAAACCTTTAGAGAACATCCTAATTAGAGGTGGGTACATTTTACAATCAGGGACTCTCTTTCAGGCTGTTATTGATATTCATGAAAATATTAATCTAACAAATACAGATCTAACAGTTTTGTTATGGCTGCTTGGACTTTGTCATAATAAAACACATCTAACTAAATCAAATCCTTTGAGTTTATCAATTCAAAACAATTCTCTAGATTTAGGACAAAATTAATTCAGTAACTTTGGGCAAAATTGCAATTCTAACAGCTGTTTAGTTACAACAGAGTTTAAACTAATTATCTTAAGAACAAAAGGAATAAATGTTGTTCAACCTCATGTTAAAAATTAATTTTCTATTTATTCATTGCCATTGAATTCAGTTGCCATTGCCAACTTAAAATACAATCAAAAAGCCATTTGATTATGACTTCATGTGATTAAAGGTTTTTCTATAGATTTCTTGCATGCTTAATAAACTCTTGTGGGGCCTCATAAGCCTGTCAGGACCATCTATAATTACTGACTAAAAAGACATTCAGAGATCATTAGAGTTTGACCTGTGCAAATGAGGCTATCAATAGACACATCTTTCCACGGGGAGGGGGTTACTGTATGTACAGTATATGCAAGCCCACACACAAGCACAAAATAATGGGTGGACATACAGACACACATAAAAATAAAGCTACTGTATTTCATTGAGCCACACAAGCACATAGTAAATACAGACGAAGGTCACCACAATATCCTGAGGCATCAGAAGAATCAAACATGAGCACAAAAACAACTCAGTTTAAATGGAAAGAAGCATTCACACAAGTCTGACACCCCCCTCCCCCCACAGGTTATGTGGTTTGTACTGGCACCATTTAAAACGATTTATGTTCCAATTATACGTATAAAAAAATTGATTTTTAAGATAAATGTAATCTTTTTGAAGTTTTTAAAACAAACGGAGGCTGTTATTTTTTGGGTTGTTTCTGCACTCTTGGGTACAACAGATGACTGTGTGTGTGTAGAAATTTATTTTTTGTTTAGCTCTTTAGCTAGTGTGCACTTCCTCTGTCGTTAGAGGAAACACCCTCTCACACAGCTGCACAGCGATTGGGCGAAACAACTCAACTATTCAGGCACGGATCAAAACAATAAATGACAAAAACATACTGGATTTTTATTACTTATTCACATTTTTAATCTTGACTCTAGTTGTTTTTACTACTAGGATGGAATAATTAAGTGCACAATTACATTAAATTATCTTTATAAATAGATGCACTTAAAATAAACTTGAAATTAAACTTTGACTTTGTTTGTTGTCAAGAAGATGGAGATGTACAATAATTGAGTGATCATAGTAGATTAACAACACAGTCTGCAATGTGGACATATAAATGAGGAACAAAACAAGAGCTAATCCTTGGATATATGCAGACTCTGTTCAACACAGGAATTATAATATAGGTGCACTTATTTGCTTGCTGGGTTTACATTGCATGAAATCAATTCAATCTAATGTGCAAATGCACAAAAAGAAAAAGGCCCCAAGGGACTGGAGCTCCTCGGCTTCATTAACCTTCAGAAAGAGAATTGTTTGGTAGAAAAGCTTAACTCCAAAACAATAAAAAAGAACATGAATTACTCTTCCATGGTAAACAAGTGGTTTGCCGATGACCCCTGTTGATGAAGGATTTGAAATGTCAATGTTTGTAGTTTATGAGATGAGTATTTTTGTGGGCTGGAATTGAACAGGGTATGCAAGTAAACCTACATGTTTTTGGTTGCAAAATGTTCAAGCAGGTAGAAGTTACACTGTGTATAAGAAAACAGGCCTGTTTATTGCTCGTCCATGACAGTGCAGTGACAGATCCCAGTGAGTGGAGGGAGCAATTTTATCCACCACCATGTGCAATGGTCCTCCATAGCACCTGGCTCTGGCCAGGGGGTGGCCAATGGTGGCCTTGGTCCCCATAGAGTCATCTTCAGCCTTCCCACCCACCATCACAATCATTTGAGGAAATTATACTTTCAAGCAATACATTACATCTACAGTTATGTGTTACATGCAATACATGTACAGCAATACATACAGTTTATATGACAGTGGCCATCTTGGATTTTGACTTGGCAAATCAATTTTCAATAGTGGTCTGTCTTACGCCTAGATGCAGCAAATGAAAGTCAACACATTGCATATTTTTGAAGTTATCCAGCTCACAAAGATTACAAATATGCATACATGGCAGCAGCCATTTTGGATTTTTTTTTCTTTTCAATATAGCCTGCTCACAAGATGGACAGACGGATGAACAGAGGATATTTTCAAGTCCCCTATTTGCCCCACGATGGCAGGCAATAAATTACATAGAATAGATGCTGCTAGAGAGCTGATTTCTATTGGATGGGAATGCAAAAAGGCAGAGCTGGAGGGTGGAGGAGAGCAGCAAATGGACCAACTGTCTTCACTGACGGGGTGAACAGGGCAGACGAACAGAACGACGATGAGGAAAACAGAGGAGGAAGATACAGAGGGAAGCTGAATCAGTGCAGAGGAGGGTGAGAAATAAGCTGGCACAAGAGAAAGCTAAAGTTGTGGTGAAGAGAAAGTGTCAGGGCAAAGATGAGGTGTGGGGGCAGGGGGGCTGTGAGAGAATGACAGGCTGGCCGGGGGCCGTGGCTCTGGCTGTCACCTGGAGATCAATCAGCAGTCTGAACTCAAGCCAACCAACTAAAAACCGTTGCTTCACTGTTTCCAATGTTTCCATTCACGCTCCTTTTCCTCCAAAACCTCACAATATGGAAGTTTCTGTTTTATCTACTCATCATTTCCAGTTTTTTAGTCTGTTTCAGGATTTTAGATTGAATTTCACATCTGTTCACTTTCAGTGATTTCTCATTCTTTACGCATCTCACACGTTGGAGCGTTCATATGACTGAACATGAACACAAACTACAGAGACGGCTGAACAGAACCACCTGGTGTTTGGAACAATATAGTCAGTTTGAGCAAAGAATAATGAGATCCCAGGAGGACAAATTCAGTTTAGAGAAAGATACCCCGGTATGAACTCTGCCCCCTTTTCCCATCCACACACTTACATTGGGATACATTGTGTTAATGGTTTTTTTTAATAAAACCACTATTCAAAAAATATAAAAATAAGTTCTTTAA
>NC_056503.1:26559784-26605309 GCF_014905685.2 Nematolebias whitei | reverse complement strand
ATTAGGTTTTATCTGAAGCAGTTAGGAAGCTGCTCACACAAACATACCCATACTTACTTAAATACACATATAGATATGTAAATATATCTGGTCCTTTTCCATTAAAGTGTCCACGAGGCCTCTATAGAAACAATCTGATGCCTTGAAAAAACTACTTTTCTCCAAATCAGGATTCAAACTTCACAGCAAGCAGCCATTAATCAGACAGAAAACATTTAATAAGACATCATTTAGTTTTCTAATGTTTGTTTCACATTTGGTTTAAAAAAAGGCACTCATGGTCCGAACGTAAAATATACATATAAGGAAAATACTTATATTTAGCAAAAGTGCTGTGGACTGAATGTAGCTTCTAAAAAGGCTGGTTGAACATTTTCCATACATCATTGTCAAACACAGCTCTCTTGGTCACAGCAACATGATTAATTGTCTGTTTCACAGAAACAGTCTCCATCTACATCATGTGACAGAGTGCTCTGTCTAAACGCTCGAGTTTAAAGAGAAAAACTCCAAATAAAGAAACTAATTTCTACAGAACTAACAGCAAGTCATCTGCATCAGTCACTTTCTAGACCTTTATCAGCAATCAACAGCTTTATTTACTCTGATAATGGAATTTAAAAAAAAGTTAATCAAATTAAATTAAAATGCTACATGTAATTATATCTGCTGTTTTGTGACTTTCAGTTCAGCTTTGTGCATAAACACTGCACTGGAGAGCAAATATATCAAAATAAATAAACAAATAAAGAATATATTAGGTGATTTATCTCTTGAACACCCATGCATCCATCAGACCACTGCATGTTGTTTTACTGATCAAAAATATAAATGCAACACTTTTGTTTTTGCTCCCATTTTTCTTGAGCAGCACACACAGATTTAAGATTTAAGATTTGAATGGGCTGTCACACATCCATGGCCCTCAGCCTCAGCATGGGAGCCCCACAGGGCTGTGTGCTGAGCCCCTGCTTTGTGCCCTCTATACACATGACTGCACCCCTGTTCACCACAGCAACACCAGTCAAATTTGTGGACGACACCACAGTGGGGGGCTCATCAGTGGGGGAGGGGGGAAGTCCACCTACAGGGACGAGGTGGAACATCTGACTGCTTGGTGCAGGGGAACAATCTGCTCCTCAACACCTCAAAAACTAGGGAGCTGATCATCGACTTCAGGAAAAAGAAGATGGCGGTCTCACTCCTGAGCAGAGGCAGTGCGGAGAGCTGACTACCGTTTTCCTGAGAGTCCATATCGAGGGGAATCTGACCTGGAGTGTGAACATCTCTGATTTGCTGAAAAAGGCCCAGCAGAGACTGTACTTCCTGAGAGTGCTCAGGAGAAAGAATATCACCCAGAGACTGCTGGTGTCTTTCTACCAATGTTAATATACCGCATCACTGTGTGGTAACTTAGCTGCACAGTGGCTCAGAGAAAAGCACTCCAGAGTTATCATCACAGCTCAGCAGATTATGGGCTGCCCTCTTCTCTCACCGGAAGATCAACACAGTTACCACTGCATAGAAAAAGTCCACAACATCTTAATGGACACGTCTCACCCTGCACATGATCCGTTCAAACTGTTACTGTCAGAAAAAAGGTACAAATCAATCAAAACAAGAACCGACAGATTAAAAAAGTTTTTATCTGTCAACCGTTATTGAACTTAACAAACATTTAATAAAAACTGAATGAGTGCAATAAGGGACAACTTGTGATCTGCTTGTGTTGCACATTTTGAGTGTTAAAACCTCTAATTATTACCTTTTATATATATATATATATATATATATATATATATATATATATATATATAAAACTGTATACTGTTTTAACTTTTGCTCTGGGAAGCAAATAATGATGCTGATGATTATCTTATGCTGCTGTATTCATTCATACACATCTGCTCACCACAGACTCATGTTCGGATTGCTGTTTGATTATGCATATGCTGTATTGTTTTACATTATTAGTGTTTATTGTATATCTTAGATCTTTTAGCATACTGTTTGTCTAGCGTATACCTTAGATCCTTATATACAGTTTTTTTTAATACCTTATACTTTTGCTATTTTGGGGTGTAACTGGGACCACACAGTTTCGTTCCACCTCATGTAGCACATGTGATACGAATGAAAACATACTTGAACTTGAAACCTAAATTTCATTGTATTTAGGTGCAATTACATTACAGCTCTATTCTAGTCTATTCTATTTTACTCTATTCTATTTAAGGCTTTTCTATGTACACAACAGGCCTTTTTTTCTCAAATAATGTTCACACAGGCAGTGTGGAGAGAGTACACTCAATCGGAAAAGGGTGGATTGCTCTCTTCAGGTCGAGGGTGAAGTTCTGCCTCAAGTGGAGGAGTTCAAGTGTCTCGGGGTTTTGTTCATGAGTGAAGGAAGAATGGAGCATGAGATTGACAGATGGATTGTGCAGTGTCTGCAGTATTAAGGACTCTGTGCCGATTTGTTGTGGGGAAAAAGGGAGCCGAGCTGTAAGGTAAAGCTCTCTGTTTACCGGTTGGTCTACGTTCCTACCCTGATCCATGGTCAGGAGCTTTGGGTAGTGACTGAAAGAATGAGATCGTGGATACAGGCAGTTGAAATGAGTTTCCTCCACAGGGTAGCTGGACTCTTCCTTAGAGATAGGGTGAGAAGTTCAGTTATCAGGGAAAGACCTCGGAGTAGAACCACTTCTCCATGTCGAGAGGAGCCAGTTGAGGTGGTTCAGGCATCTGGAAAGAATGCTCCCTGGGTGCCTCCATAGGGAGGTGCTTCGAGCATGTCTGACTGCATGGGAGGAGATATTGGGGAAGACCCAGAACATGCTGGAGAGACTGTCTCTCGGTTGGCCTGGGAACACCTTGGGGTTCCCACAGAAGAGCTGGAAGAGGTGGCTGTGGAGAGTGGTGTCTGGGCCTCCCTGCTCAAACTGCTGCCCCTGCGACCCGACTTCTGAATAAGTGGAAGACAATGGATGGATGGATGAATGTTCACACTTTAGTGTAAATCTGTGTCATTTGTATAAATCTGTGTTAGTGAGCACTTCTCCTTCGCTGTGATAATCCATCCACCACACAGGTGTGGCATATCAAGATGTTGATTAGACATCATGACTGTGGAGCAATGGAGAAGTGCTCACTAACACAGATTTACACAAATGACACGAAAAGAAAAAGGCCTATTGTGTACGTATTAAAAGTCTTAAATCTTTGAGATCAGCTCATAAAAAATGGGAACAAAAATAAAAGTGTCGCATTTATGTTTTCGTTCAGTGTATAAAGGATTCAGTAAGGACAAAACCCAACACAAATACACTGCTTCTGCATTTTATAACAATATATTTAGCGTTTAAGAGATTTTTATGAGACTAGTTTTAAGTTACATAAAACATAAGAATGTTTCGCTTCTCCACGCTTTAAAAAAATGCTTTGGTTGTTTTATGTGCTTTACTATATCAATATTTGTTACATCTTTTTGTCATTCCCTACACATTATCATAGTAAAAATGTCTAAAACAGTTACAAAAGTTATTTAAGCTATCTTAAAAGGTACAGAAGATTTCTCAGAGCAATGTAAACAACTTGCTTTTCTACAGTAGTAAAGAAGCTGGGCGTTAAAAAGAAGAAAAAAAAAGCTTTTTAAAAGCTTCTGCTCAAGGCTTTGACAGTAATGGTGTGAAACTAATTATGTTGGAAAACGGTGAGGGGAAAATAAATCTCTTGCAACAACAAAGCCCAGGGTAAGTGCTCCACTTTTAAACAGTTTAGTAAATATAATTTAATAAAGTGAGCACTGTGAAGGAGAGGTGTGTGTCAGGTGAGCGTGTCATCAAGAAAGTAAAAAATATATAAAGACAGTGAAACAGAAACTGACAGTCCGGCTTAAGATGAAGGGAAAGTGACAGGACAGGATGAGTCTAACAAAGAGAAAAACTTGAACACATATAATAGGTGAAACAGGAAGTTAGGAATAGCAAAAGAGTTACAAACATTTTTAAAAGTATCACTAGAAATAACAACATTTCATACAGTTTTTAAGGCCAATCCCAATTGTTTTTTTCTGACTGGGTGATTTATTTCTCAAATATTACAGTTTCAGAGAATTCTAAAACAGTATATTGCTTTTTACAGTTTACAAAGAGGCTATAAAGACATTCTGAGTAAAAGATTACAATGTTTACAGAGAAAAATGTAATTTCTATTTTTACTTTGCTATAAGAGAAACCAAAATAAGTTTCTCTTTTTATATAAAGCTTCAAATTAAATGTTCTTATGTGTTCTTGTTGACATTTTCATTCATTTCTTACGTTTTCAACAACAAATTCATGTCATTCAGCACTGATTTAAATCTATACAATGTTATGAAAGCAATAGGAACCAGACTTTGGAGCCTTAATAAATCTAAAAGTAGTTTACCTTGATATAAAAATTTCTATAAACACACAGAAGTGAAGAAAAAGTAAGTGCAAGTAGAAACATGTTATTAAACTGTATTTCAAAAGTTTGAGCAACAACTCCTCAACTTTCAGACATGTTAGTGTTTTTAAGTTTGTCCATAAATCAGAACCTGGTCAAATATTCTGCTCGCTCTGACTTGGATGTTTGCAATTGTCCAGCGAGAGCTGTTTGTGCATGTGTGTGTGTGTGTGTTTCTTGAAATGTGACAGTACAGCTGACAGGTCTGCAGACAAGTTTGACAGGCATTTAATGAGGAAGCTCTCACCGGACACACATGAAGTGAGCAGCAAGAAAGAAGCCACCTTTTGGCAGTAAAATCACTTCAACCCCAACTGCCAGGCCAGTGATGCTCCTTTGGCTGTTTGCTCATAAAATTATCAGTTACCACCAAAATCCCTCTTTAATTAAAAGCATGAGTTTTATTTTAGGATGTTAGTTAAAAATCTGACAAGGCTTTAAACCAGAGACAGATGCTCTGAAAGTTATTGATGGTAAAAGTTAATTTCCCTTCATCTAAATCAACAAGCTCTGAGTTGCTGACAAGTTTCCAATTCATGCAACTACCTAACCACTGAACGTATTACAGAGCTCCCATGAGGGAGTCCAAGGTAGGAGGGGGGAGTTGAATTGGAGGTAAATGTACCGTGGAGCAGACACAATCAGCAACAACATCTGCTGGCTTTGACTCAGAGGGACAGCACAACAAAACTGTAATGAACTTTCACTGGACTTTCACAGATCTTGGAAGCAACAAGGCGTAGATGAGGGGAAGTCAGCGTTAATCCTGTTGTGCTGTTCGAAGTGACTAATTTATAATACTACTCATTGGACTTATCACCAATTAGCAAAACAAAAATACCTGGAAAAAAGACTGAATTGTCCTTGAAATCACTCAGTGGACTGACGCCACTCAGGCTCAGTAAGTGGCTGTTCTCGTTTTTACCAGTCTGTTCAGGGTCACACAGTGGATATAGTTTTTCTCTTTGGGAATCATCAACAGCTGAAACTCTGCCAATATCAGACAACAGTCTAAATCCTGGATTGAAGCAGTCTATTTCAGGCTAGAGAACAGTGTCGCCCACTGAGCATTACAGAGCAGATGCTGTTAGAGACATTTTCCATCAGTCAGCACGTGAGGCCAAAGCTGGATTGTTAAAGTGGAGTTGGCAGAGGTGAAGTGGCAGGGGGACACAGGATAGAAGAGCACAGGTGGTGGTCTATTATGGCGACCTGATTCGCTTTTGAACCAAAAGGTTTATGGGCTATTTTAGAAACCAGCTGTTAGTATTCAGAAAAAAAGGCAAATAAAATCTCAGGGGGAACAAAAGAAAGATGAGATGTCAGGATAAGTGGAGCAGAGAGTCAATGTCGACCTGTCAATAATCTCTATCTCTAACTGCCAGCTCATCCCAGTTTCAACCTCTAAAGCCAGGTCTCTATTTGTGCAAGTAATGAGCCTCCCTCAGGTCCCTAAAGGTCAAAGCAGAGACAGGCCAGTGATAAAGATGAAGTGGGCTGAGGATCCCATGGTGCCTCTTAGGAAAGTGGAACAATGACCATGAGATCTTTATCTCATTGATCAGCCAGATCAGAGTAAAAGAAAATAAAAACCTATTCCTTTTCAGAAAATACTGTTTTTCCACTTTTCCATTCTATCCGCAAGTCAGAAAAAAACTAATAATAAAAGAATACAAAAAGCACATTTTTATTCTATCCAAGTGTAAAAATGTATTTTCATTATTTGGGGGAACAATAAACAGTAAAATCTATTAAGACCTTTTTTTGGAGGGATGTAGAATAATGATAAAATTAATAATGTTCTTTCATTCATTCATTCAACCTTTATTTAGACAGGTAAATCCCATTGAGCCTCGAGGACTCATTCACAAGAGAGACCTGATTTCAACAAAGAATGATGACACAATGGACAACAGCGACAACAATAAACAGTTATAAAAAGTCATACTACAGTTTTTTTATTTTATTTATTTTTTATAACAAATAGGATGGCTAAAAGAAAAAGGTAACAAAAAAAACCCCCAAAAAAACCAGCTAGATTCTAAGGCAAATGTAGAAAACTAAAAACAGGAACATGTCTGCATTGGTCCCTGCCAGGAGTCCAACAGATTCTTAAAGCCACTTAGAGAGGTCAAGGTCGAGATGTTACTCCCCATCAGAAAATCGAAGTCTATTCTCCCACAAGATGGCCAGAAGTTACTCAGCACTATACTATAACAAGGGGCTGTTCTAAGTGAGTGCTTACTGGAAGTTATTTATTCATGTCAGATCTACAGTTTCAGTTCTCAGGTAGCCTCCTGCACGTTTCTGTGTTACCCACAGCAGGTGCACAGTTGACTAAACCACTACTGAAAGGCATACATGCAACATTTGGCCTATATAAATGGAGGATATGTTTTCTTTTTCATATTGCATAAGAAGTATAGTCTCCTCGATCAATTTATTATTAATAATAATAATAATAATAATAAAGTGCTATGTGTTGTCATCATTGTATATTCCAATACAAAGCCAAAATTGTCTCTCTGCATTTAACCCATCACACCTGGGATACACCCAGTTGGAGCAGTGGGCAGCTATGTAAGCTGCCCGGGGAGCAATTCGAGATTAGGTGTCCTGCTCAGAGACACCACGAGATGTGCAATGACTGGGGATCGAACCCACCTGAGTCGGCTGCCCTACCCCTACACCATCTAGCAGAGAAAATCACTTTTTTTCTAAAATTGAAAGGGGTTCTAGACTCACCACCTGAATTTCCACCAATGGTTCCAGCTACGGTAAAGTAGTGGAGATCAAATTGCCATTGATCTGATCAGATTTTTTTTTTTTTTTTTTTTACCAACAATTTCAGTTTGGCCTACTCATTGCATGTCTATCTAGAAGCCGTTGAGAACTTTTTTTTGTGCAAAGCTTTGATTTCAAGTCTTTAATCTACAGTAACACTGGGAGTAATCCTTTCCTGGGAATCCAGCCAAATACTTAACTTACACTTCAACACCAAAGCAGAGCTCAATACTTTAAAATTTGTCAAACAGTTGTCCAACAAATCTTTGAGAACTAACGTTTGAGCAGAACATAATCTTTTACTAAAGAGTAGGGAATCCTGAATGTAGTTGTTCACTCTCAGATCGCAGAGTAAACACTTCAGTACAAGTATTCATTACGCAGTTGGCAGAAGGATGAAGGACACTAGTTGGGATGGATATTTTTCCTCTTTTCACAGTAATTGAACATTCTTACTTAACAATTTTGACAGATAAAACACACGAACAGTGTAATGTGCAGCAGATATTTACAGGAAACCTTTTTGTTGTTCACTTGAAAACCACACAACAATTGAATTAATCTCAATGATCAAATCACTGCATCCTGACAAGCTTGTGGATTTGCTTCTGTTGGTGTAGATTTGTTAAGACATACCAAGTGTGTTTAATGAAAAAGATCAGAAAAAAATGACAAGACGCAACAACATAGCTCCTAATTATGATAATGATGAGACAGAAGAAACATCTGGGTTCTGTTTGAAAGCAAACTACGCTGAATAATTCTGTGGCGCCTACAGTGACCTGAAATTATCTGCTCAAATGTGAATAATTCTGTGCCATTAACATACAAGCCTTCACATATATTAGCGCCATTATTTCAGTGATTTTGCTGAATCAAAAAGGTATGGTTTCAGGTACAATGCCATTTGTGTCTAAGTTCACTGATATTAGTTAAATACAGTGCACTAGTTTACATAGATCTGCCCTATTTACAGTAAAAATGATTAAATTATCACAGTACTTGCATAGATAGAAAACATCAAGGAACTCAATGTCCCTTGCCGGGTTGTGAGTAATCAGGGCTCCACCCTGGAGTCGGGCCTGGGTGCAGAGCTTGTCAACAAGTGCCTGGTCTTAAAGCCTGTACCACTTGGGCTCAGCCAAGCTACATATTTGCTTACCTGTGGGTCCACCTTCAGGAGGAGCCATTGGTTTGGATGAAAAGGGCTATTGGTGACGAATAAAGGCCAGGCCTTTGTCAAAGTCAAAGTTAAAATTTCTTTATTTGTCATTTGCAGCATATGTGGTACATGTGGTGGAACGAAACTGTGTACACAGGGTCCCAGTTACATTCAACAAAAGTATACATTGTAAAGAAAAATAGTAACAAGATCTAGACATGAACTAAGAAATATGTTAAACTAAGAATACGCTAAGCACAATACGCCGAACAACAGCAGCATGAACATGAGTCTGTGTGAGCAGATGAGTACGAATGAATCTCCTTCGTGCTCTAACCCTAGCTTACAGAAACTCACTCCTGGGACATGGAACATCACCTCTTTGGTGAGGAAGGAGCTCGAGCTTGTACGTGAGGTTGAGAAGTACCAACTAGATACAGTGGTGTTTGAATCTTTGTGAACCCTTTAGAATTTTCTACATTTCAGCTTATAGTTTGGGTTATGGTTAGTCTGCGCCCTAACTCAAACTTTCATTACTTTGAAGCCAAAACAACTTTCACCTTGGGGAGAGTGAATTTATTCATAATGGTGTTAAACTAAATTGCAGTGGGAAGCTAAAGTATCAGGCAGAAGAAAATACGTAGATACAGAGAACTATTACCCACCACAACACACAGGTTCATTCTGAGGCTTATTGAGGATGATTATTGTGAGGCAGATAGAGCAAAAGTTAGATTCAGAAGACAAATCCTTCACTGTTTCAATTTGTTTTCTTAGGAATTGCAGATTGTGACCTGCTAGTCATTTGAGGCTAAGGCAAGAAAGAGACAGTTCAAGTGAATGAAATAAAAAATATATAATAGCAACAAACAAAAGAGAAATGGAAAGAATAAAGAGAGAAAAAAGTAATGAGCTCCTAACCTTATTTCAGGGAAGTACAAGCTGATATTAAAGGTGAAACAAAAAGCAAAAGTGTGAAATTGGTTTGAAAATTGTCCAAGAGGAGAAAAAAGAAAAGAAAAGAAAAACTATAGAAAACTGAACAACACAAGAATTGCACAACACATAACATAAAGGAACAAATGATTTAACAAAAAGATAAATAGATGAGTTACTAAAGTAGTTCACAAAAAATTATCAGATACAATTATTTTAACTTTGTGCTCACGGTTAGATGAAAATGTTACTCGCTATATATAGCTACTTTTCTATGATGTATATAACATCCTGTACAACCTTTAGTCCATACTACTTTTTCTGTGGATACAGTAGTGGTGTTAGGCCTGTGCCGGTTGTATGTACTCACCCTGCAATTGCTGAGTGCTGGTGATGGAGTTCCTGAGCAACCACCTGTCTTCAATCTGGTTGATGAGTCCAGCTGCTACTTAAGCCTTGGAGGAGGTTCCAGTCTTCGCTGAATCATTCAGTCACCTTGGGTACTGTGAGACAGCCATTTTAGTGTTTTCTCTCGTGAACCTGTGTTGATCAACCTGTGTCTCCCTGTGATTTTAAGGCAAGACCTGGACTCACCTCCAAGATCTGAGACCTAGACGAATCTTCTCCAAACTGGATTCATTTCCTGTGGAACCTCATCACCCAGCGGGACACTCCTCCATCAGCCGCCACCTACAAGATACTCATCAAGTCACTTGGAAAATACAAGGTTTCATTCACCCAACAGACACCTCGCCTACCTCCCTGAGTCTGCCTTCGAAGATCCACCTGTAAGAGAAGGATTCAATTATCCAAAGTAGCAACAATATTCTCCTACCCATCATTAATCTGTCTTCCCCTTTTTTCCCCTCCCTTCCAGGAACTCAGACTTCCTGTTCCCCAGCACTGTAAATAAACTCACTGAACTTTTATACCGTGTCTGTAATCCTTCTCAGCTCTGGTCTGAATTTGAGTACGATTCCTGAGATTAATCATAACAGAATGATTCAGCCTTAACATGAGTACTCACGACCAGACTGAGATGGATCAATTAAGAGAAGCTATTCTTTCCCAAGAACAACGACTAACTACTATCCAAAATTTGTTTCAACAGATGTTGAGCCAACAACAAACCACTTCTGAGAACGTGACTAAGCTGGGTGGAATGGTCCACGAGCTAGGTAAACAGATATCCCCACCTTCCCACACCGGAGCCACCAGCACTGCCTCCGCTGTACAAAACCCTGTACCACCAACCCAATATCCTGTCCGTGAGCCTGAGATAAAGCCCAGTCAACAATTTTCTGGTAATTCCGAACAGTTTGGTGGGTTTATGCTTCAATGTAACCTAGCCTTTAGCAGAGCCCCACAGACCTTTTCATCCGACTCGTCCCGCATCTCCTACATCGTTTCCGCCTTACAAGGAGAGGCTTTAAGGTGGGCAGATGCTTACTTTGGTTCCATTTCTGTAAGTGACTGTTCCTTTTCCTCCTTTTTCAATGATTTTCAGAGAGTCTTTGAGAGGCCTCTGTACCAGGAGACTGCTTCCAAGAGGCTAATGGCGCTACGTCAGGGGAACCAATCTGCCGCGGACTTCGCCCTCCACTTCCGGGTCGTGGCCAGACAGGCCGGATGGGAGGACCTCGCTCTACGGGGAGTATTCGTTAATGCCCTCAACGATCACATTAAGAATCAGTTGGCCCTTGTAAATGAACCTGACAATCTAAACGATTTAATAGATTTGTCCATTCGTATTGATGATCGGCACAGGGAATACCAGGGCCTTTTGGACTACAAATCCCAGAGTCCTACCACTTCCGTGACTCCACTTCCGGTTCTGGTAAGCCGCAGCCCGGTATCTAATCCTATGAATGAACCTGATCCTACTGAACCAATGTTAATTGGGCGTGCCCGCCTCACTCCTGAGGAGAGACAGAGGCATTTTTCTGCCAAAGAGTGTTTATATTGTGGAAAGAAGGGGCACTTCATTGCTTCATGTTCACTTCGTTTAAAAGGTCGATCCCACCAGTAAAACGGGAGATACTGGTGGGCGCTGCAGACATTTCTCCTGTGAATCGTCTTACCCTTAATACGTCAGTTTTTTATGATAACGTTAATTTCCCTGTACAAGCCCTGATCGATTCTGGGGCAGAACAGAATCTAGTCAGTGATGGTTTGGTGGCTCACCTTTCCATTCCTATGAATAAATTACGCCAACCCCTCTCTATGACAGCGCTCACCGGTCAGTCCATTTCCACAATTTCCCATAAAATCTCCTCTTTGCATATCATTGTATCTGGTAACCATCATGAACAAAGTGAATTTTTCGTTTTTCATTCCGAGACCCCTCAAATAATTTTAGGATTTCCCTGGCTCAGACAACATAACCCTCAAATTGACTGGTCTCGTAACCAGATAGTCTCCTGGAGCCATTATTGTTCCTCCAACTGCCTTGGTTCTGCCGTCACCACCTCTCCTCCATCTTGTCATGCGGTGGAGGAGATCGATTTGTCGTCAATTCCGTCCTGTTATCATGACCTGGCCCCTGTGTTTAGCAAGGCCCGGGCTCTCTCCTTACCCCCCCATAGGCCTTATGACTGCTCCATAGACCTACTGCCTGGTGCTCCCTTGCCTTCCTGCCGTCTGTATAATCTGTCTGGCCCTGAAAAGCAAACCATGAGGGACTATATTACAGCATCCCTATCCTCAGGCATTATTCGTGCTTCTACATCCCCTGTAGGAGCAGGATTTTTTTTTGTCGACAAGAAGGATGGGACGTTGCGGCCCTGTATTGACTACAGAGAACTGAACCAGATCACTGTAAAAAAATAAATACCCTCTTCCTCTGATCGAATCCATTTACGAACAACTTAGGGAGGTGTCCATTTTTTCCAAACTTGACCTCAGAAATGCCTATCACCTAGTTCGTATGAAGGAGGGGGACGAATGGAAGACGGCCTTCAGAACCCCCTTCGGGCATTTTGAATATCTTGTGATGCCTTTTGGGTTGACTAACGCCCCTGCGGTATTTCAGGCCTTAGTTACTGATGTTCTGAGGGATTTTTTGTCCCAGTTCGTTTTTGTGTACCTTGACGATATCCTGATCTACTCCAAGGACCCTCTGCAACATACTCAACATGTTCGGGCAGTTCTCCAGCAGCAACTCTTTGTTAAAGCAGAGAAATGTGAGTTCAGTGTCCCCTCCATAACCTTTTTGGGTTTTGTGTTTAAGAGTGGTCAGGTCTGGACGGACTCAAGGAAGGTCAAAGCTGTGCTGGACTGGCCCTCTCCTCAGACCCGCAAGCAACTCCAGCGCTTCCTGGGGTTTGCAAACTTTTACCGCCGTTTCATCAGGAACTTCAGCCAAGTGGTGAGTCCTTTGACTAAACTCACCTCTCCTCTCCGCCCGTTCTCTTGGAGTAGTGAGGCTGAGAAGGCCTTCACTAAACTCAAGACTCTCTTTTCCTCTGCTCCTGTTCTTCACCATCCTGACTCCGCCTTACAATTCATTGTTGAAGTTGATGCCTCGGATACCGGTGTGGGTGCTGTCCTTTCTCAGAGATCCCCTGTCGATAACAAGGTCCACCCTTGTGCGTTTTTTTCACGTCGCCTATCCCCTTCTGAGGCCAACTACGACGTGGGGAATCGTGAATTGTTGGCCATAAAACTGGCTCTCGAAGAATGGCGGCATTGGTTAGAGGGTTCTAACCTGCCTTTCATTGTTCTGACCGACCATAAGAACCTTGCGTACCTACGGAGTGCCAGGAGATTGAACTCGAGACAGGCCAGATGGTCTCTGTTCTTCACCAGGTTCACTTTTTCCATCACTTACCGCCCGGGGTCTAAGAATGTTAAGCCCGATGCCCTGTCTAGACAGTTCTCACCTACAGATTCCTCCGAAACCACAGAGGCTATTCTTCCTCGCAGCTGTGTTGTGGGTGCCACCTCCTGGGGGATCGAGAAGGACATCATTCGGGCTCAACGGACTGACCCTGATCCTGGTAATGGCCCGCCTGATCGATTATTTGTCCCAGAGTCTGTGATCGGCCGGGTTCTGAAATGGGTCCACTTTTCTAAGTTCTCCTGCCATCCCGGTGTCCGTCGTATGGTTTCTTTCACTAAGAGACACTTCTGGTGGCCTACTCTTCACCGTGATGTCAAACGTTTCGTCTCTGCATGTGCTGTTTGTGCTCGAAACAAGAGTTCCCATCAACCTCCTGCGGGACTGCTCCAGCCCCTTCCCGTTCCTGGTCGCCCTTGGTCTCACATGGCTCTGGATTTCGTGACGGGCCTACCCCCTTCTGAAGGTAACACCGTCATCCTCACCATTGTGGACAGATTTTCTAAGGCTGTGCATTTTGTCCCGCTAATCCAACTCCCCTCAGCTCTGGAGACCGCTCACCTCTTGGTCCAACATGTCTTTCGACTTCACGGCATACCTTGTGACATCGTCTCGGATCGTGGTCCTCAATTTGTGTCCCAGGTTTGGAAGGGTTTTTGTCGAGCTCTTGGTGCCATGGTAAGCTTATCTTCTGGTTATCACCCCCAAACTAACGGTCAGTCTGAACAGTGCAACCAAGCCCTTGAGTCCTCTCTCCGCTGTATCATTGAGGATAACCCTGCGGATTGGTCCTCTCTTCTTCCCTGGGTCGAGTATGCCCATAATTCCCACACGTCCTCAGCTACTGGTCTCTCCCCATTTGAGACATCTCTGGGTTACCTGCCCCCTCTGTTTCCCCACCAGGAGGTCGATGTGTCTGTCCCCTCAGTCCAGCACCATCTACATCGTTGCAGACGAATCTGGAGGCAGACCAGGGAGGTTCTTCTACGGACTCGTGATCGGGCCAAAAGGTGGGCTGATCGTCACCGTGCCCCGGCTCCTCTGTATTCCGTGGGGCAAAAGGTATGGCTCTCCACCCAGAACATCCCCCTCAAGGACACCTCCAGGAAGCTGGGACCCAGGTTCATTGGCCCCTTTCCTATTATCGAACTTGTTAATCCCACGGCCGTCAAGCTCCGACTCCCTCGCTCTATGCGGGTTCATCCGACTTTTCACGTTTCTCAACTCAAACCTTTCGTGGAGGATCCGTTGCTTCCTTCCGACCCGGATCGTCCGCCCCCTCGCCTTGTTGATAATCAGCCTGTCTTCACCGTTCACAGGATCCTGGATGTTCGACGACGGGGTCGTGGACATCAGTTTTTAGTTGATTGGGAGGGTTACGGCCCTGAGGAAAGATCGTAGATCCCCAGGTCCTTTATCTTGGATCCTGGTCTCATCAAGGACTTTTTTCTGAAACACCCTGACAAACGTCTCCGATCGCCTAGAGGCGATGTTTGAGGAGGGGGTACTGTTAGGCCTGTGCCGGTTGTGTGTACTCACCCTGCAATTGCTGAGTGCTGGTGATGGAGTTCCTGAGCAACCACCTGTCTTTAATCCGGTTGATGAGTCCAGCTGCTACTTAAGCCTTGGAGGAGGTTCCAGTCTTCGCTGAATCATTCAGTCACCTTGGGTACTGTGAGACAGCCATTTTAGTGTTTTCTCTCGTGAACCTGTGTTGATCAACCTGTGTCTCCCTGTGATTTTAAGGCAAGACCTGGACTCACCTCCAAGATCTGAGACCTAGACGAATCTTCTCCAAACTGGACTCATTTCCTGTGGAACCTCATCACCCAGCGGGACACTCCTCCATCAGCCGCCACCTACAAGATACTCATCAAGTCACTTGGAAAATACAAGGTTTCATTCACCCAACAGACACCTCGCCTACCTCCCTGAGTCTGCCTTCGAAGATCCACCTGTAAGAGAAGGATTCAATTATCCAAAGTAGCAACAATATTCTCCTACCCATCATTAATCTGTCTTCCCCTTTTTTCCCCTCCCTTCCAGGAACTCAGACTTCCTGTTCCCCAGCACTGTAAATAAACTCACTGAACTTTTATACCGTGTCTGTAATCCTTCTCAGCTCTGGTCTGAATTTGAGTACGATTCCTGAGATTAATCATAACAAGTGGGACCAGGAAAGTATAGTGATTGATAATTACAGTTTACAAATTAATGACAATCAAACATTAATATACCTCTTAAAAGACCAGAAGATGCAACTGAATGAAAATGGTTGACCATCCCTTCCACATTTATAACAGTGGGTGTATACAGTATAAGGGGTCACTCTAAATGTATTTGGCAATTCAGTCCAACATTTTTCATTACTTTAATAATTTTCTGTACCTGCTTCAATCTAGACTCACCAGTTAACCTAACAGGCATGTTTTTGGACTTTGGAGAAAAACTGGAAAAACAAGCAAACATACACACAAAACATTCAAACTTCATACAAAAAGGCTGGACCATCTTAGAACCAAAACAGGGACTTGCTGCAAGGTGACATTGCTCATCACTCAACTACTGTCCTAACTTTGACTCTGTTTACTAGAACAAGTAATACTACTTGTACATCTTGTAGCCACAAAGGATCAAATACCAATTCTGTATTGGTCATGAAATGGTCATCAAACAATAATACACTGCAACAGTAAGAAAAAAAAAACTTACACCAAATACAACTTAAAAAAACCATTGCTACTTTTCTAATTCTCATACAAAAATGTTCAATCATGAACCAGATGTCCAGATGAATTGACTGAAAAATGTTGGATTGTATACCTGGATTATTGAGCCTGGACTTTGTTGTTCAATCATGAAGCTTTTATTACATCAAAGTATAGTCATGGTTAGAACAGCCAACTGAATATTCAGTTTTACCTGTTTTAAAGGTGGGCTAAAAACAGACACAATGGCTTTTCTGCAACAAGGTGTGGTGCAACCTCTGAATGGTAGGCACAGTAAGGTGAGCCAAGCTACCAGGACATTGTGTATATGTACCATTCATACATGAGTCCCTGGGATTATTTTCTAGATTGATCAACTGCTGTATTGTCGAATTATCAAGTAAAATCAGATTAATAATCTCTCTTTATCTGCTAATAAACCAATCATGAGAAATTAACTTGATTGGGAACCACCTTTGGGATAATTTCAGCCTTTATTTTCTTGTCTAAACTAAAAACAAAATGTTTAAGAGTTACTACAGATTAAGCATTTGTAAAGCAGAAAAATACCTTATCACAGCAAACAAGAGAAAAAGACAGAATATAGATGAAACAATCATCCTTCACTGATACAAGGGCAAAAACACTATAAAGCACAATTAAACTGTGCTTTAATATTTGAACAAAAATTATATTAAAGGTACATCAATTATATTTCTGGTGGTTTAAAAATTTTTCTTTGTCTAAGTGTTTACTTTTTTTTTTTCTGACTGTCTGTGCATGGCAGTTCTCTAGCTTTCCTTTAGGGCTTGAGCTGTACTGCTGACCCCCAACCTCAATGCAAAATACTTTATGTTTGCCCAGCAGACCTCAGGTTCAGCTCTAAATCCAACCTGAGCACCACCTTATGGAAATGCAGCTGTGTAATCTCTGTTCTCCTGCAAGCAGACAGTAACCCCTAGACATCCAGATATTATTATTCATGAAAATTTCTGACACATGTTTGAATCATAGAGGAATATGTTTCTTGGCCTAAATGTACTCTGAAGGATTGAATATTTCATTCTTTATGTTAGATGAAAGAAAGTTAGGGATAAAAGCTGGATTTACATTGAGCTCAATGCGAGGATTCTTAGCATATAAAATGAGCTCAGATGGAATATGAGACCAATGGAAATGTCACTGCTGACATTTAGTCATCTAATTTTGAAAGCTTCCAATAGTCTATGATCTTTGTCCGAAGGGCTGTATATGAAAATTGAAGTTTTAGCATTAATAGGAATCAGATACTGTCCCATTCTTTGAAATTCACACAATATTTGACTTTATCAAGATATGCAGAATGTTTCTCCATAAAAACTATTATTTTTATCTTCTTTACAATCCTCACTTGAAACTTTGTTCGAACTCCACCTAAGCTGGAAACATGATGCTCACAGTCAACCTTTTCTGTGCAAAGGAAGAGTTCTTCTATTAGTCACTGTTAATGTGAAACTCTGTCAGGCTCAGTCCCACTCCTGCTTCTCCTCAGTGAAAACCAGGGAGTGATTTATAGAGTCCAGGGGATGATGTGCTGATCACTTAGTGGGGTCTGTCAGCAGCAATATTGCTGCTGTTGTCCCAGCCATATGTGAGCTTTTATTCTCACAACGAGAGGTGAAGCAGTCAGATTCAGGTGTGTACAACAACTGATGGCATACAGACAAACATGTCCTCTGCAGTGGCTGTAGTTCAAGATGACATGCCACATGACATAATACACGTATCACAAACAGACCAAAGCTAGGGATGTGAAAATTGTAAGTAAAATATAATTTATGTTCTTCTTCTTTTGTTGTTTTTGGCTGCTCAATCTTCAGTTGATGCCACAGTGAGTAATTCTCCTCCATCTCATTATGTCCTCTGTGTCCTCTGTCCTCACACCAACTACCTCCATGTTCTTCCTAACTACATCTATAAATCTTCCCTTTGGCCTTCCTCTTTGATGTTTTCCAGGAAGCTGCATTTTTAATAGCCTTTTACCAATATACCCACTGTCCCTCCTCAGCACATGCCTAGACCAGCTCAGTCTGGCCTCTCTAAACTTATCCATCCTTTCCACTCCCAAAAGCCGGTTTGCCATTGATAAGTGCAACTCCACTTATCGGCCCTTCTCAGGTGTAGGTGATTTGCCACTGTGACTTGCTTCCCCACTCTATGGGTGGGATTGTCAATGCAAATTGGGCAGTATCGTAATATATCAATAGGTTTGAGCCCCTACACCAGTTGTTGTGCTTAATCGCCCTGTAATCAGACGTCAATGTCTTTATCTTATCCTGTAAATGCTTATAAGTTTGGGTGTAGCCGTGCTGTGCCATCGTGTCCAATATCTTTCTGTAAATGTGCTAATTTATTGTGGTGTCGTCCAGCTCACGCTGAACCCTAACATTGGCTAATAAACTTAGTCTGGACCTCATCATTGGCCCACTACACTATTTTTGGAGCTCCTTTACCAAAAACTAGAAAAAAACACACACTGAACACAAAAACAAGAGGACATGGTGGTTCAGATGTAGTTGGCATTTTTGCTGGGCGGGTCATAAAGTGACGTAGCTCTGCTTGCCAATCAATTGCTGCTGTCTTTGTCTTCTTCTTTTGACTTTTCCCTCTCAAAGGGTCACCACAGTGAGTCATCCTCCTCCATCTCACTCTGTCTTTTGCATCCTCTGTCCTCACTCCAACTGCCTCTATGTCCTCTCGAACTGCACATCCAAATATCTTCTCTTTGGCCTTCCTCTTTGTCTTTTTCCTTGCAGCTGCATTTCTAACATCCTTCTACCAAGATACCCACTGTCCCTACTCTGGACATGTCCAAACCATCTCAGTCTGGCCTCTCTAACTTTATCTCCCAGTTGTTCAACCTGTGCTGTACCTCTGATGATCTCATTCCTAATCTTATCCATCCTTGTCAATCCTAAGGTGAACCTCAACATCTTTATTTCTGCCACTTCCAGTTCTTTCTCCTGTTTTTTGTCAATGCCACTGTCTCCAGACCATACAATATAGCTGGTCTCACCACTGTCTTGAAAAACTTTTCCTTTGACATTTGCCGACACCCTTTTGTCACAAATCACTCTTGAAACTTTTCTCCATCCACTCCATCCTGCCTGGACTCTCTTCTTCATCTCTTTACCACACTCCCCATTTTCCTGGACAGTGGATCCCAAGTACTTGAAGTCCTGCACCTTTGTGACCTCTGCTCCTTGTAGCATCACTGTTCCACCGACCTCGCTCTCATTCACACACATGTACTCTTTCTTACTAAGGCTTGCTTTAATTCCTTTTCTTTCAAGTGCATACCTCCACCTCTCCAAGTTTCCTTACACTTGTTTCCTGTTCTCACCACAGATCACAATGTAATCGGCAAACATCAAAGTCCACAGAGATTTCTGCCTGACCTCATCTGTTAGTCGGTCCATCATGGAAGCAAACAAGAAGGGGCTCAGACCCAATCCTTGAGGCAATCCCACCTCCACCTTGAAGCTATCTGTCACTTCTAAAGCACATCTCACCACTGTCCTGCTGTCCTCAAGCATGTTCTGTATCAGCCTAACATACTTCTCGGCCACTCCAGATTTCCTCATGCAAAACGACACCTCCTCCCTCGTCACCCTGTTGTATGCTTTTTCTAAATCCACAAAGACACAGTTCTTTCTGACCTTCTCTGTACTTTTACATCAGCATCCTAAATGCAAAGATGGCATATGTGGTGCTCTTTCTTGGCATGGTACCTTACTGCTACTCACAGTCACCTCTCGTCTAAGACTAGCTTCCACAACTCTCTCCCAGATCTTCATTGTGGGACTCATCAACTTAATTCCCCTGTAGTTGCTACATCTGTACATCACCCTTGTTCTTAAAAATGGGCACCAACACACTTCTTTTCCATTCCACAGGCATTTTCTCACACTCAAATATGCCATTGAATATTTGAGTCAAAAACCTCACTGCCATCTCTCCAAAACATTTCCAAACCTCCACTGGTATGTCATCAGGTCCTACTGCCTTTCCTTTCTTTAATCTTCTTGGAGCTTTCCGGACTTCACCCTCACTAATCTTTCCCACTTCCTTGTTCACAGTTTCTATAACCTCTACGTTTTTTTTTCTCTTTCATTCTCTTCATTCATTAGCTCATCAAAGTACTCCTTCCATCTTCCCATCACACTCTCACATGTTAGAACATTACAATTCCTATCTTTAACAAGCATAACCTGCTGCACATCCTTTCCAGCCAGATCCCATTGATTCACCAATCGGTACAAGTCCTCCTTGCCCTCTTTAGTGTCAAACCTCCCATACAACTCATCATACGCCTTCCGCTTTGCCTTAACTACCTCCCTCTTTGCTCTATGCTGCATCTCCTTATATTCCTGTCTCCTCTCTTCAGTACTCTCATTGTCATATTTCTTCTTGGCTAGCCTCTTTCTTTGAATAGCTTCCTGCACTTCACTTTTCCACACCAAGTTTCCTTATCATTCAATCTATGGCCAGATGACACATCAAGTACCTTCCTACCCATCTCTCTAATTACTGTTGCTGTAGTAGCACAGTCTCTGGAAGCTTTTTCTTACCACCCAGAGCATTTACAGTAACAGTTCCTCTTTGAATTTCTCACAACATTCTTCCTCCTTCAGCTTCCATCATTTTGTCCTCTTCTCTGATTTTTTTTTTTTTTTTTTTCAACATAACAACAGTCATTCTCTTCACAACCATCTGATGCTGTCTGGCCATGCTCTCCCCTGCCACAACCTTACAGACCCCAAGGTCCCCCAGGTTTCCTCTTCTACACAGAATGTAGTCAACCTGCGTACTCCTTCCTCCACTCTTATAGGTCACTCTATGTTCATCCATCTTTCAGAAATATGTGTTGACTACAGCCATTTCCATTCTCTTGGTGAAATCCACCACTATCTGTCATTCCTGGTTTCTTTCCTTGACACCTACCCTACCCATCACTCCCTCATCCCCTCTGTTTCCTTCACCAAAATATCAAGTTAGGTCTGCCTAATCATCACTCTCTCCTCCCTATGAATACTCTCTATCACTTTATCAGAGTCAGAGTCAGAGTTTCTTTATTGTCATTCACACCTCATGTGGTACATGTGGTGGAGCAAAATTATGTACACAGAGTCCCAGTTACATCCAACAATAAAATGTACAAGAAAAACAGTAATAAGATCTAAGATATGAACTAAGAAAAACATCAACTAACTTATCCAGATCTTTCCAAAATGTACTTTTATCCTCCACACAACATCAACCTATGGAACATAACCATTGACAACATTTAACATCAGACCTTCTTCTACTATCTTCAGACTCATCACCTTATCTAACACTCTTTTCATCTCTAATACATTACTTTGCCAACTCCTCCTTCAGGACCACCCTTACTCCATTTCGTTTTGTATCCACACCATAGTAAACCAGTTTAAACCCTGCTCCCATGCTGCAAGCCTTGCTGCCCTTCCACTTGGTCTCTTGGGCACATAAAACATCTACCTTCCTTCTCTGCATCATGCCAGCCAGCTCGCTATCTTTGCCCATCATTGACCCCACATTTAGAGTTGCAACCCTCAGTCCAACATTCTTGACTTTCCTCTTCTCCCTCTGTCTCCTGACATGTTTCCCTCCTCATGGTCTTTGACTAACAGTAGCACAACCTTAGCCGGCACCCTGTTTGTCAACAGCACCGGTGGCTGTCATGGTTATAACAGGCCTTGACTGATCCAGTATGGTTTCGCTTTGATGAACTTGCATTATATTTTTGGAAGTGTTTTATGTCGGATGACCTTCCTGACACAACCCTCATCATTTACCCGGGCTTGGGACTGGCACAAGAGATACACTGGCTTGTGCTCCCTAGTGGCTGGTTTCAATTGCTTCTATCTGCTTAAAATGGTTATCTCAGAGCAGTCCGTTTGAAACTAAGAACAAGATGGTCACATAAACCAGGTTTAGTGGGGGTGGGTATAAACCTTTGGAAGGCCCTTAACTGATGCAGTGTGATGCGGAATCAATGAGAGTTGAGACATTGTCAAAGCACCAAAAAAGATCTCCATCATCTTCAGCTCAGCTTCTTTCTGTTCTTTCTCCCGTTTTATTGTCAATGCTGCTGTCTCCAAACCATACAAGATTGGTGGTTTTACGAATGCGTAGTAATTTTTTTTGTTTTTAGATTTATCTAAAATTCAATGTTTTGCAGATGATCTCTTTTGCAAGAAAGACCTGGTCTATTTTTAAGATAATGTTATTGGTAATGATTATAGCCTCAGTTACACAAGCTGATAGCAGATTTAGGTATTTAATATCTGTTATACAAAATCTATCAAAGAATATTTTTAACAAAATCAGAACTTTTGAAGTTGCTGGCTTCCGCTACTGAACACTTTTCATTCATTCAAGTTTATTTGAACAAGGACAGCACATTAAACAATGTTACATGTTAAAAACGAAGCAACCGTCGTTTTGTACAAATGTTTTATAGCCACAGCCTAATTTGCAAACCCAGTCCTTGGTTAGACTTTTATATAAAAATAGCTAAAATAAAATTAAAATTTAATTAAAATTAAAAAAAAGTTTCTTCACACACATGCCTGCTCCTCCATCCCCATAAGGCTCAGTGTTCACATATTTGGTTTTGTTTCAACAATTTTTTCACCTGGGAATTAAAAACTCTAAGATCTGTTAATGTTTTTATTGCTGTTGGTAAACTGTTCCAGATATGAGGGCCTTTGAATGAGAAGGAACATTGACCAAATGATGTTTTGTATTTTGCAAGTTTGCAGTTTTATATTTCATATTTCACAACACCAAATTGGCTGTAGTTAAACAGATCGTCTTCTTGAAGGTTTGCTGCAGACTATGCTGCCAAACATAAGATTTATATTATCCCTCAATAAATTGTTGGTTTCTCAGTGGTGATACCTGCTCAACTAAAGATGACAGTCATTTCTGACTGCAACTTGATGCTCTCTCTCAGCATGAAAAACTTTTCTTAATGTAAACTTACTCAGCATGATGGACTTTCTGTTATATAAACCTTGCTTAAGTAGGGCTATTGTTATCAGGGGGTGTCAGTGATTGGTGGTAATGGGAAACAGATTTTTTAATCCACTCTGTAAACACTCAGACTGATCGGACTTGTGCATTAACAATCTCAAATATACCATGGAAAATAGGAAAAAGGAGGAATGTCACAGAGCTTGATTATTTTCTGTACAACATGACTTTCATGCTGCCCTTCTCTGCAGTAAGCACAGAGATGGAGAACCTCATATTACTGCAACTTTAATTGCTCCTGAGATTAACGTGCTCCAAATGAGCTCATTTAACCAAGTACTGGTGGCCCTTATTATTAAACTGCAGTTGCTACTAATACAATGTAAAAATTAAAGACTGAAAATATATAAAAGGGTTAAAGTGTCACATAACTACCCCCACCTCACTCCCCAACATCCAGAAATATAATCAATTCTATGAGAAACACCTTTGCATTTTAATAACACAGTTAGTGTGGGTGCCATCAGTCTTTAGTTAGCTTAGGCTCAGCTGGTGGTAGCCAGCTTTCCTCTTTAGTATAACAGTGAAAAGATCATCGTGACCTTCTTCTCTAAACACAGAAGACACAACTAAACACACAGCACAACAGTTGAATGCTCAGATTCACACACCTTCGGTCTGAGAGAGTTTAATCAGTGAAATCAAGTTTTCCACTGTCTGGTTAGAATACAAATCCACTCACGTCTGGCTCTTAAAACAATCTGGGCACAGCTTGTTCAGTTAAAAAATAATTTCATCTTATTCAACATGGCAGGTTTTCCATAAATGATGCTAAATGGAAATTTAGAATAGATTCAGAAAAACGAAGCACGCAGGCAAAAGTAACACAAGCCTCCCACAGCAGGGTAAACAATCATAAATTTTACATGAAGCGTGCAAGTTCAACTGTGACTGAACACAAGCGGTGGCATTTTTTAGTTTATTTTCAATTGACATACATTTCTTGATTCAAATTATTGGTTTGTGGAATTTGCTCTTTAAGTATACAGTTATGTTTGATCAATGTGATTATTTAATATGAACTGGACTGAGTCTGACCACCACATTAAATATTCATATTGCAGAACATCATCCTGCTGTCAAAATAATTTATTTTTAATTATGTGACATATACTATGTAAAGCTTCTGCTCTTTACTTGAACAATCTAAATACATTTGTTCTCTTTGGTAAAAGAAAAATAATAAACCTGTATCAGCTTTCAAAAACTTAAACACCTAATCCAGTATTACTTTTATTACTGAACAAAAGTGGGTTATATTTGTTGCCTTACACTGAAAGTCTGGACACTGTGGCTTTACTCTAAACTGGAATTATAAAACAAATGACCTGGAGGTGAATTTTCAATTTTAATATTTAATAACACGTTTTTTTTAATATATTGAATAATGATGGTGTCACTGAATGGGGCAAAATACAAAATTTAACAGAATAAGAATTAGAACAATGAGCTAATGGTACAAGATTACAAATTTGGTTGTAATATTGACAATAAAATGTCTCTTTCAGTATACAACTATTATATGCTTTATCATCTGTCCTGTTAGAATTGCGAAGCATGCTCTAATGCTGCAGATTAGTTTACACATTTGCATTATGAAGATAAACATATAACTGATATTGGCACAAAACCAGGCAATAAGTTTGTTATAAGTCTGCCAAAGTGTGACACTCACTTATTTATGACTGTGATGAGACAAAAGTATTTGTTGTTATTCTAACTATTGAACACAGCTCTGGTATGAGCACTAACAAAGGTCTGCTGAAAATCACTGCTTAACAAAATGTTTTTTAGGACAAACATAAAGTTGAACAACAGAAAATCTTATAATCCTGTCACTTTCTCTGACAAAAGCACGACTGGCTGAGCTTCAAAGTATTCTGTTAATCCTGATGATTAGCTTCTCCATTCAAAATAAGAAGAAATGTGTTAGTAGGAAATATGAGAGAATGAGCAGAGACTGAGAATCTTTAGAGATTATACCAACTTCTTTGTTTTCATTCACCTAACAGCTCAAAAATGTGAATTCTCCTAGGATGTGGACTTTCATGGTCATACAGAGGTGTTACAGCAGTCAGAGTCTCAAGCCTTGACCGATCCGGTATGTTGTCGCTTAGATTAACTCATATTAGTTGGTAAAAGTATTTTAAGCCAGATGCCCTTCCTGACACAACTTTTACCATTCATCAGGCTTGGGACTGAGACAAGTAATATATTGGCTTGTCCTCTCTAGTGGCTGGTTTTAAGGTTTCAGTCTCTGATGGAGAACATTTGGAAACTGATATTTACAGCAAACCCACCCACACAGACCAGTACTTGTGGTTTGACTCCCATCATCCTCTGGAGCACAAGTTAGGTGTCATCAGGACTCTGTACCACAGAGCAGACAGCGTCCTCACAAACTCAGTGGCCAGGGAGAAGGAGAAATCCCACACAAGACAGGCCTTGGAGCAATGTGGATATCTTAACTGGGCCTTCCAAAAAGCATAGTAGAAACCCAAACAGGACTCCAGCTAGCCACCCGGTAAGGAGGACCACAAACCCAGACCTAGACCAGTGGTCATTCCATAAGTTGCAGGATCTTTAGAGAAACTGAAACATTTATTTTCTAAACATAACGTCCCAGTGGCTTTCAAACTCCAAAATACATTACGGCAAAGACTGGTTCATCCCATAGATCTGGTCCCTCAACACAAACAGAGTAATGTTGTGTATGCTGTTCAGTGTCAGGAGGGCTGTGATCAGTCTTACATCAGGGAAACAAAGCAGCTACTGGTCAAAAGGATGGACCAGCACAGAAGAGCATCATCATCAGGCCAGGACTCTGCGGTCTACACTCATCTGCAGGGCAGCAGTCACTCTTTCAGGGATGAAGATGTGCACTTGATAGAGAGGAACAATGGTTTGAGAGAGGAGTGAAGAAAGCCATCTTTGTGAAGAGAACCAGTCCATCATTAACTAAGTGTGGAAGCCTCAGCGTCCAACTGTCATCAATTTACATTGCTATTATTACGAGCATCACTCAGGCCTCTGAATGGCAAGTGGTCAGAACAATTAAGCTGATGGTCCTCCTTTTGCATGTGAACAGTTAGTTTTGGCTGTCACCAGAAAACTAGCTGATCCACTATTCAAAGGTGATACTTGTAAGACTGAGTTTGCTTTCAGTTCCTTGGACTGAAGTCTTTTGGATAAAAGATGACACATTTCATCAAAGAAGAACTCGTCCAGAAGACCTGACTCAACCTTGTTACATTTATCTACCTGGATTATTGAGCATTAGGACTCTTTTTGAAAACTTCAAACATTTACTATTCAAACCCCTAGGCAAAGGGGGAGTTTGACGTACCACTTGTAATACCTTAAAAAGATCAGATGTATTCTATATCATCTGGTAGTTCCTGTAATGCAAGCTCAGACATTATCTTTGCTAAACAAATACTATAATTTTATAGGAAACTAGTATCTGAAAAAAAAAAGACCTACTTTTTTTAATTTGTCATAACACCAATCTAGACCCATATTGTCTGTGGTCCAAGTCAATAAAACATTCAGTGGTTCATTGAATCAAGAAGGACTGGAGTGAAGTGTTATTACATGTACTTTAGTATTTCACTATCAACTCAGCTGTTACTTCTAATAACCTTATATATATACATATACATATATATATAAATTTCAAAACATACACCACTTACACACAGTGTTCAAAGATTTATTTATTTTCAAAAAGTGGACGAACTGAGCAGGCAGTCTTAACCTGGAACCTGGTTTTAGGCGTGTTGGGGCACAAACTCACCTCCTTCTCTCCACATATATTGCTGATGATGGAGTTTGACGCTGGACTGGCAGATGGACCAAGAACTGCCACCACCCCTTTAGACATTATCTGGCACACTGAGAGGAACAAGTAGGGAGAAAAATAAGAAAGGGAACAGAAGACCAAAACAACATATTAGTATTAATCATAAAAATATTATGTTTTTATTTAGATATTTATAAATACATGTGCTGTGTGTCTTGAACTCAAAGTAAACAGCAGATTTCAAGTCTTTCCTTTCTTGCCTGATCTATAGATAGTATAAAATCCACATGGACGAGCACATGGGTGTGCAGATTAAGAGTTTTTGCCCTCCAGGAAACATTGATATTGATATGATATGCTCTCACATCTCAAGACAGAAGGATTTAGAAATGGGAAGAGACACAGGCAGATCAACAAAGTGACAGACACTGACAGATTCAGCAATATCTGGAGGCTTAAAGCCCAAAATCTGCTGTTTGAATATTTGCACATGAATGGAATAATATCCCTTAAAGTGGAACACATCTTGTCTTGTTCTCCAGAGTCTACATTTATAAGGACTGATTTAAAGACTCTACCTTTGGGGTTGAAAACACATCTTTTGACAAGAAAATTTTAGTAAAAATGAGTTTTCCTTCCCTCTTGTGTACACATGCTTTCATCTTCCATTCTGGAGCTGAGGACAGTATTTCTTATCAGTTTATAATCCCTGGTTTGTAAGTAAAACACTGTTGCTTGTGGTGTAACTTATAAAATGTATAGAATAGTGCTGGTCTTGTGTACGAGGTGTGAGGTGGAGACAGAGAATGATTAACAAGTAATGAAAAGTCACTCATGAGACCTGTAAGACATAAATACATTCCATCTTACAACAACATACACAGGTCTGCTCACAGTCACTCACACCTGTCTGCATGTCTTCACTAAATTATAAAGTTTGATGATTTGACTCCTCGTTGTTACACCTAGAATTATTCTCTTCCTCACTACTAGTGATAATAAAAAAAACTGGCTGTATCAAACAAATTTCCCAATTTCAAATGCAAAAGTGACTTTTACATTTATGAAATTATTGTTAATACTGATAGATTAGGGGTTAAACATAGCTCATTAAAAATTTAGGACCAAAATGGAAAGTCCAACAATTTTCAGTCAGGTCATCTGGACAGCTTCTTTTTTTTTTTTTGTGCTGAAACATTTCACCTTCCATCCAGAAGGTTTCATACCTGGATTATTGAGCATGGACTTTGTTTGTTTTGAACCAGTTTGACATGACTGTCAACGAGGAAGAGGGCCAGCACCAGAGGAGGGGGCATGCCAAAGACACCATTTTAGCACCAACATAACTGGTTTGTGCCACTTTGGAGTAACCTTTTGGGGGAAGAATCAGTTTTGTGTTGTGTTTCCTTGACTGATGAAGCCTTCTGGATGGAAAGTGAAACATTTCAGCACACAAAAAAACAGAAACTGTCCAGATGACCTGACTGAAAATTGTTGCATTGTATACCTGGATTATTGAGCATGGACTTTTTTTGTCAAAATAGAAAGGATTAAAATTAACGTTCAAACTCAGCTACCAAAAATATTTAAGGCTAACTATTTTCTGTTACTTTAATCATGCAGATGTAAATGAATCATGCATTTATAAAAGGCACTCAGAAATTTTTTTCTCAATAATAAATGTTTAATGAAAGTTTGATTTGAGTTCTTAGAATATAGCAAATTGTAATTTGTAATGAAGCTTGGTTGGTTGGGTAATTGCATCCATCCATCCATTATCTTTACCCGCTTCTTCCTTTTTGGGTTGTGGGGGTCATTGGTGCCCATTTCCAGCTATCATTGTGCAAGAGGTGGGAGACATCCTGGAAAGGTCTCCTGTCCATCACAGGGACAGATAGAGACAAATAAGACGAATCATTCAACTCTCTCACTCACACTTGGACAATTTAGAGTTACCAACCAGTCTAACATGCAAAATTTTTGGTCTGTGGGAGGAAACCAGAGTACCCGGAGAAAACCCACACATGCACGGAGAGAACATGCAAACTCCACGCAGGAAGGCCCTGGGACAGGATTTGAGCCGGCGGCCTTCTCGCTGAGAGGCAACAACTCTACCAACTGAGCCACTATGCTGCCCTGCGTAATTGCATCAATCCAAAAAGTGAAAAAGAAAAAAAAAATTAAAAAAATTAAAAGACATGTATAACAATGTCAAAACCATATAGGATATTTGGACTCTAGACCAAAAGAGGAGAATTGTGAGAAGAGGGAGCCATTTTATCCACCACCAGGTGCAATAGTTGGGCCAGGGGGTGGCCAATGGTGGCCAAGGCCATCACATGCCACCCACTGGCCCAACTATTGCCAAAGACAATAGACTGATCTCTGGCCAAACCAAGCCCCTCCCCCCAATTTGTGAAGTCTTTATAATTTTCTATATTTCCGCATTAATATGATTTAAAACATCATCAGATTTTCACACAAGTCTTAAAAGTAAATCAAGAGAACACAGTTAAATAAATGAGACTAAAATATTATACTTGGGCATTTATATATTGAGGAAAATGAACCAGTATTGCATATTTGTGAGTGTAAAGTATGTGGACTTTTAAGATTAGCAGTTAATTTGAAGGTGAAATTAGAGTCAAGTGTTTTCAATCAATGGGATGATGATCAGGTGTGAGTGGTCACCTTGTTTTATTAAAAAAAAAACAGGGATCTATCAAAGTCTGCTCTTCACAACATGTTTGTGGAAGTGTATCATGGCAGGAACAAATTAGATTTCTGAGCAACTCAGAAAAAGACTTATTGATGCTCATCAGGCTGGAAAATGTGACAAAACCATCTCTAGAGTTTGGACTCCACCAGTGCACAGTCAGACAGATTGTGTACAAATGGAGGAAATTCAAGACCATTGTTACCCTCCCCAGGAGTGGTGGACCAACAAAGATCACTCCAAGAGCAAGGCATGGAATAGAGAGTTCACAAAAAACCCCAGGGTAACCTCTAAGCAATTGAAGGCCTCTCTCACTTTGGCTAATGTTAATGTTCTCGAGTCACCATCGAGAGAACACTGAACAACAATGGTGTGCACGGCAGGGTTGCATGGAGGAAGCCATTGCTCTCCAAAAAGAACAGTGATGCTCATCTGCAGTTTGCTAAAGATCGCGTTGACAAGCCAGAAGACTGTTGGAAGAATGTTTTGTGGACAGATGAGAACAAAATAGAACTTTTTGATTTAAATAAAAACCTTTGTGTTTGGAGAAAGGACAACACTGCAGTCCTATGCAAGACCCTTATCCCATCTGTGAAACATGGTGGTGGTAGTATCATGGTTTGGACCTGTTCTGCTGCATCTGGGTCAGAGCAGCTTGTCATCATTGACAGAACAATGAATTCTGAATTATATCAGAGAATTCTACAGGAAAATGTCAGAACATCTTTCCATGAATCGAATCTCAAGAGAAGATGGGTCATGCAGCAAGACAATGACCCTCAGCACACAAGTGGTTCTACCAAAAAATGATTCAAGAAGAATAAAGTTCATGCTTTGGAATGATCAAGTCAAATTCCTGACCTTAATTCAATCCAGATGTTGTGGAAGGACCTGAAGCAGCAGTTAATGTGAGGAAACCACCAACACCCCAGAGAAGAAGCTGTTCTGTACGAAATAATGGAATAAAATTCCTCCAAACTGGTGTGCAGGACTGATCAACAGTTACCAGAAAAGTTTAGTTGCAGTTACTGCTGCATGGGTGGGGGGGTCACACCAGATACTGAGAGCAAAGGTTCACATACTTTATACACACACACATGTGATATTGGATCATTTTCCTCAATAAATTAATTACCAAGTGTAATATTTCTGTCTCATTTGTTTAACTGGGTTCTCTTTATCTACTTTTAGGACTTGTGGAAAAATCTGATGATTTTCATCTGGGATTAGTACCTAGTATCTGGGATACCCAGATTAATGTTGAAATATGGAACATTCTAAAGTGCTCACCCACATACACACACCCACGTATATATATATATATATATATATATATATATATATATATATATATATTAATGTATGTCTGTACTGTATGCATGTATCCATCCATCCATTATCTTTACCCGCTTCTTCCATTGTGGGTCATGGGCATCGCCGGTGCCCATGTATGTGTTGTATAAATTAAATTATTAATTTATTACATGGTTGTAGCCATCTTGTATTTTGACCTAGCAAGCCAATTTATGAAAGGAACCATTTTAACACCTAGTTGCAGCCACATTCTATAATGGAAGTCGTTACCTCACCTATTTTCAGGTTTTCACCTTCACAACATGCATGGATGGACGGATGGATGTAGGGAGGGAGGGATTTTTTCCATTTTCCACGTCCTTGTTGCGACTGGGGACAACTAGCATTCCCTGAAGGAATGCACATTATATGTTACTGCTCAGGGTATGTGTTTGGGATGAATCTCAACTACCAAAATAGCCAATTTTAGCTCAAAATTGACTGATTCATAGGCTTTTTTTTTTTCTGGGATCAGGCAATTGCAGGACTCTCCTTGAATCATATTGAGAACAAAAGTAAATCTGTTGAGGTATGTCCAGTGTCCACTTTCGGAGGGGCTTATTAATTTCTGTCCAGTGCTTCATGAGAAACAGTAATTTGCTAATAGATGAACCAGCTAACACTTGCACACATGGATGCATACAGAGACACAGACATTTTACAGGACCACCCACCTTTTATGGAGGTGGGCAATAAAAGGGGTTTTCATGTTTTCAGAGGGATGTGTGCACATTCAAACTACTAAAATCTGTGCCAAATGTATAAAATAAATACTTAATACGTTTGTCTGTCAGTCATACAAGTAATTTCAATTAGAGTGAGTCATGCTTGCTCGTTCAAGGTCCCTGTACATAGAGTGAAAGGAACTTTAGAGGCTAAAAGATCATTGCTTAGTGCTCAGTGCTTAGTGTATATTTAGTTGATGTTTTTCTTAGTTCATATCTTAGATGTCATTACTGTTTTTCTTATACATTTTATTGTTGGATGTAACTGGGACCCTGCGTACATAATTTCGCTCCACCACATGTACCACATGAGGTGCGAATGACAATAAAGAAACTCTGACTCTGACTCTGATCATGCAATCGTCAGGGTTTTTTCTATATTCAGTGCATCAGTAGTAAAAAGACTCATCGTGCTTAACGTAAATGAGATAGCTGCATTTTTTTTTTTAAACGATATTGTCAAGAACACGTTTCCAAAACAATATTCAAACAGCATTTGTCTGTGTTTATGTGAAAAAGATATGCTGGCAGCTCTGCTTCAATATTTCCATCTAACTGAGACCATTGATCCATCCCTAATCCAATTCATGGCTCTAATCGCAAATACACACACACTCACATTCCAACACCCAGAGAACATTAGTACACACAATCTAGCTCATACACACCATGAGATGCTGCGTGGCACTTATACAAACATAAACATTGCAATAACAGAATTCAGTCCGGGTTTGTTTTTATCCTCACAGATTGTTGATGTGGAGACTGAACTTGTTTTTCTACAGAAATACCAGCAACACTGAAGCTTTTGCATTTGTTTGACTGAATCAGATTGAAAATCCATCCCGCTGCTTCTTGCTGTAGCAGTTAAAGTCGGCCATTTTCTAAAAACAGATTTATTGACTTTGGAGTGTTTTTAAAGAAAATTTAAAGAAATAACCAATACAAACTGTATGAGGAAGCCACATGGTGCCTTCATGTTCTGGATAAAATGTCACTTAAGAAAACTGATGTGACAGATGAAAAGCAGTTTGTTTAATTAGTGCTGATCACTGCGTGTTGTATTTGTCACAAAGAATTTTATAACGGTGCCTGGAAACAGATTTACAAGTCTGCTAATTAAAAAAAAAACAAAAAAAAAACATCTGTACTGCTGCATGCAAAAGTTCCGGTAACGTTTGTCGGAGTTCCTGCTTCTGTTTAGCCTTTACATTGAACTTCAACGCTTCACCTGACTGGTTTCAAAATGTTGCCAAGTTTTTTTTAAACTTTCAGACGGAACCATGTGGAGCAGAAACCTTCAGAAATGATTTCCATTCTGATGATGCGTTCAAGGGCGGCATGGTGGCGCAGTTGATAGAACTGCTGCCTCTCAGTGAGAAGGTTCAAATCCTGGCCCGGGACCTTTCTGGGTGGAGTTTGCATGTTCTCTCCGTGCATGCGTGGGTTTTCTCCGGGTGCTCCGGTTTCCTCCCACAGACTAAGAACATGCATGTTAGACTGATTGGTAACTTTAAATTGTCTCTAGATGTAAGTGAGAGAGTGAATGGTTTTTGTCTCGTTTGTCTCTATGTGTCCCAGTGATGGACTGGAGACCTGTCCAGGTTGTCTTCTGTCTCTCGCACAGTGATTGCTGGATATGGGTACCAGTGACCCCCCGGGACACAAAAAAGAAGCAGTGTGTAAAGATAATGGATGGTGTTTTCATCAAGCTCAAAGTTGTGTTACTTCACAATAAAAGTCCACTGCAACTTTATTTTCAGTTACTGTCGACAAAACATTCTGAAGATTGTTAAACAACAAAGATACTTTGATTCATTTTTTTGTAGTAGCCATCTTAAAAACTTCTATAAGCACAGACTTTGAGGCTTGTATATGCTCCAAAATGTGCATCATCTGACTTTCCTGAAAACTAAAAGCAAACCTGAACAACTTTTAAAATTACTGTTAAATATGATCTTACATACAATCTTGAAACAATACTCGGGACAAACATTTCTAAAGTACTAACCTTGTTTTATTTCAAAATGTAAAAGTATGTGCTATATATCAAAATTCATTCTCAGTAATCCAGGTAATAAATCCAATAAAAGTTAAGTCAGGTCCTCTGGATGGTTTCTTTGTATTGAAACGTTTCATCTTTCGTCCAAGAGACTTCTGGTTGGCCCACTGTGAGTGTGCTACTGAAAACACTGATTTTGTTGCGGCTCCTGGGAATGAAGAAGTCACTTGGATGAGAGATGAAACGTTTAAAGACAAAGAAATCATCCAGAGGACTTGACAACTTTGTTGTAATGTACATTAACTAAAATCTTGAAAATGTTTGTTGAACCACTTAAAAACAAGTGAACGACCACAAATAATTCCATTTCTTTAGAAGACAGTAATTTGTACAGACAGAGAAAGCAACTTAATACAAGTTTCTACTATTTCAGAAAACAAAACTCTGCTCATACAACAGAAATATTCTTTAGAATCCCTACAGCATGCCAGGCTGCCAATTTCTACATAAAATGAAGTTTACCAAGGTAGCTTTGTTGCAGAGAAAACCATGTAAGACTAAATGAAAAAATGTCAACACAATAAAAAATACCTGACTTCCTGCTCTAGAAGACACTTTGTGTGTTTGCTGACTGGACTGAACTCTGCTTCACATTTAATATTTTAGTTTTCTCAGGTTTGACATATGCACACATATTGACCCAGCGGACTCAACCACGTCAACCCCCACCCCCACCCACCCACACACACACTCGCCTCTCCTCAGAAAACTAATTGGCATTTTTTTCCTTCATGTTTCTTACTTGTTTCTCCCATCTCATATTCACTGTCTCGCAGCAGTTCAAAGATGTCCACCTCCAGCTTGCTTGTGGTGGAGCGGTTGCTGCTCCTGTTGATGTTGTTTTTGGCGAGCGTGATGGCTAAACGTTCTCCTCTGCTGCACTCCATCGGATCGTCAAGAATAGCAGCTGAAAAAACAAACAAACAAACAAGGAAAACAAGTTTGGTCTGTGAGGCAGAGAGAGAGAAGCAACCTACTTAAAAGATAAGTAAATCGGAAACATTTTTTCTAACAAATGGGGGCCAGTGTGGCCTCTACTGCTCCTGATCTGAGAACATCCTTTTTCCCCACTTTTTGTAATAAGAGTTCTACATTGATTCATTTTGAGGAGTGCCTATCTTGGCACATTATTCTTATTTATTCCTTGTATTATAAAAGCAAATGTTAGTGTGAGCCAATTTATGTTCAAAAGGCTAAATGCAGCCATGAAAGTAAAGGATATGTATTATAAAACCTTAAAAGCTTTATAATTTTTCCTCTGAGGTATTTTCAAAAACACTAAAAGTTCAGTTTATTATTGTTATTATTATTGCTTCCTCAAATATTTGAAACATTTGTCAGTTTTTATGTTTTTATAATACCAAAGAGACTGCAGTAAAAGCAGCAGCTTGCCAGAGATACATCCTGAGTTTATGACTAAATTAAACCAGTTTGTTCACACAAACATTAAAGAATGGTGAAACAAATTACAGCTGAAGAAATTTATGTGCAGCCCGGGTGTAATTTTTGCTGTAATGCAACATTGCAACAAAAGTATGGACGTTAGGTTTGTGTGTGAATCTTCTGAATAAATGTTAAGGAGACTGTTTAAACTGAATGCATCGTTTTTGACAGGGTCTGTCCCTTTGTGTTTTTATTTTTTTATTTTCCTTTTCTGCTCCTCTTATTTGCCATTCTCTTCCTTATGATTGATTGATTGATTGATTGATTGATTTTTATTGTCAATTCTGCATATGTACAGGACATACATAGAAATTGAAATTGCGTTACACTCCTACTCAAATTGCAGCAAACAACAACATTAGCAAAAATAAACTAACACAACTAGTTATATAAAAAAATATAAAAAAATATAAAAGTGAACAGCAGCAGGACCTCTGATGCAACGTGCTCAATAGTGACTAACAGGAGACAAAGGGACGCTGACTGAAGACAATAACATGATGAGAGGTAGATAATGGATGTGCAAGGCCAGAGTAAACAATAGTGCAATATAAAGTATAAACCTGAGAAACTTAGTAAAGTGAAGGTGTGCATACCGGTTCTATATAGAGTCACAGTTATGCTCTCCATATTCTGTTATTCTCCACTCTCTCCTCAGACTGTCTCTCCAGCCTAATCATCCACACCAGTTACCAATTAGTATTATCCCAGGTGCACTCATCATCTCTCTCTCCCTCAGCCTTATTTAAATATTTAAACCTCTCTTCCTCATCACTCAACTTCTGCTCATTGCTCTGAATTTCTTCAGACGTACTGGTCCTCATTTGTCCAGTTTGTTCCTGTTTTCGCCTGATGTCCTGTCCATTTCTGTACCTGATCATCTGATTGCCCATTCAGTCTTGTTCCTGCTTGCCCGATAACCAGTTTGCCCTAGCTTTTTGTTTTGTGGTTTAAATAAATTATATGTATTTCAAACTCCTGAGCCTCGCCTGCCTGCCAGTGGGTCTAAAACCAGAGGATCGTGTTAGTTTTTGATTCATGGAGAAGAGATCATGTAATCTTGTCTAAATAAGACAACAGAGACTGATATTAAAACAAAGGTTGATGTATTACCATGCATGTTAGATTATTTTAATCACATCATGAACATATTCTGTGACCTTTAACAGCATCAACATCAGATTGGCAGGTAAGCCTGTGGTGCAAACCTCATTTGTGTTCAGTGACGTAAAACTGGGGAGGAAAATAAGAATAACGTTTTTAAAGATTCTGAAAAAAATCTCAATTTCATGGTTTTCATCAGCGGTCTATTCCTGAATTAAATGGATTGTACTTGTATAGGGCCTTTCTATCTAATCAAGATACTCAAAGAGCTTTACACTACAACCTGTGCCGCATTTACCCTTTCATACAGCACTCTACAAGATCTGTGTAAAGAATAATCAGTGCTTTATCACATTCATACACCGATGGGACACACAGAGGCAATAAGTGGTAAAGTGTCTTTCCCAGGGACACTTCAGCATGTAACTGTAATGCCACTTTGATTGATGATCTGTGCCGCTGATTATCCATGCTGCTGACCTCATGCTGTTATTATTTCATGGTGCTGTGTTCATTTGTATCCATCGGCTCACACAGACTCATGTTCGTGCTGCTGTTGTTACGCTGTATTGTTTTGCATTATTGTTGATTTGCGTATATCTTAGTGTATATCTTAGATCTCATCAAGATTCATGCTCAATAATCAGGTAAAACATCCAACAATGTTCAATCAGGTCATCCGGACACTTTTTTTTTGTTGAAACACTTTTCACCCTCCATCCAAAGGGCTGAGAACTCCCAACCATACTGTTTTCCCCACAAAAAAGTACACTACTACAGTGGACCAACCAGTTTGCTGGTGATAAGATGGTTTCTGATGGATGGAGGGTTTCTGAGGGATGACAGGGAGCCAATGAAGAGAAGCTAAAACTGGAGAGATTTGAGCTCCACTAACTCCAGTTAACACTCTGGCAGTTGCATTTTGGATGAACTGAAAACTTTTTAAAGAAGTATTTGGACATCCAGATAATAAACCATTGCAATAGTCCAGTCTAGACGTGACAAATGCATGAACCAGTTTTTCTGCATCGTTTTTAGTTAAGATGTTTCTCATTTGAACGATATTACGCAGGTGGAAGAAGGCAGTTATAGTACCATTTTTAATGTGGGGGATAAAAAACATGTCCTGATTAAAAATGACACCAATATTTTTAACATTAGAGCTGGAGGCCAGATTAATGCCATCCAAGGATGGTGAAAGACTTAAAAAATTATTCCTAAGGTGCTCAGGTCCAAAAACTAAAACCTCAGTCTTGTCTGTTCAAAAGCAGAACATTTAGGGTAATCCAGGTTTTTATGTCTTTAAGACATGCTTGTAATCTAAATAGCTGATTGGATTCATTGGATTTCATGGACAAAGTATCATCAACATAGCAATGAAAATATATCCCATGCTTTTTAATAACATTACCCAGCGGAAACATATATAAGGTAAAGAGTATTTGTCCAAGCACTGAACCTTGAGGAACTCCATGACTAACTGGTGTATGATGAAGATTCATTTACAAATTGGAATCTATCAGATATATATGATCTAAACCACTTTAGAGTCATTCCTGTACTTCCAAATATCATATTCAAGTCTCTTTAATAGAATATTATGATCAACTGTATCAAATGCAGCACTGAGACCTAACAGGACCAGTGTAGACACCTGTCCATTGTCTGAGGACATGGGAATATCATTAGTAACTTTCACCAGTGCAGATTCAGTGCTGTGATGAGCTCTAAAACCTGACTGAAATTCTTCAAACCGATTATTTCTTTGCAGATGACCATGTAACTGACCAGCAACTATTTTCTCTAGAATTTTCAGGATGAAAGTTAGATTAGATATAGGTCTATAATTGGCTAGGATTCCTGAGTCCAGGTTATGTTTCTTAAGTAAAGGTTTAATTACAGCAATCTTAAAGCTATTTGGTACATAACCATTTATTAGAAACAAATTAAGCAGCTCCAAGACGTGGTTATTAATTAAAGGAAATACGTCTTTAAATAGCCTGGTTGGGATGGGATCTAGCAGACATGTGGATGGTTTGGATAAAGCTATTATTTTTGACAATTCCGAGTTCAACGGGACAGAAACGGTCCAAACATAAATCAGGTTCTAGTGACATTTTTAAAGTTGTCTCATCTAACACAGAACCAGAGACGATACTAGAAATGTTGGTTTGAATTTTCTCCCAAACTGAAACAATTTTTTTTTTATAAAGAATCTCATGAAGTCATCACTGCTTATAATTTTAGGGATACATGAATCAACAGAAATAGGATTTTTCATTAGACTAGCTATGGTACAGAATGTGCAATAGCTAGTGTAGAATGATTACATAAAATCTCTTTAGAACTACAGGAAATCAGTCACATTTGAAGGATCTTTTGTAAATATTTCACGTCAAACACTTTTTACGTTCTGGGTCACAGACTTCAGAAGGATGCAACAAATAATGTGTATAAAAGTCAAAACCTCAGCAGCAACTTTGCCCTCTGAGTAAAAAAAATAAAAAAGAAATATAAAAAAAATAAAATAAAAACAGCAACATGTGTCGGAAAGCAGTCTTTATGATTAATGTTAGATTTGGTAAACACAAAGGTTCCCATATTAAACAAATCACCAACTGGTCGTCAACTCTAAAAAGGCTGAAATAATTAGGCTAAAGCATCCATCCATTATCTTTGCCTGCTTCTTCCTTTTCAGGTCGTGGGGGTCAATGGTGCCCATGTCCAGCGATCACTGTGCGAGAGGCGGGGTACACCCTGGACAGGTCGCAAGTCCATCACAGGGACACATAGAGACAAATGAGACAAACAATCATTCACTCTCTCGATCACACCTAGAGACAATTTAGAGTTACCAATCAGCATGCATGTTTTTGGTCTGTGGGAGGAAACCAGAGTACCTGGAGAAAGCCCACACATGCATGGAGAGAACATACAAACTCCACCCAGAAAAGCCCCCGGATTGGGATTTGTATCAGGGTAACCTGCTCGCTGAGAGACAGGAGCTCTACCAACTGTGCCACTGCACTGCCAGGCTAAAAACATGCAATGCTATTTTTTTTCTTGAAGTTCATATAAGTCCCATACTCATTCATTAAAATAAAACTGCAGGCTATATGTTCTAACTTCAACTCGGATCATATCACAGTAAATTCTGCAGAGGTACATTCAGAAGTGGAACATGTTTGAAGTGACATTATCAAATCTGATCACACAGCTGAGTAAACAACATCTAAATTTTACGTGCAAAGATGAGACATGTCGGCTCATCTGATACCATCAAAGGCCAGAGTCCCAGTAAGCCAGAGTCTACAGATGATGAAAAGGCTTAGCTGAGAAACAGTAAAATGAGGAGGAGGTGATGCAAGGTTGTTCCAATTTGTTTGATTTAAAATTTTGACAAAGAAAAACATTATTTCTAATAAGTATTACAAACTCTCCCTTGATTATTAGCAACTATCAGCAGCTTAATATGATCACTCATGCAACATTGTTCTGTAAATGACACCAAAGGCAAACTTCTTGTTCTTCTTCTTTTGGCTTTTCCCTCTTAAGGGGTCACCACAGCGACATCCTCCTCCATCTCACTCTGTCCTCTGCATCTTCTGTCCTCATTCCAACTAACTCCATGTCCTCACTAACTGCATCCATATATCTTCTCTTTGGCCTTCCTCATTGTCTTTTTCCTGGCAGCTGCATTTCAAACATTATTTTACCAAGATACCCACTGTCCCTCCTCTGAACATGTCCAAACCATCTCTGTCTGGCCTCTCTAACTTTATCTCCCAGTCGTTCAACCTGTGCTGTACCTCTGATGATCTCATTCCTAATCTTATCCATCCTTGTCACTCCTAAAGAGAACCTCAACATCTTGATTTCTGCCACTTCTAGTTCTTTCTCTTGTCTTTTTGTCAATGCCACTGTCTCCTGACCATACAATATAGCTGGTATCACTGTCGTGTAAACTTTTCCTTTGACATTTGCTGACACCATTTTGTCACAAATTACTCCTGGAACTTTTTCCATCCACTCCATCCTGCCTGGACTCTCTTTAACAACTCTTTACTACAGTCTTGGACAGTGGATCCCAAGTACTTGAAGTTCTGCACCTTTGTGACCTCTGCTCCTTGTAGCCACACTGTTCCACTGGCCTCCCTTTCATGTACTCTGTCTTACTATAGCTGACTTTCATTCCTCTTCTTTCAAGTGTATACATCCACCTCTCCAGGTTCTCTTCCACCTGTTCCCTGTTCTCACCACAGATCTCATTGTCATCTGCAAACATCATAGTTCATGGGGATTCCTGCCTGACCTCAGCTGTTAGTCAGTCCATCACCAGAGAAAACAAGAAGGGGCTCAGATCAGATCCCTGATGACTCTACCTCCACCTTGAAGTTATCTGTCACTCCTACAGCACATCTCACCACTGTCCTGCTGTCCTCATACATGTCTACATACATACATAGTCTAAAATAACATCCTCCCTCGTCACCCTGTCATATGCTTTTTCTAAATCCACAAAGACACAATGGAGTTCTTTCTGACCCTCTCTGTACTTCTCCACCAGCATTCTCAAAGCAAAGATGGCATCTGTGGTGCTCTTTCTTGGCATGAAACCATACTGCTGTTCACACATAGTCACCTCTCGTCTAAGTCTTGCTTCCACAACTCTCTCCCAGATCTTAACTGGCTTATTCATCAACTTAATTCCCCTGTAGTTGCTACAATTCTGTACACCATCCCTGCTCCTAAAACTGGGCACCACTACACTTCTTCTCCATTCCTCAGGCATTTTCTCACCCTCAAATATGCCATTGAATATTTGAGTCAAAATCCTCACTGCCATCTCTCCAATACATTTCCAAACCTCCACTGGTTTGTCATCAGGTCCCACTGCCTTTCCCTTCTTAATTATTTTCAGAGCTTTCTGGACTTCACCTTCACCAATCTTTCCCACTTCCTACTCCACAGTTTCTATGACCTCTACTCTTCTTTCTCTTTCATTCTCTTCATTCATTAGCTCTTCAAAGTACTACTTCCATCTTCCTGTCACACTCTCCTCACTTGTCAGAACATTACAACTCCTATCTTTAACACATCTAACCTGCTGCACATCCTTTCCATTTGATCCCTCTGGCTTGCCAATCAGTACAAGTCCTTCTCACCCTCTTTAGTGTCCAGCCTCCCATACAACTCAACATACACCTTCTGTTTGCCTTTGCCACCTACCTCTTCCTCTATGTTACATCTCTTTAAATTCCTGTCTCCTCTCTTCAGTCCTCTCACTGTCCTAAAAGGTTAAAAAATAAAACAACTGAACTTTATTTGTAACTGAAGACATTTCGCTTCTCATCCGAGGAGCTTTCTCACTTCAATGAAACAAGGAGTGTGGGATTCAAGTTACAAAGCTGTGGTGTTCTGTAAGCTTGCATAATGGAGATTGACACATGCGTCACTATTCTTTCTTGACAAACATCTTTCTTTGAATTTGAATATTCTTTGAATATCATCCATTCTATGTCCAGATGACACACCAAGTGTCTTCTTACGTGTCTTTTTAATTACTGTTGCTGTACTGTCCCAGTCATTTGGAAGCTCTTCCTTAACACCCAGAGCCTTTAACAGCTCCTCTCTGAATTTCTCACAACATTCTTCCTGCTTCATCTTCCACCATTTGGTCTTTTTATCTTTTTCTCTTCTTCACAACAGTCATTCTGCACACAACCATCTGATGCTGTCTGGTCACCCTTACCACAACCTTACAGTCTCCAATCTCCCTCATGTTTCCTCTTCTACACAGAATGTAGTCTACCAGCATAATCCTGCCTCTACTTCTTATAGGTCACTGTGTGTTCCTCCCTCTTTTGGAAATATATGTTGACAACAACCATTTCCATTCTCTAAGCGAAATCCACCACCATCTGTCCTTCCTGGATTCTTTCCTCGACACCAAACCAACCCATCACTTCCTCATCCCCTCTGTTTTCTTCACCAATATGTTTATTCAGGTTTGCTTCGATCACCACTCTCACCTCCCTGGGAGTTCTTTTTTATCACTTCATTCATATCCTTCCAAAATGTATCTTTCTCCTCCACATAACAAAACTGGGGAGCATAACTACTGGCAATGTATAGCATCAGACTTCTACTTCTACCTTCAGGCACATCACCCTAGCTGACACTCTTTTCACATCTACTACATTATTTGCCAACTCCTCCTTCAGGACCACCCTGAACACCAAAGGCAAACAATCAGTTATAACCTTGGTGCATATAGTGTTTCAAAATGTCAACTCCTTCCAAAAACAGTTAATATTCTTTTTTTTTTTACTGCATGCATTGTCAAAACTGATACAGAAGTATGACACCACAAAATTGCTTGCATTACAGTATATACCATGATTAAAAACTCACAGTAATACAAACAATATTAGACCTGATTCCATGTTCTACTAAATTGGTTTTAGATTTGATAAACCTCAAGCCCTAAAATCTATCAAGTGTAAAAAATAATTTCAGGTTAAACTATTAATGAACATTAGAGATCTATCTGCACATGACAGAGCAATCCTGAAGGAAATGCACAGTTCCGACAGGTATTGGTTCCACAAGAATTGACATTTGGATTGGTCAATACGTGACATTTGGCAAACAAGCAAGGCTGTTTTCACACAATGAAAACACAAGCAGCAGCTTGATCCATCAAAACTAATCAATAAGTATACAGGAGATACACTGAGGGTAGCAGGCTCAGGACTGTAGACTGTAGGGAAGATAAGTCTGTGAGAAACAAATTTAATGGCACACAGCATAAAAATGGTTTCTCTTGAGGTCTTAGCATCTCTGATAAATGTAATTGTTTGGTAAACATAGCTGTTTTTATTGGGAACAACCTCCAGAATACCAACAACTCATAGGGTCAAACCATTATACTAAAAACGATTAACAAAGCTAATAATGGCAAATAATATCCCAGAGAGCAATTTTAGAGTAGTGTAATAGAGTTTTGTCAATTTTTCTCAAAACAATAGAAGACACAATTATTCTGTTCGCTTCCCTATGCACACAGTAAACACAGTTCTTCACATTAAAACCACAAATAGATGAAGTGAACAATAATGACCATCTCAATGAGAGTCCAGTGATTTGGAACACAACCATTTTGCCTTTTCATTCATACCATACAGCAACTGTATCCCCTCACCACAAATATAACACCGACTTTTATAAACCTGCAAAAGCATGTTCATACACCCAGAGTCATGGTGTAGATGTCTAATCAATAAAAGATCACCAACCAACAGACCCCAGAGAATTTAATACCAAAGTTCAGATGGCAGAGTGCAAAGGTTTATGCACCAAAGGGTTAGAAATGCTTTGGCATCAGGAGATATTCTCATACAATACAAGCAGACTGTTTTCATGAGAGGCTTAATTTATATTCACATAAATACCTCAGTTTCTGTCATTAAAGGTCTTGCATTTGTAGCAGGTAACTTATCCACCCAGACAGACCAATTTAAACTAAAGACGACGTATTAAGAAGCTTAAAATATTACTCACCGCACAATTTTTATTCATTTTTCTACTTAGATAATTTTTATTTCTCCCTCTGATAGGGAGCATTAGTATTTATGATGAAAGGATATAGAAGTTTGAAGTGTTTCTGGAACGTTGTGGACAGGAAAACTTATTTCACTGAAGGATCTGCTGGCTCCTTTACTAACTCATCGGCTGCATCTTTTTAGTCAAGCTGATACATACAGATTAAATTAAAAACCATCCATTTCTTAAAGGAATGCGTACTCGCTACTTTTCATGTCAGAGTTCGTCAAAAAAAATAATATTTTAATGAGAAGGGACAGTTTTAGATGTTTGGTCAAACGATTAAATTATGTTCAATATACTAGAGAAAAACTAGACAAATTCACTCTCTCACTCACACCTAGGGATCCTTTAGAGTTACCAATCAGTCTAACATGCATGCTTTTAGTCTGTGGGAGGAAACCAGAGTACCTGGAGAAAACCCACAAATGCACAGAGAGAACATGCAAACTCCACCAAGAAAGGCCCCCGGCTGGGCTTTGAACTGGGGCAACCTGCTTGCTGAGAGACAGCAGCTCTACCAACTGCGCCACCGTGCTGACTTAATTAACGAAATTAAATTGCAATAATAAAACTTTAAATTATAATTTTTGGCACACTGCAAACCACAGCTAACCAGTTCAACAGTTTTTCTTAGCTCATTAAAATGGTTAAAACATCCAACAACTTTTACCTCAAAATATTTCTCGTTTGTTTAATGGGTTTGACAACAATTACCAATAAACTAGGTGACTATCAGTGTCAGATGTTCCTTGTTTAAGTATTAATGTGTGAATGTGTGTGTGTTTAGAACAACCAAACACTTGTGCAGTCAAATACAGATTTTCATGTTTGTCTAATGGCAGATTTATTCGCGTGTAAAGGTAATATTGTAAACTATACTACATCCAATCAATCTGCTTGTCTGATTGCACGGAAAATGAAAATTCTGGTTCCACTTTTTAATCAATTTTCACGCCAAGCCCTGTGGTGTGAAATACAGAGGGAAGTGGAAGTGCTAACATAATTAGAAAAAGTTGCACACTAAAGACCCGGTGACAAGAAACTGATTTCCTGATGTCACAAATATAATTACAACCTACACACTTATTTAATAATGTGTGTGAGAGGACTGGAGTGTTTAGTCATATTAATCTGAGGCTGAATGTTAAAGGTGACTCTATTGACTTCTAAAAGTTTAATAGTTTCACTTCATTTTCTCCTACATCTGGTGCTCTTCAGAAGAAAACAAACACATGTTAGCATTTTGAATGTAAATATCAACAGGAAGCAAATACTTATGATAATCACTGTTGCAACTGATTAAAAGAAAGACTAATAGCTTCTGAGTTGTTAAAAAAGAACATCAACTGGAAAATAAAAAATACAATTTTGCCTTTATTTCCCAACTTGTGTGCACAAACAACCTGCAAGGTCTGATGGTGAAGAATAAACGACAAGAGTGGGATAAAGAGAAACTAATTATAAAGCTCTCTTGTTCTTGTTGATGGTCTGTTACAACATTTCTCTGCCAACAGCCAGTTGCTTTATTGACAGAGACACGAAGGACATGAGAGAATACAACTTGTTCCCAGAGCCATCAGGTCAAGTAATTATAGCGTGATATGAACCACAGTGTGAACGATACTACATTACAGTTTATTTATATATATATATATATATATATATATATATATATATATATATATATATATATATATA
>NC_056503.1:26520812-26559774 GCF_014905685.2 Nematolebias whitei | reverse complement strand
ATATATATATATATATATATATATATATATATATATATATATATATACAAACCGGATTCCAAAAAAGTTGGGACACTAAACAAATTGTGAATAAAAACTGAATGCAATGATGTGGAGGTGCCAACATCTAATATTTTATTTAGAATAGAACACAAATCACAGATCAAAAGTTTAAACTGAGAGAATGTATCATTTTAAGGGAAAAAACGGTTGTTTCCAAATTTCATGGCGTCAACAAATCCCAAAAAAGTTGGGACAAGTCCATTTTTACCACTGTGTGGCATCCCCTCCTCTTCTTACAACACTCAACAGACGTCTGGGGACAGAGGAGACCAGTTCCTCAAGTTTAGAAATAGGAATGCTCTCCCATTCATGTCTAATACAGGCCTCTAACTGTTCAATCGTCTTGGGCCTTCTTTGTCGCACCTTCCTCTTTGTGATGCTCCAAATGTTCTCTATAGGTGAAAGATCTGGACTGCAGGCTGGCCATTTCAGTACCCGGATCCTTCTCCTACGTAGCCATGATGTTGTGATTGCTGCAGAATGTGGTCTGGCAATATTGTGTTGAAAAATGCAGGGTCTTCCCTGAAAGAGATGACGTCTAGATGGGAGCACATGATGTTCTAGAACCTGAACATAGTTCTCTGCATTAATGGTGCCTTTCCAGACATGCAAGCTGCCCATGCCACAAGTGCTCATGCAACCCCATACCATCAGTGATGCAGGCTTCTGAATGGAGCGTTGATAACAAATTGGGCTATCCTTGTCCTCTCTGGTCCGGATGACATGGCGTCCCAGTGTTCCATAAAGAACTTCAAATCGTGACTCATCTGACCACAGAACAGTCTTCCATTTTGCCACACTCCATTTTAAATGAACCCTGGCCCAGTGCAAACGGCTGAGCTTGTGGAGCTTGCTTAGAAATGGCTTCCTCTTTGCATTGTAGAGTTTCAGCTGGCAACGGTAGATGGCACGGTGGATTGTGTTCACTGACAATGCTTTCTGGAAGAATTCCTGAGCCCATTTTGTTATTTCCTTGACAGTGGCATTCCTGTTTGAGGTGCAGTGATGTTTAAGGGCCCGGAGATCACGAGCATTCAGCAGAGTTTTACGGACTTGACCCTTACGCACAGTGATTGTTCCAGATTCTCTGAATCTTTTGATGATGTTATGCACAGTTGATGATGATAACTTAAAAGTCTTTGCTATTTTACGCTGGGTAACACCATTCTGGTATTGCTGCACTATCTTTCTGCGCAACAATGGTGGAATTGGTGATCCTCTTACCATCTTGGCTTCTGAGAGACACTGACACTCTGAGAAGCTCTTTTTATACCCAATCATGTTGTCAGTTGACCTTCATCCATCCATCCATTATCTTTACCCGTTTGTTCCATTTTGGGTCACGGGGGTCGCCGGTGCCCATGTCCAGCAATCACTGTGCGAGGGGCGGGGTACACCCTGGACGGATTGCAAGTCCATCACAGGGCCACATAGAGACAAACAACCATTCACTCTCTCACTCACACCTAGTGACAAGTTAGAGTTACCAATCAGCCTAACATGCATGTTTTTGGTCTGTGGGAGGAAACCGGAGTACCCGGAGAAAACCCACGCATGCACGGAGAGAACATGCAAACTCCACCCAGAAAGGCCCCTGGACCAGGGTTTGAACCAGGGACCTGCTCGCTGAGAGGCAGCAGCTCTACCAGTTGCGCCACCATGCTGCCCCTGTCACTTAGTGTTATTTGGTCTTCCAGCTGTTCATTATATGCTCAATTTCCTTTTTCCAGCCACTTATTGCTACTTTTTGGGGATTTGTTGACACTGTGAAATTTTGAATCAACATATTTTTCCTTTAAAATGTTACATTTACTCAGATTAAACTTTTGATCTGTCATCTATGTTATATTACGAATAAAATATTGACATTTGCCATCTCCACATCATTGCATTCAGTTTTTATTCACAATCTGTTTAGTGTCCCAACTTTTCACAAGTATTTACAGTACAAGCTTATTTGGAACCATGAATGAATTTCAAATAAATATTACAGCAATGAAGAAACACAACTCAAGACACCCAAAAACTGTTAAAAAAAGAGAAAAAAAATTAAACAGAACATTTCTTTAGACGTTTGCAAAATTTTGGTTTGTTTACAGTGAAGATGACTGTTCTCCAAATTAACTTAGAAGTTAGCAACTAGAATTAATAAAATATATAAGCATAAACTTTTGTTAATATTTGGTTTCTGTCAATTGCCTTAACTTTTACCATAATGAAATGTAGTTATTATACATAAGCAACAAGAGGGAAAGGAAGATGTTTTTCAAGATAATTTATATTTTGACATAGGTGTGCTTGCATTACACATATACAGTAGTCCCTCGCTACTTCGCGTTTCGTTTATCGCTGGTTCGCTATATTACAGATTTTCAAAGTAAGATTGGACATGACACAATGGGCTGATTGATGGAGGAACCATGGGTTGCTTATTTAAATTAAATTATTTTAAATGACTTTACACCATGTGTGATGCCCACAAGTGCAAGAGAAAGCTCCCTCCTGCAGCTCATCAGCTGATCTCCTTCTCTGCCACCCACACACACACACATTTCTCCTGCTGCATCAGCTTTGTGAAGGGTTAACCCTTTGTTGTTCAGATGCACCGATCGACTTTTGTCTTCCAAATTAAAATTCAAAGTATGTCACATTGTAAAAATCCTCATAATCACAACATATAAAAGTGTTTAAAAGTTATTTTTAATTATTTTAGAACTTCTATGTTCAGTTGTTGAAGTGTAACTGATCAAGAAGTAAAACCAAAAAAGTCCATGCTCAATAATCCAGGTATACAATCCAACAATTTTCAGTTAGGTCATCTGGACAGTTTATTTTTTTGCTGAAACATTTCACCTTCCATCCAGAAGGCTTCATCAGTCAAGGAAACACACAACACAAAACTGATTCTTCCCCCAACAACTTACTCCAAAGTGGAACAAACCAGTTATGTTGGTGCTAAGATGGTGTTTTTGGCACGCCCCTCCTCCGATGCCGGCCCTCTTCCTGATCAAGAAGTACATTTCTGCTCCGTGCTGCAGAGCTGAAGCTGTGACATTCCTTTGATGTCCAGCTGCACTTCTCTTCTTTACAATTTAAATTTAAATTCTTTATTTAAGGAGGAAGATTGGGAGTAACAGGTGATGAGTGTGATTGCAGCCTGGCACATGTCATGACAAAGTTTACTGAACTTGAACTTGAACTACTGTATCCCTACATCAGTTTTTTACTTATCGTGGGTGGGCGTGGTCCTAACCCCCCGCGATTAACAAGGGACCACTGTATAACCATTATGCACTTGAATGAGCGGCTGTGGCTGAGTGGTTAGAGCAGTCGTCCTACAATGCAAGAGTTGGGGATTCTATTCCACCAGCAGTCACATGCCAAAGTGTCCTTGGGCAAGATCCTGAACCCCTCATTGCCTCCGATGTGTGTCCCATCAGTGCATGGATGTGATAAAGCTCTGATTATTCTTTGTACAGATCTAGTAGAGTGCTGTGTGAATGGGTAAACGAGGCACAGATTGTAAAGTGCTTTGAGTATCTTCAAATGATTGAAAGGCGCTATATAAGTACAGTCCATTTGAATGTTAAGGGTATCTATGCAGTAGATATTTATTATTATTTCATAATCTGAGGCCCATTTCACTCAGTGGAATAAATGCACACAATCTGCCACACAGACAGGACTTATGGGATATGGAATGAGCATGTGGACAACTGTTTGCTACGTTTGTCTGAGTGCATGTACACACTGTAGGATATTGTGTCCTGGGAATATGTTATTTTTAAATAATGTCTCTTTAATTTCTGTTTCACTTCAGCTCATTCCCAGGAAGGTCCTCAGAGCTTCAAAGCTTGAAAACAACTTGTCAACTGCAGCTGCATCATTTGTAAATCCACAGAGGCTTTAGGAACTATCAAATTCAAGAAGGTCTATACAAGTATTTATTAATAATTCTAAATGTTTCACAATAAAACTGATCAAAAACAAACAAGAAGAAATACTTCAAAACAAACAAAGTTTAAAGGGTGAAACGCTAATGATTTAGGCAGACACACATCATGAGACCAAATGGTTTTAATGCTCTGGATGTTATGAAACAAAAACAAACAATGGATGAACATACAATTTCACAGAATCTCACCAAATGAGTGTTTATAGTCGATGCATAAGGAAACTAAATAAAACTGAAACTGAGATGTTTGTTTTTATCATGGCAAGGTCAGTATAAGACATCCACAAAGGATAAAAGGGGACGAGTGGGGGGGGGGGGGGGGACAGCCGGATTGAAGGAAATGAACATGGCTCTAGTTGGGGAGAAGCAGATACCAAATGAGCATAATCATTGTAAAAATCTAAAAACATCACTAAACAAATCATATTGGATGATATAAAGTACTTAGTATTTAGTACCACAAGTCCATCTCCTCATCTCTTACATGGTGATTTTGATGCTTCGCCACCTTTTATCCAGTCCAGGATTTTCAGCTCATCTGCTCCTTTTAGCAAGTGTCATCATTTAAAACCTTCAAGGCTTCTTGTCCGTCTCTTCAATCAGTTGAACTCATGGCTCCAAACATTCTACAGATTATATATATATATATATATATATATATATATATATATATTTTTTTTTTTTTTTTTTTTTGTATAATGGCCAATGATTTTCTGTGGCTAAAAGTAAAAGCTAGTACTTCTTTAAAAATACTTTATTTTTGTCATCATGGAAGAAGATGACCTACTGTATGGTTGTCATGGAAAAAACAGAATGTGGTGTGATTCACTGTTTCCACTTAAACAAGCATAAGCTTGTCTCTAAAACACAAACCTGGTAAGTGTTGTATTCATTCAGCAAAAACCTGATGTTTTGTTCTGGTAGAGACAGCTGCCGACAGTTTCAGGGTTCATTTATTTTTTATTATTTTTTATTTACCCTTTATTTATACATGTAGTCTCATTGAGCCACAAGAACTCATTTCAAGAGAGAGCTATTATAATATCTATTTGAAAAGCAGAGAAGAAAATGTGCATTTTTATAAAATTAATGCAAATTAAAGTGACATGAATAAAACAGGCATAAATTCCATCTTGTGTTATAAGACAGACTAAATATATTATTTATGTTCTCTGCATTTACATTAGCAAATCTGTTGGGATTTCATTGATGCACTTGTAGTTAGTTCCATTCATAAGACATTTGGCTCAGCTGCACCAAGGCAACTCATGCATGAGCATTTAATCGATCTCAAGTCCTCCTACTATTTCAGGAAAGCACTGAATAGTGTACGTGGTGATGTTTGATGTTCTTTTGCTCATTTTCTTTTTCTACTGACCAAATGGTTTATCCAGGCAAATATATAATCCTGAGTTCAATTTGTGCAGTCACAATGTTTTGAATTTTATGTGATTGGCCACAGGAAGACACGGTGAAAACATGTACTCCACATGGGTCTCCAACACCAGCTGATATAAAGCCTATGAAAAAGATCCTAGGCTTTCAGCTTGGACAACTACACGCTTTAAATTATCAGCATCATGCAACAAAGACAGAACATAACAGAATCTACTAACCAAAAAAAAAAAAAAATCTTTATGAAAGAAGCGATTATACATGCAGCAGTGACACTCAAATTTTATTCAGGAATTTGATTTTCAATACAGAGGAAGTGGTAGCAGTGAACCACTTCTAAGGAAAAATGGGCAACAAGGATAGTCTCTCAAAGAAGGTTAAGCACCTCTGGCTCAGTATGATGATGGGAAGGGAAATTGCTTAGGATATCAAAGTTGTATACAGTGCAGCAGAATATTTTTGAAAGCATCAGCATCTGGAACTTATGAGAAAAGTCAACACATGGACTTACAAAACCACATGTACATGTACACAAACTTGTACTTTTTAAATGTAATATTGTGAAAGTCGTTATATAAGATATGAATGTACATACAGGTGCATCTAAAATAAATGTGTATATCGTGAAAAAATTCAACATTTTTTGTCACTCACTTCAGAAAGTGAAACTCATATATATTATATAGATTCATATAGTGACATATGTTCCGCCTTCATTTCTTGTAAATTTGATAATTATGGACTACAGATAATTATAAACCAAAATTCAGTGTCAGAAAATTTTAATATTACATAACCAGTTTTAATTTTGGCAGTGTGGGCAGGAGTCGAGTCCTGATGGAAAATGAAATCAGCATCTCCATGAAGCTCGTCAGCAGAAGGAAGCATGCAGTCTCTAAAATGTCCTGCTGCGTTGTCAACTCCAGAAAACACAGTGGACAGCAACAGCAGAGGACATGGCACCAAACCATCACTGACTGTGGAAACTTCACACTAGACTTAAAGCAACGTGGATTCTGGGTCTCTCCTCTCTTCATCCAGACTCTGGGACTTTGATTTCCAAATAACATGAAGAATTTACTTTCATCTGAAAAGAGGACATTAGACCTTTGAGCAACAATATAGTTCTTTTTAAGACCTTCTGATATTGTTTCTGGTTCAAGAGTGGATGGACTTGAGCAATGAGACAATTATAACCCATTACTATGAGTTAATCACCTGATTAGGGTGTGAGGAGTTTCACACAGGAGTTTCCAATAATGCACATCTTCACAATATTCACAATTTCTGTGACTGAATTTAGTTTTGTCATTCATCATCAAAATTACAAGAAAGAATGTCTTGAAACATTTCACACTATGTGTAATGAATCTATATAATAAATGAGTTTAACTTTCTGATATGATTGGCAAAAATATTAAACTGTTTCATTATATTCTAATGTAACTATCTTTTTTAATCTATTTTAGAGATGCACCTGTAATAGTGAATGTTTGCTTCTGTATCATTTACATAAAACATTATATACAAATTCTAAAAATAATAACTGCTTTGTACTGTGATTGAAGGACTAGAGTATCCTACGGCCCTTAATTGCTACTGTATGTAACCTGGTGAAGTTTGTCCCTGGTAGGCCTTCCATTGCATATTAATGGTTAATGAAGCAGATCATTAAAATGTTAACACTTGACTGGTACAGCAGTTATCCAAACATGTCACCCAGGCTAAGGATACCAGGATCTCACCATGAATCCAGAAATGTGGGAGAGATTTATCTGCGATTACATGGTGGTTGGACCCATATCAATGGTATTGAGCAGTTAGGGAGTGGGTTTCAGGCCCTGTGATAAGATCCATTTAGTCCCTATATAATCAAAGTAAGAGCTTAGTTTGCATTGTCTGTAATAAGACAAAATTGTTTCCAGTAAGTGTTGGACTCTGCCAGGATTGTCAATTTTCACTGATTTTGTCCATGAGTTTTATGGACTGAACTTTTAAGCTTAGACGATGCGATTGCTTTTGACAAAAAAAAAAAATGTTTTAGTCATATCATCAAGATCCTTGTGTTGAGTCTGCATTCCTGGGTTCAAATCCCTCTCACACCCTGACAGAAACCTCTGATTTTATTACTGCATTTTGTTCTCCATAGTCCTGTTGGTTTTATAGAGTTGGGCCCTCCAGCAGCCACTGGAGTAGTTTGCAGCCAAGTGTAAAACAGATGGGATGAAAATTAATGTCTCAAACTCTGAATCCATGAAGCTGAAATTAGCTGGACTCACCCTTATGGAGGGGTCCACAAGAGTTAAGTAGACTTTCAGAGTAGAGCTGCTAATCCTCCACATTGAAAGGGGCCACTTGAGATGCTTTGGTGATCTGCTAAGAATGCCGTCAGTACACCTTCCTCAGGAGGTGTTTTGCACATGTACTTCTTAGAAAAGGCCATGGAACATACTTGGGACAGGCTTGGGAGATTAGATCTCTCAGGTAGATTTTTCTACCTGGATTATTGAGCATGCATCAGGATATTATATCTCTCAGCTAAAATGCCCTGGAGCTTACCTGAACCAAGTACTAACTGATGACACTGTCTCTGATGGCAGCAAAAGATGAATGGATGGATAAATATGGCAGATATATTTTAAACATCACAGTTCAGTGCCAGTATTGTGCTTTTGAATAAGAAGCACACACACACATGCATGCACGCACAGCTATACACACATAGATTAAACAAGTACTGCACAACTATTTTCTTGTCAAAAAGTAAACCCTTTTCAAAATATCTATGCATCTTGCAAATACCCCAGAGCTCAATATACTGTCAGCCCGTTTGTTGCTTCATCTCACATTATGGAAGAAAATAACATCTGATGAGGCAACAACAAAACTTATACATCATTACTTGAAATAAAATGGAAGCAGCAGGTGCACAGTCTGTGGTTCCTATCAGTTTTCATGGCAGCTTCAGTGAATTATGACACAATCTCCTTTCCTGTCTTCTAGATAAACATAAAAGCACATACCTTAAAGACATCATGTACACGCTTAAACTACCATCAACTCATCAGGCTTTAAGACACAGAACAAATGAAATTCAATTGAAAAAGCCCATCACACATGAAAGAAAAAGCTAGCAAGAAAAGAGCTGAAAAATTCCAAATTTCATTTTTATTTGGTCCTCCAGTCCATATGAACAAAGATGGATGACGTGCTTGCCTGAACTTGAAAATCTGACTGACTGACACCAAAGGATGAAAGGGGTGTAAGAGGAGAGTTACAGATCAAAAGAAATGGAAAAAAAGGGAGAGAAGTCGACAAGAAGAAAATGGAGGGAGATGAAAAACCCAGTGCAGACCTATGACAACAGGTCATGACAAAGACGAAAAGACTTTTGGAATGTGATGTCAGTGGCACACTGATAAACTCAAAGTTGGTGATGATCAGAAGAACGAGTATAATGTGGATGGGTGAATTAATGAATGCAGCATTGGTGAGGCAGTCATAGTATCATTTCTAGACTCAGGGGACAGAAGACAAGCAGGTGGGCCATGTGACAGGCCAGCACACAGAGCACCCTGAGGGAATCTCAGCTCTCAGTGGATGTCATTACCTGTCAGTCATCACATTTCCCTCAGCAGTTCTGGCCCACAGATAGAGCCACTGGCATGCAATTTTCTAGAAGGTCAAGGGAGACCAGTAGACATTTAGATGAAAGAAAAATGAGGTATTGTTGAAAACCAAAATAGAATGAAGGAAGCTTAAGACTGTAATCAACTAAATCCAAACCAATTCATTGGTAAATTTGAAAAGACAAGTAACATAATATGTTCATTTGTAACAAGATGCCAAATATAAACCATTACAGCAGTAAAACCTGATGTTACCTCAGATCTTATCTGATAAGTAGAGATGTGATGTTCACGAACAATACAAATCTTTCAAATGCCTCTTTAAAACAAAGGACGGGAACTGAGTTAAATACTGTACAATTGAGTTTCTTTTTGTTCCTCCTTATGACTCCCTCCTCAGACACAGACGCACACAGACTCCTTCTTTGCTTTTCCACTAGGAGGAAAAAGAAAAGGCAAAGGGGAGGAATGCATCAGTTGTCATCTATGGCAAACATACATTCCCGAGGGAAGCATACTTACACACAGTGACATAGGCTGTGCTACTTCACTGGCTGTTTCATGGGATGAACCAATCATGTGGAACAGCTGGATCCACAATATCCAGCTCCCTTTACAGAGTCATAAAGCCCAGTTCAAGTGAGGAGAACAATAAACATTTGGACTTGGTAGTTAAACTTACTAAAAAACGATCGAAAGAAGCAAGGAAAACTGCTTGTGTAACAAGAAAATCTGAAAATCAATCCAATCAAAATATCTGTTGAAAATAAGGTGTTGAAACGTAAAGGTATATTTAAAGCAGCAACAGTTATTCAATAAGTTATTTAGTTAAATGACCATGAGAGCTACTTGATAGGTGTCAAATTGTCTAGGAACTAAATTTATATTTATTGATGACTACCACACACATTTAAACAGTAAATGGTAAATGGACTGTACTTGTATAGCGTCTTTCTATCTTATCAAGATACTCAAAGAGCTATGCACTACAATCTGTGCCCTCATTTACCCATTCATACAGCACTCTACCTATACAAAGAAAAATCAGAGCTTTATCACATTTATACACCAATGGGACACACATCAGAGGCAATGAAGGGTTCAGTGTCTTGCCCAAGGAAACTTTGGGCATATTGCTGGTGGAATTGAACCCCCAACTCTTGCATTGGAGGGCAACTGCTCTAACCACTCAGCCACAGCCGCCCAATTTAATGCCATTTGATGAGAGAACATCTTCAATAGCAGATAAATTCAGGCGTGTCCTACAGTTATGCAAATGTTTACAAAACTCTATATGACTTCTAATAAGATGATATACTAAAGGCAGTTTGGAAGACCAAAGCTGATAATCTGTGGATATGTTTAATACATTTTGTCACAAACAAACGTGGATGAATCAAAAGTTCCAAAGGATGCTAGAACAGTTTCTTGATGTTTGTTATTACCCAGCAGTAATACTATTTTTCTGCTCTAATGGGATTAGCACACTCACAAGGGCCAGTGCTCATCCTGTTACCATGGACAGAGTCACAATACAATATTCCACCGCATGCTTTCAATCACTTATCTATGCCTTTCTTCTGCTCAGCTTTATTTCCATTCTCTTGTTGTTTTCCTCTGATGGACATTGACATATGGCCAAGCATTTATGCTTTGAGTAATTTTACATGAAATATATATTTCTAATCCTCATTTAATGCTCCTTAAACCCTTCAATATGATCAGTTACTGGATTTATTTCTCTCCCCATATAATTTCTTTATGAAACTTTATTGAGCAGAAAACAACAGTAAATGTGCAGGGAACAAGTTATTTTTAGTGTAGTTACGTGAAGTGTTGGTGTATGCTTCTTGTAGAAATATTCAAATTCTCCAAACCATTGCTTTATTAAAGTCCTGTTTAACAATGAGTTCTGTGATTGGTGTGTTTTTCCAGTCTGCATACGAGTGTGTTGTTGTAACCCTCTCAAGGGGACTCTTGTAGGTCATGCTCTTTGCTTCGACCAGCAGAACCTACCAGCCAGTGCTTCTGTTCTCCTCGACTGCCCAGTACTTCAGCCAAGGTCACTGCTGTCTTTGTTTTACCTCCACTGCTGCATCCCATGGGACTGTAAGCGCTCGAGAGGCCATCCATTGTGAACACAGCATCTTTTCACACACATGCAAGTCCTGAATGCTGAAGCAGCATGTAATGTATTTCTAGAGTTACATACTGTTTTCTTGTAAACAGAGTAGGAGTTTTCATTCCCTGAGATCCCAAAAGAGTTTTCTTAAGCAGTGTATACCTAAACTGCTGGTAAAAGCATCTGTGTGGCTGAGTGTAAGCATGTAGACATTATACCTCTACTTTACAGTATGAGGGAAAAAAGATACAGGAATACTACAAGACCTAGGAGAGTAAGAGTGGATTGTAATCTATGGTTCTTTCCTACAGGACTCCATTCTGTGTAATCTGAGGTAATCAGAAGGGAGGAAGAGGGGCAATCATCCACTGACCCTGACCAGAGAGCCAGAGATGGAAACGATGGGAAAAAGAATGAGAAAAGACACACAAACACAAGCGCTAACACAGAGAGAAATAAACATGGGGACCTGTCAATTGATTCAGTGCAGAGCAAGTTAATAACACAGTTGGCTGGACAGTGAAAATAGTCTTCTTCTTCGCACTGCTGACTGACTGCCACACTGCTCTACAGTCTGAGCTCTGTCTCTGTATGTCTTTTTAATTGTGCTTTTATCCAACCATTACCGTTACTGCTTACTGTTTCATGCTGCACATTTTTCATCAGTGTTTATAAGAGCTTCATTGGTTAGTTGTATGAAATAAATGTGTATATTTTGTGGTTAAAATATGCAAATCAGAGAAATTTAATGTTTAAGGATGCAGTTAAGTCCTGAGAGATTACAGCCAGAAAATGAGTCAAAGTGTTCAAACAAAACTTAAATTGGTAGATCATGCAATTATTATTGTGATTCAACCTTTATTTATACAGATTAGTCTCATTAAACCTCGATGACTCATTTACAAGAGAGTCCTTTTTTAACAAAGAATGATGACAACAGTGGACAACAATGACAACGGTAGACAATCATAGAAGAAAGCATTGGGAAAAATAAATTAAATGAAATTATGTAAAAAAAAAAATGAAACAAAAACAGCTATGATGTAAGGCGATGTAGAAAACTAAAAACAGGAACATGTCTGCATTGGTTTTTGCCATGAACTTAGCAGATGTTTGAAGCCACTTAGAGAGGTCAAGTTCAAGAGCTTCAGATCTTTTTGTAAGATATTCCAGGAAACAGGAGCGGAGTAGGAGAAGGCCCTTTTGCCAAGTTCAGTCCGCACTGAGGGAACACTGCAGGTAATAATGTCCTGAGAGCGCACGCTGTAGCTGCACTCACACAGAGACATGTAGGAGGAGATGTATGAAGGCAGCAGACCAAGAAGTGATTTAAAGATGAAAATGTACCAGTGAGAGAGTCTGCGTGAAGTTAATGATGACCAGTTAACCAGTGAATACAGGGTGTGTGCAATGATAGGTACGGTAGTTACAGCCAGTTATGAATCTTAGCGCACCGTGATAGACAGTGTCCAACACCTGCAGGGTGCTTGTTATGTAGTAAAATAAAATGTAGACATTTTGTTCTATATTCTGGTGGACATAAAACAGATTAATTACAATATGTTTCCAATTCATTTTAAATCATGCTCATAATCTATTGTAAAACACAACAGTGATAAAAAATATTTTAAAACAACTGTCTAAAAGCTTATTTTTCTTTCAAACTGTTGCTTTTAAACATTAACTTGATGTTAATGTGTCAAAAAGATTGTTTTCTGATCTGTACCTCTCTAGAGCTAAACTTTTTCTTCAAGTTCATTTGTCCTAAATAAGGTTGCCTTTTCTGTGTTAATCAGTATTTTCCCTTGTTTGTTTAAGTTGGACTTTTGTAACTTGAAAATAATAACACTTAGACCTAAATGTTGTCTGAAAGCAAATTTCCCAGAAGCAATTAATTACAGCATGTCATAAAGAGTGTTTTACGTTCTAATCTTACAATTGCTAAAATTACTCACACCATTTTTATTTCCCTGTCCAGCTGACCTTACTGACTTCAATTAATGTTGTTAATAAACTTTTCCACTGTGTAAAACAGACTTATACCTCCAGCTTTTCACCCGCTTCAGATGTTATCAGCCATTAAATGGCCGTTATTAGTCATTATCATCTCCATATGTAGTGGTCAGGCTGCCCCTCCTGTACCTCCCAGTGGGTTTAAAGGTATGTTGTTAGCGATGATAATCAGCTCTATTTTTTAGCTTTGTTAGCGCTCATAATAGCTTCACGTAGTTAGGTTTAGAGTAAAGGATCTGGCGGTTAGGTTTATGGCCTTGGTTAGGTTTAGGCACAAGGGTAAGGGGGTTAAGTTTAGGGTTGGTCCTCAGGGTCAGGTGCAAGCTTACGTTTAGGAAAAGGGTTACGTAAGCTGGAAACAACTACAAAGACACTTCCTGGTTTACCCCATGTGACGCTGCCTATTATCAGCAATAATAACAATAATAACGTACCTTTAAACCTACTAGGAGGTAGGTGGGACAGCGTGACCGCTACATATAGGGATGACAACTAATAACGGCCATTTAATGGACTGATAACATCCGAAGCTGCTCAGCTTTTTGTGACCATATCTAAACTATTGAGATCCGTTGGTACTTCTTTCCTCACAGATTTGATATAAAACTTGCTCTGATCTTTAAAACAGCGTGTTATTTTTCAGGCGTAGTTAACCATTAGACAAACAGCTGCACCTTGTCTCCTAAAACCTATAAAGTATGTAAAATTAACCATCACCACATGGCCATGAATTTTAAACTGATTAGCAACAAGAAGGATGAGTGCTTGTGCTCAGGTGAGTGCACACACACATGTGCCAGTGGAGCCATATGTAATAAAATCACACATACATCAGCATCTGTTCAGCCAGAGGTGGTGCTAAAGGAAAAAGTGGCTGCTTTCAATGGCTTTGCCAACTGTCTGTAGCTGCAGAGGGTCTGGCCTGGAAGGAGAAAGGTTCTGAGATCTCGCCAAACTTTTCATTGTGCCATGACCAAAGGAGAGATGTAATGGAATGGGACGAGATGAATGGGGTGACAAAGGGAGGAGCATGATTGTCATGAGAGAGGATTCTCCATACCTGTGTGTGTGTGTGTGATAGAATATGGATGTGCTCCATCTAGTTAGTAGAATAAAAACACCCTCCTACTGTATATCTGCAGAGGAATTTTGTTCCAGCACTTTTATTAGTTTATTTACCAACTGTTCAAAACCTTGACATTGGAGGGAACTTGTAGGAAGAAGACTTGAACATCTCTATGAAGCACACCTCAGATGTGATATTTAGTGGCTGGTGTTATCTTGTCAACTGGGAGTGTCAAGCTCTACAGTGGAAATAGTAATGACCCAAACTAACATTTTAACTTGCTATCTATTTAACAGCTTTTCTTTAGTCTTCTTGGCTTCAATTGAATATTATTGTATATTCTAATCAGTAACGAATAGAATAATCCAGATTATAACTGTCCAAAGAAGTGTTCATAAACATCTGCTGTGAAAGTATATTGTGAACATTTTTAGTTTTGAAAAACATTTTTTTTATTGCCTACATCATATACTTCTGATGTATTTATCTGATTTATCTGATGTATTTTTTTTTTTTTTTTGTTTGGTTAAAGTTGTAAAACGGATGTTGGAATTGATGAAGACAGAATTTGATAAAATACAAACTTGGTTTAAACTTAATAAATTATCATTAAATTTAGATAAAACTAAATACATGATATTTAGTAACAAAAAGAGAACTGTTGATGATCCATTTAAAATTGAGGCTGTTGAGATTTGTAGAGTTAATGAGATGAAATTTTTGGGTGTAATCATTGATGAACAGCTCACATGGAAAAATCACATAAATTCTGTAAGAACAAAAATATCTAAATCTATTGCAGTAATATACAAAGTCAGGGAATTATTAAATAATAAAGCTTTGTACATGTTGTGTAACACAATCATTGTTCCAAATTTAATCTATTGCATTGATGTTTGGGGGAAAGCGTGTAAAACATTTACAAAACCTAGTTTTATTTTACAGAAAAGAGCTATAAGAATTATCACCAGAAAGCATTACAGTCACCCATCAAGCACATTATTTTATCAACTAAAGTTATTGAAGTTCCATGATTTGGTAGATTACAGTATTTTATCAGTTATGTATAGGGCTCAAAATCACACATTACCATTAAATATCCAAAGAAATTTTGTTAAAAGACAAAGTTGTTACAATCTTAAGGGGATAGAGATATTTGTCAAACCAAAATTCAGAACTAGTCTGAAGGGAAGGTCTACCTCAATCCAAGGAGTTGGACTGTGGAATGGTCTAGAGAGTGATGTGAAAAATGCCAAGTCAATGTGCACATTTAAGAAAAAGATCAAAGCTGAAATGATAAAAAAGTATATATGAAGTAGCTTAGTGTGTGTTTTGTATTAGAATTAGAAAAAATAGAAAGCTATTCATTTTGTTCTGTTCCTTGAAGATTATTATGTCTGAAATAATTGTTTGAAAATAGGGGCAGATATAATAAGATTTTTTCTTCTTTCTTCTGCCTTTCATTTTAAATCTTTTGTATCCTTTTTTATATTGTTATGGAATTGTTTTGTACTTTTTTTTAAATGAATAAACTATATACCATACCATACCAAATCTAGTAAAAAAGGAAAATCTGTTGAAATTTACATGAAAAATAAAAATGGCCGCCACCCTGTATAATGTTGTCAAAAACAGTAAAGTAAACACAAAAGAAGATATTCCAGAGATTTAAACTAAATTTCTGTCCTTTCTCTTCTATATTTTATCTATGCTGCTATCCAGCTCCATAATTGTGTCTTTTTTTTTATCTAACAGGTGATAATGAGCACCAATAGGGTGGAAGAATGAGTTTCCTGATTGTAACTAGGAAAGTTGTAACAACTATTTCATTTTTAAAGAACGTTCGTCTTTGGCCCCTGTTGCTGAGGGATTTGAATAATGAAGATTTTTCATGTTTAAGAAGAGAGTTTTTTTTTTTTTTTCTTCTGGACTGGAGTTGAACAGGAAATCCAAGTAAACACTAATGTTGTTGGTGCAAGATATTCAAATGGGTAGGATTCAGTGGTTAATTTAAGCCGGATCCTGCCAGAACAAGATCTGGGAACTCTCTTATTTTGACCAGGTGTGTTCCGTCGACTGTTTGCTCGGATCCGGCAGCTCAAATCTCTGCCCCTAAAAGTCCAAAGTCATAGCACATTTTTATTTTGATTATTTATTCAAAATACGAGAGATGTTGCCCAGTCTGTGGAGTGGATATTTTGGCTCACATATCAAAACAACGGCGCTAATTTGTCAAAATAATGGCAATCAAAATGTCAAAAAGACAGTCCAGTTTACTTTCATAAAATAAATGGATGGATGGATTGTCCTTAGTTGGACAACTGAGGCAGTTGTAGGCTGATTAAGGTTGGAGCAGCAGGGGCAACATGCAGGAATGAATTCAGCAAAGAAGAGTTCAGCTCAGAAAACGTGGTGTGTGTGTGTGTGTGGGGGGGGGGACGCTTGACAGAATCAGCGCTGCTCTATTTACACACAACCTGTTGTTGCTCTCTGAAATAGTAACTGAATCAAGTGTTTACAAATGTAGGTAGACGTAGATGTTTAACAACCCGTTAATTAGGCTGCACCAAAATGCATGAAATATCATCTACTTTATTCAAAAATTTAATTTGGGGGTGGGGGGGGGACTCATAAGCTCCCTCCACTTCCCCCGCTCTCCCCTGCGCAACATCTCCTCTGCCCCCACCCTGCCATTCTGCCCACTATTTGCATTCCGGCACTGATCATTTTACAAATTAAGCCCTGGTAGGAATAACTGTATAATAATAGAGGCAAGTCATTTTTCATTTTCCACCGTCTTAACTCTCCAGGTTTACATATAAACATTTTTGGTGGCAGCCTTCTTGGATATTGACATGGTAACCCAATTTTGAAAATAAATCTTTCTTACACCTAGTTGGTATTGCAATTATTTGTCAAGTTTTTATGCTCACAGCATGCACAGATGGACCTCGATTATGGAATTTCTAATTGTTTCTCTTTGCTGTGTGACAGGGGATAATAAACTAACACAAATGCAGATGTCCTGATGCATGCTCAATAATCCAGGTAGACAAATCTAAAAAAGTTAAGGACCAGATTTAACTGTTTTAGACAAATGCAGATGTTTTATCCACTATTAGACCAGTCAGCAAAAAATAAAAAGCATAAGCATGGTGCATATTTAAAATAACTTTCAATACTCTATATTGTTGTTGTTGTTGTTTCAATAAGACTACAGCACTGGCCACCAAGCTGTAAGAGGCACCAAACCTCAAACTGTATTTTAATAAAGATAAAATAAGCTTACAATAATCATCCAGGTCTTGGTAGATCAAGATCTGGAATGAAAACCAGGCCTAATATTTACAAAAAAAACAAACCATGCTGTTAGATAAAGAGTATAATATTTTAGAATACGTGATGAATATGTCATTTACAATATGCTTCAATTCAACTCTGCTCTTTGGGAACTCTGTCAATTAATGGTGCCATTAGGAGTACAGAACAACAGCTTTTTCATGCTTGCCATCTGAACATGAACGCCCAATATTTGTGTTAGACTAACAAGCAGTTCAATGATAGAAAGGTTCAAAGTGGATTCGTAAAGAGAAATGCATGTGTGTTTATGCTTCCAAACTGTGTGGGAGCCAGCGTGTGAATATGTTCACTTGTTATTCATGTTTTGTTGTTCAGTTCTAATCAAAACCCAGCCAACAAAGCTGTTTTTCCCTCCAAGCTGCCAAGAAATAATAGTTCACCACAGGACAACAATCTAGCTTTCTAAACATTTAAAGCCACATACTTATGCATCAAGACTTAAGCTGATGTTTGGCCTGAGCAACACAGTTTCAATAAATATAAGGCCGAAGGCATTAGCTCTGCAATGGGACATACATGCTGCAGGTTAAAGATAGTTTGGAACAAGATGTTTGGGCTGACATCATGGTTAATCTGATCATCTAATTGAATTTCCTTTAAGTGCTCTCCCTACAACACGCAGACTTAAATGGAGGAGGAGATTCAAGATCTGAGGCACAAACATTTACCTCTGAGAGGAAATGAATGTTGAAAGGGAAATAAAAAATAAACAGGAAAAAAAAAAAGCACTTTTTTCAGAAACTAAAATATCAAATCCTAACTAATTCAGATTATTAGAAGACAGAATACAAAACCTGTAGTTTACTTTAGATGTCGTTTGGCATGGTATGTTTACTTCCTTATGTTATTTTGAAACACTCCAACTGGACATACATAACAGACATAGACATTGACTTAAAGAGAGGAAACTTCCCGAATCAAATTGTACAATAATTAATTATATAAAAAAAGCAAAAGACAATTGAAACAAATGGATGATTATATTTCACATAAAACAACTTATTTGCGTTGCTAAAATATGATACAAAACCACAAGAGGATTTTTGTAATAAACAGCATACTTTTTTAAAAGTTATTCAGTGAATTTAATAAAATATGCTTATTTAAGGCTGTTGTGTTTCTCTAATTTCTTTCTCAGTTGTTCAGCTTCAAGATGATTTGATCGAAGTAGCTTTTCCACTATCAGCAGTATAGCTTTGAAACTTGTGTTCTGCTCGATGGTTCCAGATTAAGATATTAAGGTAAGACACATAAATACTTTATACCAACATTTTAAAAGTATACATTACAAATACAAAAAATAAATAAATACTGTAGTAAATAAACACAATTAAAATAAGGCATTTTTAAATTGCACCAATAGAACACTTGAGAAAATCTGTGTATAAAATTACACTTTGATCAAGACACAAATGTCACTGCACAACTGTCAAGGAAGGTCTAAACCTTTTTTTTTTTAAGACAATTTACTAATCTACTGCACTTCAAGAAACACAAATTAAATCACACAGCAATCATGTAAAGTCTTATTATCTTTAAATAAGTGATTCTACGCTATTAAGTTTCAAACAAGAAATATAGATTAAAATGCACAACTGCCACCTAAATATTGACCCTTCTTGCCTTTGCATGATGCAAAGTCATCAAAAATGTCATTGTATGATATCTGCTCAGCAGTTGTACCGTTGATACGGACAATAACGGCTAAAAACTAAAACAAAAACAATAAACAGGCTTACATGTATGTCCAATTTGTAAAATATTCAGAATAGGAGACAAATCAACACCTCTTCCAATTAATGGCTATTTAACACGGTCCAAGCTACACCACTGCCTTTAGTAATTATAGTAGGCTAATGTTACTTTCCTTCTGTTTGAGAAGAATTGCAATTTTCAAAACAGTAATAGTTTCTGCTGCAAACCAAATATGTCATCCTAAGCAGGTAAATGTAAATAAGTAGCATCTTATGTTATTCATTAATATTAAGCCTATCTTGCAACAGGATATAACCCACATAAAAAAAAAAAACTTCAATGATCCAAGAGATGACACAGCTGCATACCTTTATCTTTTTCTCGTTTCTCCTCTTATTATTTTCTCTTTTTCCTAAGCTAGGCGCCTGATGCATTTGACCTGTTCTTGTACATCTTTCATGTGTGTAATTGGCACTCGAGTGGAGTAGGTTATCACCACCCAACATGAGTCAAAACAACTTTGACCTAAACTAATTCACCTTCCTTGGTGTGCGGATTCATTTTGTAATATTCTTTCAGCAATTTCAGACAAATTAGCTGTGAACTATTGGCTTATTCACAATGTTATGAATGGAATGTGCTTTTGGGATCAATCACTGGTGTGATTTACTTAGTGAACTAATTGTATAAGGTGTACTATTAGACACATCCCTGTCCCAGCAAGGGAGACGAGATAATCCCCCTTCTTTCACAACCTGTGTGTCAGACCTCAGTAGAAGATACATGCCCTGCACCTGACAGACGACACCCACTCCCCGCAAGTGGGTGAAAGGAAATCAATATGTAGGCTAGACAGGCTATATGAAATAATGCGTTTCATTTTTTGGCGGGTGAAGGCGGGGCTGGGTGCTCATATATTGCCCATATCAGAAACTGGCTCTGGTTACAGAACTGTTACAATTAGTTGAATAATTGATAGAATACCAGAATATTCAGATCAATATTTTATTTTTTAATGGAGCAGACTGTTCTTGTATGGAAAACTGTGACAAAGTGATGTTCAATGCAATGTGCTGTCTTCCTTAGACAATTTTAACAAATTGGCTTTAATAATGTATGTGAATAGTACAGTGCCTTGAGACGACTTCTGTGGTGACTTGGCGATAAATAGATAATATTGAATTGAATTTATTTGTATTTTTTGTACATCAAAAATACTTCAACCACCACTCTTGGTGAATTTAAAAATCAGTCATATAATACCATTCTTATTATCCACCCAACCACCATCAAAATATAGTAATAATGTTCAGTCTTTCCCATTATTAAACACTGAATAAAAATATAAATGCATCACACAACAGCAAATCAGTCAGTATCTGATATGACCACCATTTGCTTCATGCAGTACAACCCATCTCCTTCACACAGAGTTGACCAGGTTGTTGAATGTGGCCTGTTTGGACCACTCCTCTTCAATGGCTGTGTGAAGCTGCTGGATATTGTCAGGAATTGGAACATGCTGCCGTAAACATAAAACCAGAGCATACCAAACATGCTTAATGGGTGACAAGTCCGGTGAGTATGCTGGCCATGCAACAACTGGGACATTTTCCGTTTCTGCGAATTGTCAGAATCAGAATAAGCTTTATTATCATTGCACCGTAATACAGTACAGTGAGATTATGTTCATACAGTCGTCTGAAAGATGGGCATAGTGCACAATGCTGCTGCTCCTAAGAGCACGTCCCCTTGTTCTTAAGATAGAAAAGGCAATGATGGGAGGATAGTGGCATTACAAAAGGATCTATTCACACCTTGTCCTTGTCAGGACACAAATAAAAAAAAATAAAAAAACTCTACCAGCAAGCACATTTATACACACATTACATGCATTTGACGACAAGACGGTGAGATTTGTCCATGAAGCACTTCCAAATAGCACCATAGTCCTGATAAGATGTTGGTGTTCTGGGGGATGGGGGTGGGGTGTGGATAGAACAGAGCCCTTTTTAGTTTACACATATTGCAGGAGAAATTTGATAAGTTGGCCTGCTTCAAGGCCAAACAGGGGAGTCAGATTCAGATAAGCCACAACTGTTGATTTTTTTCCCAGCAGACTGTTATTTCTTGTCAGCCAGTCTAATTTCTTGTTGTTGAGTTCATCTGGTATTTTCGATGATCCAAAATGGTCAGATTTGTGGGCTTTCCACTGGTCCGTGCTTATTAGCTTCCTCCAAGATCGTCCCCAACATGCTGGCGAGTCCCAGAAGCTACAAGTGGCCTGCAATTCTCACAAATCACTTTCATCTTACAGTTGAGCTCATAAATCAGCTGATTTTGAATTCTCAAAGCCCCAACCACACCTTCACACACACTCGGCAGATTTGCTATGGCTGAAACTGTTAGGACGGTACTTTTCTGTGGCCCGGTTTGTGTCTGTTTCCCTCGTGCTTCCTCGTTAGTTTCCATTGTTGCCACCTGCGTCTCGTCTCCTCACAGTATTTAAGCAGTCCTATTCTGTCTTGTCCTTTGTCGGGTCGTCTTCGTTGGTACTCTCCCTTGGTCTCCTGAGTCTTGTCCTAAGTCTGTCCTGAGTCTTCCTGGTCCCTCGAGTTCCCCGTGTCTCTCTTGTCGCCTGAGTTCCTCGTGCCTTGTTCATGTAAGTTTTGCTGCCCCGTCAGCTTGTTTATTTTGTACTTTTATTTACCATTAAAACATATTTTTTGTATATCTGCCGAGTTGAGTCCCTGTTCTGCACTCTGGGTTCGCTGCTAACCGCAAACTACGACAGAAACTGCCGTCGCCGTCTTCTTCAATAGCCAATAACATAGGTATCCAACGGTTCCAAAAAAGCAGAAACCCTGCTATCATGATTCCAATGATATAAACATGTTCAGCATCCTTCGGAGACAATATGGAAAGGCACATCAACTTCCAATCTCCCCATGGATCCAAGACGTACCTTACCGCATGCGTCTCAGCAGGGTATGAGGATTCTCCAGGACCCTGTCGCTTGGTTTAAAAAATGTTATCAATTGCCTTGAAAGTCCAGCTGACCAGATCCATGACAGTAGTTTACGATTCCGAAGATGTGTAAATAGAAGCTCCATTACACAAGACAGAGCAAAGAAGCAGGAGGGAGACGGGAGAGGGAGAAAAGCATCCATCTTGCTCGAGAGCGAGTGAGGAAAAAAAATGTGTACAGATCCTTGCAATATGGTGCTGTGCATTATCACGCTGCAACATGCAGTGATGGTTGTGGATGAATTAAATTAAATTCAGTTTATTTATAGCGCAGTCACAACAGAAGTTGTCTCAGAGCAATGTTCGAAAACATTTACACTTAAAAAAATCCAGTTAGTAAAAAATTATACATCTAAGGAAACCAGCAGATTGCATTGAATTAAATGAATGGCACAGCAATAAACAATGTGCCTCAGGATTCTCGCGTTATTTTTGTCCATTCAAAATGCCAACAATAAAATGCACCTGTGTTCATTGTCCATAACAAACACCTTCCCATACCATAATCCCACTGTGACCATGGGACACTTGATCCACAATATTAACATCAGCAAACTACTCACTAACATGATGCCATACATGTCTGCCATCTGCCCTGTACAGTAGAAACTGGGATTCATCCATGTAGAGAACACCTCTTCAATGTGCCATCAAATGTGAGCATTTGCCCACTCAAGTCGGTTATGACGATGAACTGCAGTCAGGTGGAGACCTTAATGAGGATGGCAAGCATGCAGCTGAGCTTCCCTGAGATGGTTTCTGACATTTACTAGATATAATGAAATAATCATGTTGTCTGCTGTCATGATGCCACATCTGTGAGGTGGATGGATTATCTCGGCAAAGGAGAAGTACTCCCTAACACAGATTTACACAAATTTGTGAACAATATTTAAGAGAAAATGGCCTTTTGTGCACATGGATAAAGTCTTAGATCTTTTGTTTTTGCTCCCATTTTCCATGAGCTAAACTCAAAGTGTTGCTTTTATGTTTATGTTAATTATAGGTAAAGTATACCCATGGACCCTTCCAAACATGAGAAAAGCTCCATTACACATCCACAAACATGATCCTGCAGCTTGTTATTGGTTTGTTAATAATTTAAGTAGCAGGTTTCGCTCCTAGTAGAAGATGGGGATGCATTTAGAGTGCATGTGGAGTTCACCTGTATAAAAGAAAATGAGCACATATATATGAATTTGTCTTCATAAATTCTATTGAGGTTACAGTGATTGAGGATGTTACCTTAGTGAGTACATATGGTGTGTGATTGCTTTCAGATGATTTACATGCATAGTGTGTACTTATCAGATTTACTGTGAATTTTTTGCAGCGAGTTCAGGAGCAAAGAAATGTGTATAATAGCATAACATCATTCCTATCTGCCAGCCGGGGCTTTAACTAAACGATTTGTCCCAGCACCTGCCCTGGTAATTAAAACCTTACAGATTAATCAGAAGCTCTCCTTGTTTCTTTCAACCCCTGAGGAGAAGATGTGTCCCTGCATGTATTTGGACTCCATTCTGCTCTAAAAATAACTCAAAAATCAAGAACAATTTTTTTTTTTTCCCAAAACAAAGTGACTGACTTAAAGAAAGAATATCACTGCCTCCAGGCACAAATGCTGTTCTGTAATTAGGGTTATTTTATCTGCATTAATATCCTCATTATTTTCTCTGGTATCTCAGTGAAACAGAACAAATTAGGCAGTTGACACTTGTAACAGACGGTCACCTAAAAAAATCTAAAAAATGTCAAATCTGCCATGTAGTTTCAGGTCTGTGAGAACACAGTGTGTCACTAAACTAATGACTCATACAAAACATGGTGGAGTAATTAAAAGACAGGAGATTAATTAGGAAGTTTCCTCCTGTGGGTCTTCAGTTGGCCATCAATCTGCTTTACTTCTATTTAGAATAATTGTTAATAAATTTAATGAGGAAAGAGAAAAGGCAACAACATTTTAAACAACCCAGGATACTTATTTCATGTCCCTTTCCTCAACTAGTTATTCTTAACAGCAAGCTAAATGAGTTCATAGTTGCCAGCTGAAATTACAGTGAATGAGGGCAAAATGAAACTGACTGGAGTCCAGGGCACAATGACTCAGCTGTGGTGGCCTCAGCAGCTGGACTTAATGTCACTGAGTGCATAGAACTGATGGAACTTACAGGTAAGAACTACTGACTTGCTGGTTGTTCCTTAAAACACAGTCTCCATCAGTGGGCTTCATTTTCACTGATTTAATTATTTTTATTCCATTAAGGCAGGCAAGATTCAGCTGCACTGCTCTTTTAGATACTTTTGAGTTTTACAAATGATCAAATTCAGCTTAAAACAAATTGAACATCGGTTAAAACACATTCCAGAAATTAAATTTTCATAGCTTCACAAATTAGGCAACCTACTGGCCAACTGAACTGTTAAATCAGTGTTGCGAGACATGGGGGCTGTTTTTGACCAGTGATCATTAAAAGTCATTACAAACAGCAGCTCTCACACGACTCCTGCTTTAATCTCCACTGGGTGCTTGTTAATTTTAGAAGTCTTGTTAAAAATATTGGTGTTTAAGGGCTCTGCATGGACAAGCTCCTGAGTATATTAGTGAATTAATTAGTGAATTTATGTGTATTTGATGCTAATCTCCTCAGGCCATCCACCCATATTATTAGTGGTACCTAATAACCACTTGAAAACTCAATGGGGAATAGATCTTGTCATGCTGTTGCACCTTGATTATGGAATAAAGCACACTTTTGTTGTCCCTCGGTGTGAAGCAAAACCAGAGAATACCCCCATCACTGCCCCATCAATTCAGCCATCCGACTGTCAGTGCATGTTATGAGCAAGATAACTTGGGGGGGGGGGGGGGGGAGCGAGATAACTTCCATTATGGTGTGTCACTACATCTAGGCATAAGAACGGTTCCTTTCAAAAAGTTGGTAGTCAATCACTTGCATCCCCTGTTCAATTCCAGTCCCAAAAAACTCTCACCTCAAAAAGTACTCTCACTCACTATACATATATATGTATATGTGTATATAGTGTGTATGTATATATATATGTAGACATATATATATATATATGTAGACATATATATATATATATATGTCTGTGTGTGTGTGGTGTTTTTGTACTTTGCAACAAGATAACCACAATGAACTGTATGAGAAGTATGTTTATTGTAATGTTTACTGTTGCAAATTGAACAGGCTATAACCTGAAGTCAAAGTTTATGCACACACTATATTTACTTCCCCTGGAGACAGTGTTGTGGCTCTCACTTGATGATCAGCATGTTTTACATTCCTAACATCAGTCCCAGAACAAACTGATTCCTAGTCTAACAGCTCCAGTGATGCTTGTTCAGGGATAGCAGGCAGCTATGGTGCAGGCTCAGCTGCTGCTGCAGAGCAAGTGAAACCAATTGAATTTAGTCCACCGAGAAACTTATATCGTGTTCTCCTGCTGAGTGTGGAAAACAGAGCAAAGAAGCTCAGGTCGATTTGTCTGACTTCTTCCTGTGGAGCCAGTCAGGGAGCTGCTCCCTCTGTACTACAGACTGGAATGCTCTGTTTTTTTTTTTTTTATAGTAATGTCACAAAATAAATTGGGAAATATTACAATTACAAGCCTCAAGCTATTGCATGTGTGAGTGTGTGTGTGTGTGTGTGTGTGTGTGTGTGTGTGTGTAAGAGTGTGTGTAGTAGAAAAAATCACTAACACAGCATATATTGTATGCTGCCATATTCTTTCTATATAGCTGAAGGTTTCATTGTCTCCATCCAAGGTCTTGCTACATTGTTTGAAGATGGTTGAAGAAAATTTATAGAGATCAGTTTTTAGTAGTATAATCAAAGAGCTAAAGCAGATCTGATACAAATTCTTATAAACGAGTGACAGAGCTTTTCACAATTTTCATTGACTGATTTACCCAGAATAGATAAAAAGAAAAACAAAACAATGTAAAAATATAGTTTAGTGTTGGCAAATTCATTGCATACATCAGTTTTTGCATACTTTCCATTTCACATGGTGTTTGCTAACTCACAGCTGTGCACATAAAAAACATACTAATTTACAATCCCTGATTACTTCAGAGGCTTAAATGTTTTATCTTTTTTTTTTTGTTGTTAAAAAATACTGTGGTACCTCTGTGGAGCAGCAGTTAATATATCTCAGTGTTTATATGATTCAGATTTGTATTTGATGAAATCATAACAGTACTGTGCTCTGAGTTATACTGTTTGATGTTTTTCATTTGTAGATATAAATCAAAGACCATCATACCATGATCTTCAGCTCTCACTGGAGTGGTTTGCAGCGGAGTGAGAAGCAACTGGGATGAAGATCAGCACCTCCAAATCTGAGGCCTTGGTCCTCAGTTGGAAAAGGGTGGATTGCTCTCCGTGGGTTGGGAGTGAGGTTCTGCCTCAATTGTAGGAGTTCAAGTGTCTTTGGGTTTTATTCATGAGTGAGGGAAGAATGGAGTGGGCTATTGACAGATGGACTGGTGTGGCATCTGCAGTATTGCAGCTTTTGTCCATTGTGGTAAAGAGAGAGCTGAGCTGTAAAGTAAAGCTCTTTGTTTATCAGTTGGTCTACGTTCCTACCCTCACCTATAGCAATGTACTCTGGGTAGTGACCAGAAGAACAATGCTGTGGATACAGGTGGTCAAAATGCTTTTTCTCCGAAGGGTAATTGGACTTTCCCTTAGAGATGGGGTGAGAAGTTCACTTATCTGTGAGAGACTTGGAGTAGAACTGCTGCTTCTCCACAGGAGCCAGTTATGATGGTTTGAGCAACTGGTAAGGATGCTATCTGGATGCCTTCCTAGGGAGGTGCTCCAGGCATGTCCAGCTGAACATGGACACGCTGGAGAGATTGTCTCTCGTAGGCCTGGGAATGTCTTGGGGTCTTCCAGAATTGCTAGAAGAAGTAGCTGGGGACAGAGAGATGTCTGCGCCTCCCTGCTTCAGCTGTTGTCACAGAGACCCGACTCCAGAACAACCAGAAGATAATGGATGGATGAATGGATGGATGGATGGAAATATAACTCAAAGTCATGTTTTTTTCTTGAGTACTTTCTTAATTCCAAAAACTTGGAAAATACTTGATTGTAATATTTTTTGCAAGTTTCTCATTTCATTTTACCAAACCAGAGCTACATTCAGTATGTTATGAATGGTAGCTAAAAAAGACCAAAGCACAGCAGGACAAAACATTGATTGAAACCAACAATACTACAAAAAGAATCAAACTAAATATCTTATCAGAGAAAACTCAGAGAATATAACTACAAGTATGTTGAGCTGGTAAATGCATGCACAAATCTACACGACTGAACAGAAAATCAGTGAATGTTTATGCTGAGGAAATAATTACATACAAGGAAGTCATGCATTGATTAACTATATGGTTCCAGCTGTAAAATAATAATAAGAAAAAAAAACAGACTAAGGTCAACAGCAAAATCATAATTTGAGGCAATGGCAGAAAAAAAAATCCTACAAAATCTTTGAGAATCTAACACTGAGTTGTATAGTTCTTCTTCTTTTTTTTTTTTGGCTTTTCCATCTTCAGGGGTCGCCACAGCGAGTCATCGTCCTCCATCTCACTCTGTCCTCTGCATCCTCTGTCCTCACTCCAACTCCCTCCATGTCCTCTCCAACTGCATCCATATATCTCCTCTTTGTCTTTTTCCTGGTAGCTGCATTTCTCTCCTTCTATCAATATACCAACTGTCCCTCCTCTGGACATGTCCAAACCATCTCAGTCTGGTCTCTCTAACTTTATCTCCCAGTTGTTCAACCTGTGCTGTACCTCTGATGATCTCATTCCTAATCTGATCCATCCTTGTCACTCCTAAGGAGAACCTCAACATCTTGATTTCTGCCACTTCCAGTTCTTTCTCCTGTCTTTTTGTCAATGCCACCGTTTACAGATCTTACAACATAACTGGTCTCACCACTGTCTTGTAAAATTTTCCTTTGACCTTTGCTGTCACCCTTTTGTCGCAAATCAGTCCTCAAACTTTTCTTCATCCACAGATTTTTAATTTTGCACAGCTATTGTATAAATGTACACAACACATATCACTACTGTTAACTCTGACCATTACATAAATAATCATAAAGATTTAACTTTATGAAAAACACAAGCATTAAAAAAGGTCCTGGTTTTGTACATCAATCCCTGGTGCATAATGCAATAGTGTATACAAATGTTCAACAGGTCTTAAAATAAAATTTACTGATAATTCATAAAACTACACTATGTACAAAAAATACTGTTATTCAAATAAAAAATACTAAATAAATGTTGAAAAGATTACACAATTCTCTCAAATGTTTGTATAGCACATGCCAGACTATCAAAGTATTAATGTTTTGTCATGTATGAAAAATTAATGATAATTATTAGATTGTTTTTTTTACAAAATGTTTTAGAATTCAGACATCTATTGTTTTATGAAATCACACATTTTCAAGTGTCAAAAAAACCTCCAACATTTTATTACGTTATTGAAATTAAAACTAATAGTTGAGTTCAAACCCAGGTGACTAATAATAGACTTTATAAAATAAAACAATTTTCATTTTCAAAACCAATAAAAAGCCTTGATCAAGGACGGTTTATGCATGTTCTAAAATACATCTAAAGCCTTCTCTCTTTTATCTCAGGCAACTTTTTCTAAATAGAGTTCACTGAATTTCAATGAGTCCACACCCACAAGTGCCAGAGGGAAATATCCTTCAGGATGAGATGGTTCAGCCTGTGGTGAAACCAAGTATGTGATAATATTCTTCAGAAACTAAAAAAAACAAGTAAATGAATCCTGTTCTATAAAAGAATTTGGGGAGTGGTGGCGCAGAGGTTAGAGAGGTGGGCCTGTGATCCAAAGATTGCCGGTTCACGCCCCGGCCCCGACAACATCAAAATTGTGGGTGGTGGCCCCACTCTGGGCCCATGAGCAAGGCCCTTAACCCCACCATGTGCTCCCTAAACAGGTCTCTCTTGAAAATGAGTTCTCGTGGCTCAATGAGACTACCTGTATAAATAAAGGCTAAATGAAAAAAAAAAAAAATCTCATTCGTCTAACTATTTTTCAAAAGTGCACAAACTGTAAAACGAAAAACAGACCCCATCTTGTCGGAGTGAAAATATATTATTATTATTGGCTAGGTGAAATCTGACAGTAGTGTGTAAAATCATAGAAAGAGTCTGCAGCATGAATTAATCAACTGGAACTTGTGAGTACAGGGATCTCTCACTTATTGCAGGAGTTACATTCCAGAGACCCCTGTGATAGGTGAAAATCTGTGAAGTAGCAACATTACTTCATACACTCTCAAACATTTTGGCAATGGTGAAAAAGATGATGATAAGGAGATTAATGTAATGTACTGCACATCCAAGAAAATAAAAAAAAACAGATAAAAAAAAAAACCTTGATATGGTGAAACTGCAATAAGTGAATCACAATATTGTGAGTGAAAACAGTTATACTTCATTAATCTCTTTAAAGCATTTAATTTATCAACATTATAGTTCATTAGTAATGTAAAAACTGATCATACTGACTACCTTTTTAACTGCACCAATCATGTTCAATTTTATATACAATGCTGTGTTATGAAGTACGAGTCCAAGTTTAACTGCTCGCATCTAAAGATTTTTATTTGTAAAATCACTGTGCCAAATCAATTTGCTTTTACTTTTCTTTTAAACAGCAAACCGGCCACTTTCTGTTTGTATTCAGGTCTACAGATGACATATGCACAGCGTCACATGTTGACAAAAGCCCATTTTAACCCTGGATTTGCCACTAACGCAGCAGAAACACAGAGTAGTTATTAAGTTCACCCACACAGAGCTTTCTGCTGGATGCTTGAAGATCCTGGTGGGATTATGGAAGAAGTGGGAAGTTGTTGTTTTTTGGCACTGACACGTTCAGAGAAGGCCAGGCTGTGACATTATGCCACCCAGGCAGGACTCATGGGAAAGCCATGTTAAATATCATCTCCAGAAGCAGAAATGGCAGTGAGCTTGAGGTGTTTGGGGGATTGCATTGATTCATTTGTTTGTCTCTGAGCTTTGAAATGTGTGTGTGGCTGTGCGTGTTTGTTCTAGTGCATATTCATGTCTTAAAAATGAAAGTACGCTGGAAACAAGCTGGGTGATGTGCAGCGATGACACTTGTGTAAAGGAAAAAACAACAGGCCAGACACCCAATTATCCATCAATGATGCAACTGCACTGAGAAAACGAGGTTTGTTTTTCAGCCAACTGAAGGGTGGTGGAAAAAAAAACCTGACAGTAAATAAAACAAGAAAGGCTGTTGTTTATGCATTCAAGATTATTCAGAATCGAATTGGTAGATTTGTCCATGGTGTGTTCAATTTAAAAAAAGGTTGCAATCGTGTTGTTTTAAAGATGTGCACAGTACTTTGTAAGCAAGTTATGCCAATCCACCAGTTGAGCAAATATAAAAAAGAGAGCAAACAGGAAAGAAAACTAAGTCATAGTCAGTTGAAACCTTATAAATGTTCATACTTTTGTCTACAACAAGACAACAGATCAGAAGGTTATTAAAAATTTAATCTGAGCTGCTAAGACCTGGGCTTTCTCAGAGTAAACAATACTTTTATCATCATAAACTGATCATTACTGATAAAAAACACAGCACAATCTATTCAAAATAGAAGTTGTTCTTATGAAAACATTTTGTTCCGAGTTTATGAGCCTTTTATGCAAAATCCCTTCAAATAATGAAATCTTAATGGTTAGCGTTAGGTTTAGTGGTCACATTTCTACTGCATCAGTTTATTTAGGTTTTAATAAAACTCACACTAAACATGAACATTTGTGAATATAAATACACAAAATTATTTCCATTTTATTCCAAAGTTTACCTATACGGAAGGAGAGCGGCCCACCACAGGTGCTTCTCACCCACATGGCTAAGAAGAGCAGAAGCGCCCAGGCTGTGAGCATCTTCTATGACTCCTCATGGGTCCTGCCCCGGGTGTGCCCCTGTCACAGCCACCTGAAAAATACAAAGAAACAAGAAACAACCATTTATTCTCGCAGCTGTGACATAAACAGAGACACACTCAAACACACAGCATTACACTCTTTACATTGACTTTGTTGCAGAGAATCTGTTAGTGTTATTGGAAACTGCTGCAAAGTGAAATGAAGATCTTTAGCACTTGTATGGATGCTACCAACATAGATGGCTTTTCTCTGTTATTGGATACAATCTTAGTTTATCTTTGGTGTTTGTGTCACAAATAAAGTCAAAGTCAAATTCACTTATAAAGCACATTTAAAACAGCAGCTGCTACCAAAGTGCTTAACAATAAGATCAAGGCAGTAAATAAGGGAAAAAATAACAAGACGTAATTAAAAGTATTAAAAATAAAAACAAAAAAAAACAACAAGAAATAATGATATACTAAATCAAATCATACTGTTTTAACCATCAGTGAAAGCAGGTGTGTTTTTAGGAGAGATTTAAAAGCAGGAAGTGAAGTGGTCTGTCTGATGTTGAGGAGCAGATTGTTCCAGAATTTAGGGCCCATGACTGAAAAAGCCTGATCCCCTCTGAGCTTCAAATGGGATTTTGGTTCAAACAAAACCAGCTGGTCAGATGATGTCAGCGCACGAGAAGGAGCATATGGTTGAAGCAGAACTGAGAGGTATGAGGGTGCAAGGCCATTACTGCACTTAAAGGTCAACAGGAGAATTTTAAAATCAATTCTGACACGAACAGGGAGCCAGTGAAGGGAGGACAAAACTGGTGAAACATGATCAAACCTATAAATTCCTATTAAGAGCCGAGCTGCAGCATTTTGGACAATCTGGAGATGTTAAAGGGACACCTGCCTGACTCCAACATAAAGTGCATTGCAGTAGTTCAGCTACTGTCAGTAGGTTGTAAAAATGCACGGGCTATTTTTTTTCAAGGTCAGATCTGGTCAACACACACTTACAGCTTTTTTTGTAGAACAGAGTTAACCTGTTTATTAAACTTAAAGTCAGAGTCTAAAATCATCTATAGATGAATAAGTCAAAGCATAACATCCTGCTTATTTTGTATGACAGATATTTTATCATTGTTGCACAACATTGCACAGCTGTTCCCTTCTTAAACACTCTTTTCACCCACATGTCCAAGTTTGGATGAATAAAGATTTCATAATGGGTAACCGTCCTAAGTGTGTCATTTTACCCCATGGTGTTTAGTAACTTAATTATATATTAGAATGAATACTTTGAATCAGCTTTCTAAACCTAAATATAAAGTCTGATCACATTTATTAATAAATAAGCTGCAAAGCTATTAGTTCTCAGTAGATGCACAGTGATAGGGTGTGATGCCCTTCTCCCCCAGAACTGCAGAAACACAAAAACAGTTTTACTTAGAAGAACAAGCTTCTTCAAACTCAAATATTAGGTTGTAACATCTGATTGATTTTGTTCCCAGACTCCCAACTGTTCGTCTTAAACAAACCTCCGGCTGCAGAGTCTGCAGTCTCCAACACAGCACAAAGACGCTAAGAGCCAACATCAGGAGTGGAGTACAGGATGTGGTCATGTTCAGCAACACTTTGATATTTTTTGAGTATTAAAGGGATCAAAGTGATAAAACATCACCTTCATCACAACACCATCATAACCAGCCTGCATCCTTCATACAAGACAGGACAGGTTCATTTTTTTGTGTTGGTTTGATCCAATTCTTAATTGTCCAGTTTTGCTGAGCCCATAATGGTAACATTGATTTTCTTATATTACAGCAGTCTTGTTCAAAATACATTGAATAATACATTTCCTCTCAGTCAAATGTTCATTTTAAGGTTTACCAGTACCTCTTAAACATATCATGAGTTTGTCACATGGCTGGTCGAGCAGTTAAACAGGTGCATTAATGAAGTGGCAGCTGTGTTTGTATGAAGAAAAAAGTCATGTCGTAGTCACTGAGGTGTACTTGCAGAATACTAATGACCCTTACTGAGCAGAAAGACCACAATTTGAATGACTCACCAGAACTCTGGCACATTTCTTTTCAATTAGTGACTTAACTGGCTTCCTGATCAAAGAATACATGACTGGCTGCATAACTAAAATTAACTTCATAGTAGCTATACTTATGTGTATTTCTGCCAGATTCGGACAGCAATTTAAAAATAAAATCTGTAAAATATTTCAGAAAGATATAAGAGTCTTCCAATTCACATTTATGTTTCATTTAAAATTTGCTTTTCTAACACATATTGTTCGATCTAGCAGGTTCTTCAATGTTAACTAACCACCATTCATCGTAGGGCCTAATTTAATAAAACATTTGTGCTTTTTGAGATATTTTCGTGCTGGTTTTTACCTCACCTTCCTGAGATGAGTAAGACATGCTTAACGATCGTACGTTCTGTTCATGTTTCACAATGGTCGAGTTTTATTTAATTTTGACATTGAAGCTGTGATGGAATCAATGATTACAGAGAAGTGTTTTCAGTGCTTTATGATGACAAATACATTTTATGCATCTTTTAAACAAATGTTTAAAAATAGGGTCAGGGATGGGGCTGGTGTACCAAATAATAAAATAAAATAAATGACTTTGTTTAGTTAGAAATTGTATCAAAACTGTATGAAAGTCTATTTTCCACACAACAAAAAAGAGCCTCTTTTAACTCCTTTTACCTAATCTAGTAAATAATTCAGTTAAAAATAAAAAGCAGGCTTTCCGGTTTGAGCCCCCTTATAGCCATCATGAAGGTTGAGTTGTGCAGTTTCAGTGGGTATAAAATATACCCCTGCCATAGCCGCCGATACACTAGGATAGAGGGCAAAGTGTTTCAGTTTTTGAATACCAAGTGTGAGTCTGTCTTCCTGGCCAAGAGAAACCCCAGACAGATCAACTGGACTGTGCTGTACAAACAAAGCACAAGAAGGGCCAGTCTGAAGAGGTGACAAAGAAGCGTACCCACCACAGAGTGAAATTTCAGAGGGCCATCACTGGGGCCTCCCTGGCTGAGATCCTGGGCAAGAGGAATCGGAAACCTGAGGTCTGCAAGGCCCAGAGGGAGCAGTCCATCAGAGCTGTGAAGGAGGCCAAGAAGGCAAAGCAGGCAGCCAAGAAGCCTGTGGCCCCGAGTGCAAAGGCCTCTGCCAAGGCTGCACAGAAACCCAAGATTGCCAAGCCCATGAAGGTCAAGGCGTCCCGTGTCAGTGGACAACGCTAAACCCGGCTTTTTGTTTATGTTTGTGAATGAAATTGTGGTTATCCCTTGAAAAAAAAAAAAACATCCATCCATCCATTCCATCCATTATCTTTACCCGCTTCTTCTTTTTTTGGGTTGCGGGGATCTCTGGTGCCCATGTTCAACAATCCCTGTGCGAGAGGCGGGGGACACCCTGGACAGGTCTCCAGTCCATCACAGGGACACAGAGACAAACGAGACAAACAACCATTCACTCTCTCACTCACACCTAGAGACAATTTAGAGTCATCAATCAGTCTAACATGCATGTTTTTGGTCTGTGGGAGGAAACCAGAGCACCCGGAGAAAACCCGCACATGCACGGAGAGAACATGCAAACTCCACCCAGTAAGGCTTCTGGACTGGGATTTGAACCAGGGCAACCTGCTTGCTGAGAGGCAGCAGCTCTATCAACTGTGCCACCGTGCTGAAAATAAAAAATAAAAACAATCAGATAATTAAAAGACCTTGTATTTATAAAATGAAAATTGTTGCAAATGTAGCTACAGAGTTTGTTTTTGGTCATTCTAAATGAAGCTATCTGTTTTGTTCACGGACAATAGCCTGGAAATTGTGGGTGTTTGTTACTTGTAAGTGTGTTTTCCATTGTCAGAAATGTTTTCACATTGTTTGTAGACTTTTAGGTAATCAATGATTAAAATATTAGTTCTGAAGATTGAAGGTATTGTAAAATTATTGACTGTTTACAATAAGACTGGAGATCTTGCTATGAAACAAGAAAGGGGAGAGTTTTATCGTTTTGTAGACTGTGGAAGATTTAATTTTTTGGCATATTTCTATTTTTTATTCCATGTTTTTTATGCTGTTCTTTTTTCTTGCTGTCTTATAAATTAATTTAATACAAAACTGCCATTTGGCTACTATGCATCATTTTGTCTCTCAAAACCCTCTGAATGAAGATCTAGGCTTGCAAATTATTTTGACAATTACTTCAACTGGATGATGATTAAACAATGTTACATAAACATAAATTAGAGACTTCTTGTGATTAACAGGTGCTAATTTAAATTTGTAGATCTAAGTGAAAAGGTAAATAAGTGCCATTTTCTACTTAAATGTCTAATTATCCTGCTGTTACTTTTCTTAAGCCCTGAGTAATTTGTTGCTAATGCCTGTGATCTTCAGACCAAGTTCCCAGGTTTGGATTGAACTCTTCCATAGCCCAAGATCCAGACATTTGGCCAATGTTTCATCTTTCATCCAAAAGACTTCATCTGTCCAAGGAGCCACAAAAAACTCACATCTTTTAAATAGCACCTTCACATAGTGCATCAACCAGTTTGAAGGTGAGATGGTTTCTGGACTCCACCTTCTCCCCCGCCAACTCATCTGAGGCCGCCATGGGCAAAGTGGTTCAAAACATCAAGTTCATGCTCAATAATCCAGGTAAAAAAAAAAAAAAATCCAACAAAGACAAAGCATTTCAATAAAAAGAAACCGCCCAGAGAACCTGACTTAACTTTGTTGGATTTTTAGGAATCATATTTTTGGAGCACAACCAAGTCTCTACAGAACCGTTCTCGTCATATCTCATCGCCCGCAGCTCCCTCCTCTGTTCCTGAGATTCACAACTGTAAATAAACACTTACTTTTCATAAACTCGATTGTTTGGTCTCTTGTGTTTTCAGTTGGTATGCTGGGTATACTGAAATCTAACTAAAACATGATAGGCTGACATCCTGTCTGCTTGCCAAGCTATAGCGCAAAGTAAGTTAATCATTAGCTGAAGGCATCCCACATAAAATTAGTGCTTTAACTTTATGTAGAATCATCTGAAATGTTGCTTTCTATTGGAATTCTACATCTCCTCTGTTTCTCTGACAGCATTCAAACAGTTATTGCTTGAAAATCAGCTATTAAACATCAGTGTTTTACCAGTTTCCCTAATTTTATTCTGCCAACAGAGTTATTGGAGCACATATAATGTTTCCTAGTGGGGGACTTTAAAACATTCTGATTTAGCATGTTTGGCAAAATGAGAATGTTTTGCAGAGAAGAGCAAGGTATGGAATGTTGTTTTTTTAAATGCACAATTTTTTTAAATTATAAACATCTCCTGAACAAGCCATATTTCTTAATAACAAACATGAACAGTGTGGAGTTCTCTGTCTGGTTTGACAGTTCAGAGAGTAAACGTGTCTGTACTCCATCAATGTGTCACCACAAAGATGGCTCAGCGACTGACAGGTTGATCTGACAGTTCGACGTGACTCGTCTGAGCAGCCGTTTACACAATCCAAATGTCAAACCTGTCAATCATTCATCAAACACTCTGAACTGCAAATGGACCATTAAAACTGGCAGCTTGAACTAAGGCAAGGCAGACACATAATGAGATTCATGGATTTGCATGAATTCATGTGCTGTTGCACTGGGAGTAACAGCACCAGTACAAAAGCAACTTGTAGATGGAAATGAGTGATGTACTGTATGACCGATGTTCAAGAAGCTTGGTCTTCCTCAAGCTGCAGAGGTCATTTGCATATGGGGTGCGGAATCTGCGGGTAGATATTTGCAGTGAATTTAGAGAGAAAGCCTGAAATGTCTCGACATATGAAACGGGGGGAAAAAAGGATTCAACAGAGAAGGGACAAATGTTTGCATATGGAAATATCACATACTGTGCTACTGTTCAAGCTCCTGGAATGACCCGAGTGTTTCTGCTCTGCAGCAAACTGGATGCTCACAGCTAGAAACCTTTCCCAGCAGTAAACACAACTTTTTATTAACATTGAATCGCAGTGGTCTCTCTGATAGAAGAAGTAGAAGGTTTACAGAAACAGTGTCGTGCTGTGGCAGCTCATGAACAACTGTCACAATGTGTAGACTTGCAAGTCCTATAGACCAGGGGTTCTCAAACTTTTTGGGTTCAGGGACCCCCTCATAACTCCATCTATCCATCCATTATCTTTTACCTGCTTCTTCCATTTTGGGTCACGGGGGTCACCGGTGCCCATGTCCAGCAATCACTGTGTGAGGGGCCGAGTACACCATGGGCATGTCTCCAGTCCATCACAGGGTCACATAGAGACAAACAAGCATTCACTCTCTCACTCACACCTAGGGACAATTCCGAGTTACCAATCAGTCTAACATGCATGTTTTTGGTCTGTGGGAGGAAACTGGAGTACCTGGAGAAAATCCACGCATGCACGGAGAGAACATGCAAACTCCACCCAGAAAGACCCCTGGACTGGGATTTGAACCAGGGACCTGAGAGGCAGCAGCTCTACCAGTTGCACCACCGTGCTGCCCCCCCACAGAACTCATGTTTATTAAATTTTTTTCTTCAGTTTGTCTCTTTAATGCAATGAAAATATTTGTGTAACATAAGTAAGACCTGTTCTTTAGCAGTGTTAATACAATTGTTATAATTTTAAACACGAGGTATTTTTCATTCAAGACTAAATTAATTAACAACATTTTTAATTTCAACTTACAAAATTTACAGTTTTGAGAAAATTAACAGTATCAAAAAACACTTTAAAACTTTACCTATTCACTTAATGAACATAATAAATGTATCGCCACTTCTTCAAATTAATACAGAAAACTCGTTCCATGAAACTGAACAGAATCTGTTCAGTGTCCTGAGATGACTTCTGTTGCGACTTGGCGCTTTATAAAGAAATTTAATTGAATTGAATTGAAAATCATAGCAATGATGAGCAATGATACATGAGCATGCATGAGGACATAGCAACAGTAGTCATACCAAGTTGTTTTTTGTGTGTGTGTGTGTGTGTGTGTGTTTATCTGGCTGCTCCCTTCGACAGTGAACTAATTCGCATGAAGACTTGGTGATTGTTTTCACACCGGATGCCCTTCCTGAAGCAACCACAGACCACCGAGCTACCACAGCCCTCTGTGTGGAGCAGAGCTGCTATCTAGGGTGCCTGAGGGAGCAGATGTGTGTGTGTGTGGGGTGGTGTGTGTTGGGGGGGGGGGGGTTAAGGGCAATGCTGAAGGGCCCAGAGTGGGACAAATGGGGGTTGAGACTGGTGTGGTTGCTTCACCAAGTCCACCCACATTTTTTGATGTTGTCAGTACCAGGAGTTGAACCACCGATCTTCACATCACAGGCCCACCTTCTCTAAACTCTGCACCACCACTCCCTCTAGTAGTCATACCAAGTAAGAGGGCTTAATTTGTAAACTGATCGATGCCGGAATGCAAATAGTGGGCAGGCTGGCAGGTGGTGGTGGTGGGGGGGTTCTGGGGGTCCTCCCCCAGAAAATTTTGAATAATTAGATGTGATTTCCTACATTTTGGTTGTTAAACAGCTACGTGCTTGTAAATAAATAAATAAATAAAAATTATATATATATATATATATATATATATAT
>NC_056503.1:26479130-26510812 GCF_014905685.2 Nematolebias whitei | reverse complement strand
ATATATATATACAATTTTCACGAGTTCCTCATCTTTCTGACTGTGTAATGTCGTGCATTGAATTTAACAGAAATGTAACGAGAGACGTTATTTATCTTTGACCCATCAAAATGAATGCGGTCATTTATTTTCAGAATCAAAATTTAACATCAAACATTTACATTAATTTGGCAAAATATGAAAATAATAACAGACAAGTTTCACAGAAAATGAACTTCAATCACGCGGCGGTGACTGAGGACTTTGCTTCAGATATTTCTAAAATATCTGTACTGATTTTATGAGATAGAGGAGAGTTTTAAGATGAAATGGAGATTTATCTTACAGAGAGATATGTGAGGGAATTAATCTGTTTGACCAGAAATTGCACGCTCCATCAGATATCAGCTTGCCCACGGTACACTTGGTCGAAAATAGAACCCTCTACCTGTTGATGATGAAATCAGCGTCGGAGCAGGTTCCTTTCTGACTCTTTTCAGCGTCTCCGTGAGAACTGCCAAACCCTCAGAGAGTCGTACGTGGTGTTCAAACAGAAATTATAATCCCAAAACGTCTCTGGATCATCCTGAACGCGTTTGCACCCAAGAACTCTGAACTCCTTTCATTCTTCAGAACTTCTCAGACTCTAACAGAATCTTTCAACTCCAGCAACTCTCTAGTTCTTCATCTCCTCAGCCTCTGGAATTCTCTGGAATTCTCCGGAATTCTGACTTGAACTGGGAAGTTGCCACATTTTAAATGGGTCGACTTCCGGTTCATTTGAGAGCTTTTGATTGGTCGATGGACCAGGAATAGAGGTGTGGTGTATGATGTAAGATGTTATTAAAAATCAAGGATTGTTTAGTAACGAACAGAAAGATTATTGTAGGACTTCAGACTTCGTGGAGTCTCACACTTATAATCTTCTGAAAAAGTTTAAACATGACATCTTTCTCGGTAAACATTTTAGTTGACCGAAAACCGACCTTTAACATACTTACATTGCAGGCAGAAAAATCAAGAAATGCATATTAACCTGATTTCTTCTTTGAATGGAATAAAAATCATTACTTACTGTTTATGTAAAATAAAAATGAGTAGTTCTCTTCAACCTGTAAGCATTGAGTGAACTAACACAATTTGATTATCAAACATTTGTAAAACAGTGATGATCATAGAGAATTGTCTTTTCTGCTTGATTAATTCAAGAAAGAAAGTCATCAGATGGCTCAGACTGTATTCAGATCAATGAAATAACAGTCCCTGTCCATCTGATAGATTTGGGGTCATCAGGGTCAGATCAGGGTCAGATCAGGTTCACTACAAACAGATGTAAGGGTCAAACTGCAAGGTTGGTTTGTTGCACAGGTGTTTATGTCTGAGTGTTGCTTTTGAAAGTGTAATGCACAAAAACTAATGGAGTGTACAAAAATTCAGAACATGTAAATGAACTTACTGATGCCTAAGCGTGAAAGAGTTGGGAATCCATGTGGGGACAATAACAAAGGTATACGTTTGTTATCAAAGCTTTACTCACTATTTACAGGCACCAAGCAAGTTTACACTTCACACTTTAATGTGTTGCTCAAGGAGGCGTTTTGAAAAAGAAATGAGAAAGAGATCAGCGTTCAAGTGCTGTGCCGAGAATGTTAAAGAGGCGCTCCCCGTTCAAGAAGGGAGTCTTGTTTAATGCTACCTTCTACCATCTACAGGTATAGTGTGTCCTTAAGTGCCCAGTGTCCTTACAACTAGTGGGACGTAGAATTAAAGGCAATAATGATCCAGGACCAATAACTGTCCAAGCTGTTTATTTATTACAATACAGGTTTTATGATTGATTTTATTATGATGACCTTTGTAGACTGGTGAAAACTACTTTCAGTGATGTTCCATTTCACTAAATATTTAATAAAAAAAAAAGAGTTATAAAAAAGCTGCTGTAAAATGCTTTGTAAACCCAGCAGTCCAGCCAGTGAAGTTACTTCACTTAAATCTTGCCGTTTTAGGTTCTAAAGAGCTTTTTGACTTCTTTTTGAAGTGGTTTAATGTGAAGTACCCAAGATCAGTCAGTATTTTATCTGTGCTTGACAAAGTTCACAGCACTCTGTTAGGAGATGATTTGTGACAATGCTCAGAATAGAACCACGAGAAAAGTACCTATTCTGGCATCTTTTGGCAATTGCTTTAAGTGCTACAAAAACTGTAGCTATTTAAAGAACTGCTTTAGTGTAGTTATACTTTATTGGCACTGGATACACAAATTAGGTTTATGTCATTTAGTCCATTTTTATACACTGGGTTGCACTTGATTAAACAAGCAATTTCATCATTGCAGTTCAGTGACAACAAAGTGCTTTTTGTCATTTTATATTTTGCCTGTGTTGTTTTGATGCTTCAGGAAATATATTAATGTCCAAACTTCCTAACTCTCGATACGACTGTGTCTGTGATTTAGCTGCATCACAGAAACTTCATTCCACAAACAGTCCAGCTATAAGAATTTGCTGCCAGCTGTTAGGCTTCACAACACCTTCCCAGGCGTTCTGGGTCTTAACTCTGAACAGGAAGCCTGAAACCAGAAACATGAGATTATTCCAAAATGTATTTGGCAGGTACTGTTATGTTGGATTAATTCTAAACAGTTACACATTTTTATAACTGTTAATACAGTAAAAATGATGCATACAAACTCAAATCTTATTGAAAAACATGATCACGATAAGCTTTACACAGCTTTAGTTTATCTTAATTTATCAACAATATACACAGAGTTTTTCTTATTTTGGTTCACAGTTTCAGCACAAAATGACAAATAATTGCTAACTGGCAAACTTAAAGTGCACCTCCATTGGAAAAAAATTGTACCATCACAAAATTTAATTGTCACATTTTTTAATGAAAATGATTTACCTTTAAGTTAGGTTGTCATTAATGGTGTCATCTCAATCAGTCAATCAATGAATCAACCAATCAATCAATCAATCAATGAGTTAAAACACAGTGTGTGCAGCCACCAAAAAAAAAAACATGGGTGTGCTATGGGGTTCTAAATGAGTTTCTCCTATTGTTGCCAACCTGTACATGGAGGAGGTAGAAAAGAGAGCCTTGACGTCCTTTTCAGGGACACCACCAAGTCATTGGTTCAGGTATGTTGACGACACCTGGGTTAAAATTAAATCTCAGGAAGTCCAACATTTTACTGACCACATCAACTCTGTGGATAAATACATCAAGTTAACACGAGAAGATGTAAAAAATGGCAGGTTGGCTTTCTTGGACTGTGAGGTCTCAGTCTCTGATAGAGGACATTTGCAAACTGAGGTGTACCACAAACCCACCCACACAGACCAGTATTTGCAGTTCGACTCCCATCACCCTTTGGAGCACAAGTTAGGAGTCACCAGGACTCTGTATCACAGAGCAGACAGCGTCCCCACTAACTCAGGAGCAAGGCAGAAGGAGAAATCCCACACAAAACACGCTCTAGAGCAATGTGGATATCCTAACTGGGCCTCCTGAAAGCAGAGAAGAAACCCAAACAGGACTCCAGTCAGCCATCAGGTGAAAAGGAGGAACCCAGACCAGTGGTCATTCCGTATGTTGAGGGAGTATCAGAGAAACAGACGTTTATTTTCTAAACATAACGTCCCAGTAGCTTTTAAACCCCAAAATACATTATGCAAAGACTGGTTCATCCCAAAGATCCAGTCCCCCGGCACAAACAGAGTAATATTGTGTATACTGTTCAGTGTCAGGAGGGTGATCAGTCTTACATCGGGAAACTAAACAGCCACTGGCCAAAAGGATGGCCCAGCACAGAAGAGCAACATCATCAGGCCAGGACTCTGCGGTCTACACTCATCTCCAGGCCAGCGGTCACTCTTTCAGGGATGAAGATGTTCACATCCTGAATAGAGAGGAACGATGGTTTGAGAGGAGTAAAGGAGGCCATCTTTGTGAAAAAAAAATTGTCCATCATTAAACAGGGGTGGAGGTCTCAGTGTTCAACTGTCCCCCTCTTACAATGCTGTGATTGCTAGTATCACTCAGCCTCCTGTGAATAGTAAACAGCCATCAGTGTGCTAATGATCCATTGTTAGGCTGATGGTCCTTCTTGATCATGTGAGCAGCTGGTTTTGGTTGTCAGCAGCAAAACTGGTTGATCCACTCTGAGAAGGTGCTATTTTTAAGACTGAGCTGAATACAGCACCTCAGACTGAGGAAGTCTTTCAGATGAAAGACAAAACATTCCTACATGTTTGTTGTCGTTTTGCTTTGTTTTGTTTTCTGAATGTCCAGAGAACCAGATTTAACTTTTTTAGATTTTTCTACCTGGATTATTGAGAATGCATCAGGGTACGTTTTTGAAGGTTTTTACATCTAGACCTAATGGTGAAATATGTCATCTGCACAACAGTGAGAAGAAAAATGGTGTCTGGCTATAAATGACCCAACTGGCAGTATATGAAGAAAGAAAAGAGAGGACCAAGAATAGAGCCATGCATCACATCACAAGTAAGACAATCACTAGAGGAAAGCAGATGAACCATTTGCGTGCCAAACCCGATACACCAATAAAGTGGTTAAGATGAGACAAAGAGACAGCAAGGTCCACTTTATGAAAAGCAGCTGTTAGATATTTGTATCAATGGACCCGTCATTGTCATTATGGACTATTAACAAGGCAGACTCAGTACTGGTACAAGATCTGAATGAGAACTTAAATTTTTCACAAATGTTATAATTTTCTAAAAAAGTTTGTAATTGCATAAAAACAACTTTTTCTAAAACTTTAGCAAAAATGGGCAAATGAGAAATATGTCTAAAATTTCTTATATATACAAAGTAATAGATCAAGGGGAGGTTTTTTTTAGAAGGGGCCTAACCACAACATGCAAGGGGCAGTTCTGGATAAAATACAAACACAGCATTTTAAAAAAGACAAGACAGAATTTCTTATATCATTAAAACACTTTTTTTCCCCCCAAACTGAGGAGGATGAATGTCCAGCAGTTAATGAGGCTTTTTGTTGTTGCACAGTATCAGTGAGAGTATCGAGAGAAACTGGTTCAAATTGTTAACAAGAGAAGTCAAGAGCAGGAGTTGAGCCTGTCTGACTGATGCCACTTTATCTTTGAAGAAATGAAGGAAGTAGCTGTAGGTAATGTTCGGCAGAACACAAGGGTTAACAACGAAGTTTATCTTGTTGAATAGCACTCTGTTTACTTTAGGGCAATACTGCTATGTGTAATTAAGCCAGATAAGTAGTGGCATTGTGTCTCTTTAATAGACCTCTAGTATTTAGTAAGACAATATCTTAAGTGCTTTAGAGATGGAAGTAGTTTTTTTTTTCATTGTCATTCTGCCTTTCTGTATTTTTACCTGAGAGCACATGTGAAGTCATTTAATCCTGACTCTACTTTCATTTTAGTGGATTTAAACCAAAAATGATCGAGTCCAGAATGTCAAAGCAAATGGTTTGGAAATATAATGTAGAGAAAGTTTGTTGAAAATGTAAAATTGTGAATCTATAAAAGCAGCAGCAAACATTTTGGCTGTTGCAGAAGTGATAGTAGGATGCCACTGACCCAAAACAACAGGCCTATACTGGGTGGTAGGGAGGCTGAGAATTCAAAAATAATGAGGAAGTGATCTGAGATAGTCTCAGGTGTCTCACAGAGATGGACAGTCCATGAGAAATAATGAGGTCCAAGGTATGCCCAAGAATATGTGCAGACCCATGTACAGATTATGTTAAAATAAGTGAAGTTAAAAGATTGATCAAATCAGAGGTCAATTTGATATCTAAATATATATATTTTAGATAATTTAGTAAGTTCAGAGGTGGTGATATTTCTCAAATAGTTTGTATAAAGGCCACTGAATTTCCTTCATAAAAATCAATGAAAAAAAAAATCTCAGGCACAAAAATTGTTGATCTGTAAAAACATTGTAGCTTCAGAAGAAAATGAGTAAATTGTTAAAGTAAAGTAATGCTGGAAAAAATATAGAAGGAAACAAGTAATGGACAGCAGAGTTTTTAGAGCTCTGTGTTGCAGGGATTCTTCTGTGGAACGTGGCACAATGAACGATTCATCCAACAGTGACACAGTAGCTATGTTTACATGGACATAAGTAATCGGATTAAACGGCCATTCGGAATAAAAATGTGTCATGTAAACGCCCTGTTCAGATAATTTTTTGTTCATTCAGCGCGATCCGAAATAATTTTTAATAAGAATGAGACGGGTGGTTTATGCCAATTCATAATTCAAAAGGTGTGCATGTAAACACTTAATCTGTTCATTTTTTTTCCTAACGTGAAAAACTGACCTGACTGCGCATGTGCGACCTATGTCATTTCCGCGTGGCTAATGCTAATAATATTTCTACTAGAAACTTTGAAAGAGCTCGAAATGATCTGTATCACCTGTAGCTCAGTCAGGGAGTGCATGAACATCTCCACTATCATTAAAACCTGTTGCAGGTCCATTTTGGGCGCTCTGATTTGTTTACGTTCATCCCGGAAGTAAACCGGAAATAGAATTTCTTTTCTGTGTTTTTTATTTTATTTTTTTTATTTTTAAAGGAGAGTTTACCACTCTGCGAATGTCAGTACTTCTGTTCAGAATAAAAACCCGCTGCATGTAAACGCTCGTCATGAAAAGATTGTGTCCATTTAAACAACACATTTGAATTATTTAATCTGAAAACATTTCAATCCGGTCAAAGAATTGTGCGCATGTAAACATAGCTGGTAAAGTCCACCGTTATATACCTTAGCTGAAGCCACTGCAGATGGAAAGAATCAGACAACACTTGGTTCTCACCATCAATGCAATCAATTATTCCAAAACTCTCGAGCCATGTAATTTTTATTTACACAGAAAGTAATGAGTTGTTATGTATGTTGGTGTTGCAGCTCGTGGAGAGTTTTAATCTTTTTTGTGACAGTCAGTCACTCTTTCACTCCAGCTCTCACTCTTTCTTTCTCTGTTGTGGCTCCTGAACACCACAAGGCTTTCTGTGCTCTTCTCCTAATGAGCTACAATCTAGACCTCTCTCTAACATCACAATTACAGACATATCTGGGAGTTATTGGGTTATTTTCTTTGCCGAGTAAATCCACTGACATAAAGGACACTGTGCTTTTACTTGGGCACTTTTCCAGGGCATGCACATCAAAATGACACCCACTTAGAAAGCTGACAGGCTGCTCTCACCCCACCTCTGACTGATACAACCATTGCTCATTTTTTGGTAAACAGTCAGCATGCAGAGCTTTTGTTTCTTGCTTGTTGATATAAACTATGATTACCAAAATAGAAAAATCATAATTCAAAAAATGATAATGCAACATAACCAACAACCCTGTCATCTGGTTTTATTTTAGTATTTACTTTTGGTTTGTTTACAAGTAAAGTAATTCTTATAAGAAAAATAAATGAAGGATGATGTTCATTGTTATAGTAACGTTATTGTTGTACAAAATTTCACTGAACCTAAATCATATTGTGTGAGAAATCCCTGACTTTTTAAATTTAAAATCTAATAAATCTGAATGCAGCATGGCGGGACAGTGGTTAGAGCTCTTGTCTCTCAACAGAAAAGTTGTAGGATTGCCTCTTGCTCTGGGGAACTTTCTGGGTAAGTTTGTATGTTCTCCCTGAGCATGAGTGGGTTGTCACACAGTGCAAAGAGGTCATTCCCATGAGCCAGAGGAAAAGCAGGTACAGAAAAAATAAAGATGATGGGCATGCAGCTGAAACTATGGTAAATAGACTGTACTTATATAGTGCCTTTCTATGTTGTCAAGAGTCTTGAGTAGACAAAGTACTTTACAACACAATCATTTATCTCCACACACACATCCATACAACACTACTAGCTCTTTACTAAGCTATTCTGAATTAGTAGAGACTAATCAGTGATTTAGATCACATTCATACACTGATGGGACACATCAGAGGCAATGAGGGGTTCAATGTCTTGCCCAGGGACACTTCAACATGTGACTGCTGATAGAATCGAACCACCAACTCTCCCATTGGTGAGTTCTCCCATTGGACATACTCTAACCACTCAGGAACAGCTGCCTAAGGTGACATGAGTTGGTGGCAGAATGATTCATTCTTCTTATAAAACACTGCAACATCAGTGTTTTCAGGGAATGTTAGTAACAAGGTACCACTGATAATGTATTATTGGGAAACAGCTGATGGATTGTTAGTAATTTAAATATTTAGATTGTTTTTTAAATACTCAATTTAGTGTTAACCTTAGCGAACAATTACTGAAGTGCAATTATTGCAGAACAAGACAGCATCTGTAAGGAACTTGTGGCATTAGCAAAAGCCGAAAAAGCTACTGTGCCATGAATTTATAAGAAGTTACACATATTTTGACAAAATCTACCTAAAGCTATAATTATTTTTGCTATATCAGTGGTACACAGTGAACCCAGGAAATACACCAGTGTGTACCTAAATTGGAAAAAAAAAAGAGGAAAACGCTAGTTCTGTCCGGTCAAAGCTGTAACTAGACTGCACATTTGTTGGATATTTCTTCAGTTCTCTGTGTAGTCATCCATCATGGAAGTCTGGGTGGAAAACAATCACACACTCAACCTGCTGCTGTGGCAGAGCACGGACGAAGAGAGAAATTGTTTGTACCTGCAGGTTGGTGGAGGCTAATGGAATTGAGCATCAAAAACAGCAAACAGTATTTAAACATTTTTTTTAGATAGTGTCCTGAACCCAACTAACTGAGTTTATCCAATAACTCTGAATGAATCAGTAAAAAAAACAACAAAAAAAAACATGGGAAAATTGAATTTTGGATTTAGAAGCGGAAACACTGAGGAGTCTCTGAAGCTGCTTTTAATCCATCTAAAGACACGCGTGATCACATTTTGTAATAAAATGCAACAAAAGACAAAAAGAACAAGTGCGTGTGTCCAAGGACGCAAACGTGATTATATGGTTCAAAATTTTACACACTAAAAAAAAAAATCACAATTGATAGGGTTTTATAAAACCTGAGGCCTGAGATCAAACAGTATACAACTAAATAACTCTCAAAACAAGATAACTATTACATTTTCTAAACATCTATAAGATCAGCCAAAAATAACATGTTAACCACAGTAAGCACTTTATTCATAACGATGGTCATCAATAAATATTATTGTATCATTAGACCTTTTTTGAAGAACTTACAATTCTCTTTACAGTTCATGAAAATATATATTATATCTAAATCAATCATGTATGTTATAAGTGAGCTATAAAACCAAATCAAAGAAAAGTGCAGTTGCACTGTAATTTTAATCTAGTTTGATAGAAACATGTCAAAGTTATTTTCTAAAAAAAATACACAAAAATAGTGCAGGTGAGTTTATTGAACAGTAAAACGTAACTTTTAAGAGAAGAATGTGATATCAATAGAAATTCATAAAGAGAGATGAAAAAAAAAAGATGAGAGATTTTATGAATTAAGAGCAAAAATGAAAAACAGACATCTTAATCAAAAAAGAAAAATACAATTCTCAAAAGCTGGAACTTAATTTTGATCTAAAACATATTTTGCTTCTTGTTTTCATGCTGCTTTCCAATTAAGTAAATGTTATATCAGAAAGAAGAGCTCACGGATGAGACGTAACAGCAAGGGCTCTTGTTTTTTGATCATCTGCAGTACAACCTAAATATTATTTTCAACTAGAGACAATGCTGAGAAAAAAATATGTTGGATTTTTTTTTATGTATAATCTGAGATTGGGTTGATGCAAGAAAAGACAGCCTCAATGTTTCTGTACCCCCCCCCCCCCCACACACACACACACACACACTTTTATTCCTGACAAGAAGACATGAGTTTAAACCAGGTTGCCCTATATTATTTAAATAAGACAACAAGAATGTTTTTGTCAGTGTTTAGTCCCTCCTGCATAAAAAAGAATAAACGCCAAAACAGCAAGCCAAATCTAAACTATTTTGGTGTTGGGACCATGCCCTGGGGGTGTTTTGGCTGCCAGTAAAACAGACTGAACTTGATATCTTAATGAAGATGGATAACAAGCTCAGACGTTCCTGACATTACATTAAACTAATAATGAATCAGATTAAACACTGGAGACACTTGTGCATCTAAAGACACTCAAAAATGGGCTGCAGAACTAATATGACTGAAAAAAAAAAAAGGATAAAACATCAAAGTTCATGCTCAACAAATCCAGGTAAAAAATCCAACAAAGTTAAATCGGGTCCTCTGGATGGTTTCTTTGTGTTGCAACGTTTCATCTTTCATCCAAAGGACTTCATCAGTCCAAGGAGCCACAACAAACTCAGTCTCATAAGTAGCACACTCACATAGTGAGCCAACCGGTTTGATGGTGATACAATGTCTATATGTAACCATCTTATCACCATTAAACCAGTGAAACTGATGAAGTCCTTTGGACAAAAGACACAACGTTTCAACACAAATAAACTTTCCATAGGACCCGACTTAACTTTCTTGGATAAGGACAATACTTGCATTTTTGACCTCCAATAACTAAGTTGAAAATTCATAATTACATCATGGAAAATATGACATTATTTGCCTTTTGTAGCAGAAATTTGAGCAGCTTTGCTTAAAAAAACAACATCAAAAAACAAAAAGATACCAAAAAGAAAAAAATACAGACATACAAAGGTGTTGATCAAACTTTAGCTTTGTTTTAGCTAAACATACAGATACTTTTATTTTTCTAAATTTATCTCTACTATCATCACATTTGCATACGTTCTTAGCAATGTGTACTTACTGAGTTGTATTTTCAAATTGCTTTGAAATATAAACAAGAAATATAAACTTTCGTGTTCAAAAAAATATTGATTTGTTATTTATGGAAGTCTGTTTCCACCAGGTTGTAATTAGTTTACACCAGCAACATACTCTTAAGACTATGCACACATTTCTTGTCGCTACAGTGTAATGTTATTCTGCAAATGTTTGTTTTTTTCCTTCAGAGATTCATTTCACGAGGGGATGTGCTATGGTTGCTATTGTGTATTGTTGCTGAAACAGGATTACTTGCTTAATTTGCTGCTCTCTGCATGGTGCAGTCAATGATGTGGGGATGGGGGGGTGGGAGTGATGGTGCAGCTCCAGAAGAGAGCAGATAAGTCTGGTTCATATATTTAAGGAGATACTGGACTTATTTCAGTGGGAAAACATATTGAAAGTTCGTTGCCACAAAGCAGAGCATATGAAGGGAAGGCAGATAACGATAATCAGAACCCACCGTCATTTCATCTTTTATTACTAGTCAATGTATTGTGCTTTGACCTTGGACTATATAAAGCAGGTTTTATGAGATTTGTGTTGTAGGAAAATATTCCAGTGTGTACATGTCAAAATGTATTCAAACTACACAAAGGAACACAAATGCACAGGCATTACCACGACAAGGCTTTTGTCACTTTCTCTCATAACATTTTAATAGTTAACCTTGGCCATTCCTTATTTTTAAACACTATTTAAATGCAAACCTGATAAATATTATGCATATACACATACATAGATGGCGGACGGTGCGGAGTCAGGCACGGGAGCTCCCTTCTCTCGTTGTCCCCGAACCAAACCGCAGATCTACAACACTACTGATGGAAAGCTTATAGTGGAGGATGAGTTTTTAAACTTTCTTGTGGTCAAAATCAAGACTATGTGCCAGGAAGAGCTTGTGCTGCTCGCATCCAACACGTTCGACTTTGAGTGGATTGAGTCCTCTAGAAAAGTCCTGTTTGAACTGTGTTCCAATTCCAAACAGCGGTATGTGGCCTTCAAAGGAAGTCAGAAAGCTGTAAATGCCATTAAAAGCTGTTTAAAAGTTCTGAATGAGTGCGGGGAAGCTATACCTCACTTTGTCTCCCACTTCCTGGATGAGCTGCCGCCTGTGACGTTCAACAGCCTGGATGTCTCCAACTTACTCAGCAAGATGGAGCGTCTACAGAGCGAGGTTTGTGCCCTGAAGCATACAGTGTCACGCCAAGTGGACGTTGAGGAGAAGTTGCGTGAGGTTACCACCACCATTGACCGCAGAGTCACGGCAATGGAACGACATTTGGTCCTTGGAGGTGGAGGATCCAGCAGTGTGAATACGCCTGTTCCAGGAATACCCAACGCCAGTGACTTGACATTGGCTGCGGACGGCTCCGAGGAGGTGGTAACATGCATGGATTCTGTTCGAACAAACTGTGTTATTGCTGATAATGCCGCTTTGGCCGTGAATGGGACCTACACCGACGATCCCAGGATTATTGGCGAGTCTGCGGTGAGTGATAACCGTAACCGAAGCTGTGCTGCAGATGCGCCCATCAGTTCGCCCACATGGAACTTGGTGGTGAAACAAGGGCGGCGTTTGAAAACTGAGAGCCATTCAGCTATATTAAAACGCCAAGCTAAACCTGAGCGTAAAAGACCAGCACCTATTATCGGTACTGGTGCTCAAAGCACCATAAAAGTGGTCAGAATGAAGCTTGTAACTGTTTTTGCAACTAGATTTATTCCAGATCTTGATGATGAGACACTAATGAACTATCTTAAAGGAAAACTTGGACGCGATGTTCAGTGCTGGCGTATTGTCACTGGGAACACCAGATATAGTTCTTTTAAAGTCAGTGTGGAGTGTGAGAACGTTGCAGAAGTGTACAACCCAGAGCTGTGGCCAGAGGGTTCGGTTGTGCGCCGTTACTATGAGCCACGGAATAAACCTACAACGTCCAAAGGGCTTGGGGTGATCACTTCAAGTGATGCCAAAGGGATGGATGCAACGGCTGCAGTGAATCCTTCATAGACTAATTAATGCGTGTTATTTCTTACAATTGCCGGGGACTGCGTGTCGGTAACACAGCTGGAGATAAAGCACGACGTCTGGTTGTGGATAGACTGTTGCAAAAATGTGATATCCTTTGTTTACAAGAGACCTTTTTATCAAAACAGGATTTGGGAAGTTTGAACTGTATTAATGACTGTTTCTGTGGAGCTGGTGAATCTACTGTGGATCTTTCTATGGGGATAGTGAGAGGACGCATCGCAGGAGGAGTAGCCATTCTATGGCACAAAAAGCTGGACCCAGTTCTTAATGTCATCAGAACTGGTGTTGACTGGTGTATTGCTGTACATTTAAAAGTTGAAAAAAAAGAATTTGTTATTATTAATGTCTACACACCATACGAGTGTCCCCAGAATGAAGACATTTATTTGAATAGACTTGCTTTCTTGAACTCTTTCATTGATGACCATTATCTTACCTCTGTGTATGTAGTAGGTGATATGAATGCAGATATATCTGATGAATATTCCTCATTTGCTAAACATATGCATCAGTTTTGTGATGATAACAGTTTCATATTGTCCAGTCAGCAAATGCTACCTGCAGATAGCTATACTTATATAAGTGAAGCTTGGCATACAACGTCATGGCTTGACCATTGCATTAGCTCTGCTGATGCCCATGCTGTTGTAAAATCAATAGAAATATTATATGAGTATTCTATGTCAGATCATGTTCCATTTTTAATGATGCTGGATATTAAAAGTCTTCCAGAGTTCATATGGGGGGTAAATAGTGCCACCACAGTTAAATTCCAATGGTCCAGACTCTCTAAAGATGACCTATCAGTATATCATATGAAAACTGATTTTCTTTTAAGTAAAATAAGTCTTCCTCTTCAATCTATTATGTGCTCAGATGTTAATTGCAGTAATATATCTCACTGTATAGACCTTCATACTATGTATAATGGCATTGTGGGTGCTTTGAATGAGGCTACAAGATCATACTCTACATGTAGAAAGACTAATAACATTAGGCCAGGTTGGAATAAATATGTGTCAGGATACCATGCAGAAGCCAAACAGGCATATAAGATGTGGGTAGAAGCAGGTAGACCAAGAGATGGGACTCTTCTAGATTATAAAAAATTAACAAGTGCCAACTTTAAATATGCCATTCGATACATTTCCAAACGTGAGCAGAACATGAGAGCAGATTCCATGGCTGAAAAACTGCTTTGTAATAATACCATTGGCTTTTGGAATGATGTCCGAGCTTTAAACAGGTCTACTGCATTGCTCCCCAGTACCATTGAAGGCGTATCTGGGGCTGATAACATAGCAGAACTATGGAGACAGCATTATTCTACTTTATTTAACTGTGTAAAAAGTGAACCATATGGACTGGGAAATATTGCCAAGTGTGATGTGGTTCTAATAACCCCTAGTGAAGTCCAGCAGGCTATTGCGTACTTGTGTGAGAATAAGGCAACAGGTTCTGATAGCATTTCAGCAGAACATCTGAAATATGCCAGCCAAAAAGTGGCTGTGCTGCTTGCAATGTGTTTCTCTGGGTTTATGATCCATGGACAGTTGCCTGATTCCTTATTATCTATCACCCTTGTGCCGGTAATTAAGGACAAAACTAGCAAGGTTGGTAGCCTTAATAACTACAGACCTATAGCTTTAGCGAGTGTGATATCTAAAGTGTTTGAAAAAATCTTACTTGATCGTCTCAGTAAGTTTATTAGTACAACAGATAATCAATTTGGTTTTAAAGCCAAGTTGGGAACTGATTTCTGTATTTATGGCCTGAAAGAGGCAGCAAGAGCATATCTAAGAAAAAATTCATCTGTGTTAATTGGGTTTATTGATGCCTCTAAGGCTTTTGATCGTGTCAATCATTACAAGTTATTTGATAAATTAAAACAGAGAGGTGCTCCAGATATTATTATACGAATTTTAGTTTACTGGTATTCTAACCAGAAAATGCATGTAAAATGGGGCAATAACATCTCTGCCTGCTTTGGAGTGAGTAATGGTGTGCGTCAGGGTGGGCTTCTTTCGCCTGCCCTGTTTAACTTGTACATGGACGACCTGTCAAAAGAAATGAACCTCTGTAAAACTGGATGTATGATCGGTGATACCCTGGTTAATCACTTTATGTATGCTGATGACCTGGCTGTCCTCTCACCCAGCAGTGTTGGTTTTCAGCAGCTACTGAATATCTGCTCTGATTATGGGTTGAGATATGATGTGCAGTATAATGCTAAGAAAACTGTTGTGCTAATATGTAGGACTAAAGCAGACAAACAACTCTGTTTCCCAGATTTTTTTTTGTCAAGCCAAAAGTTAAATGTTTGTTCTAAAACAAAATATCTGGGTCACTACATCACAGACCAGCTCTGTGACGATGATGACATTTATCGGCAGTGTCGCATGTTGTACGCCCAGGCAAACATTCTGGGGAGGAAGTTTCACATGTGTACTGATGACGTAAAAATAAGTCTGTTTAAAGCTTATTGTACATCCTTGTATGCGGCTCCTTTGTGGTGTAAATTCAAAAAAGCTAGCATGCAGAAGCTTAAGGTTGCTTATAATGACTCCCTGAGAATTTTGCTTAAGAAACCAAGGTCCAGCAGTGCAAGTGAAATGTTTTGTAATGCGCATGTCAGATCGTTTCAGGCACTCATGAGAAATTTGATATACAAGTTTATGTGTCGTTTGTGCAGCTCCATGAACAGTCTTATTGTAATGTTTTCACATCCCTCTGTTAGTGCGCTAAGATATCAGTCAGCTCTGTGGAAACATTGGTATGCAAGTCTTTTATAAGATTTTATTATTATTTTTTTTTAATCTTTCTTTTTTTCTTTTCTTTTTTGTGTGTTGTGTGTCATGCTTTTGTGGACTACAAGTCTGATGAATAAAGTAATCAATCAATCAATCAATACACACATCTCTGGTCTGTTGGAGTACGGACACCAGAGCTCTCCAGTAGAATATGCGATACTCCCTTCCCAATATAACTGTCAAAGGTTGTAGTACTGAAGAACCTGGCAGGAAGCATGTTCTGGATTTAAATAAACTTCAGTAGGTTGAACTGAACACCAAAACAAGGTGTAGACCTGACAAGGATTGACTGAGGTAGAAGAGGATCTGCCACCGGGCACTACAGACCCAGGTTAAGTCAGTAGTTCAGTTTTTTTTTAACCAAACAACTACACATAACTGAAGATGTAATTGTGCATGTTTTTCTAATTTTCAACATAAAACCACAATTTTCAGGGTTATATAAATTCAGTTGTATCAGGGAAAATATGGTAAAGTTGGTTATAATGATGGGCAGCAGGGTGGCGGAACTGGTAGAGCTGCTTCCTCTCAGCGAGCAGGTCCCTGGTTCAAACCCCGGTCCAGGGGCCTTCTGGGTGGAGTTTGCATGTTCTCTCCGTGTATGCGTGGGTTTTCTCCGGGTACTCCGGTTTCCTCCCACAGACCAAAAACATGCATGTTAGGCTGATTGGTAACTCTAAATTGTCCCTAGGTGTGAGTGAGAGAGTGAATGGTTGTTTGTCTCGTTTGTCTCTATGTGGCCCTGTGATGGACTTGCGACCCGTCCAGGGTGTACCCCGCCCCTCGCACAGTGATTGCTAGACATGGGCACCAGCGACCCCCGTGACCCAAAATGGAATAAACGGGTAAAGATAATGGATGGATGGATGGTTATAATGATGTTGGAGTTAAATTATTTTGGATCACTCGTTTTAAAATATTGTTATTATTGTCATCGTTCAGGTCATCCTGCGAGTTCTCATTTTTCCTGCGCTCATTGCCACACTGAAGGTAATTTGTACAAGACGTATTCTTAGTTATGCACACATGCCAAACAGAAGTGTGACTGAATGGTTTATAACTTCTACCAAGAAACAAAGAAGAAAAAGGAGAGACAAGGCAAGATTAAATATGAGGCAGTTATGACACTCAGCCAATGGGGCGCAAGGAAGATATAAGGGTTACCAAGTGGAATTGCATCATTGGTTAGATAAGGATCCAGCGGAAGCCTCTTAAAAACTGGACCTGTAGAAGGCATGGAGGCAAAACCTCTTTTTAGCTGATGGAAGTTGATCAATTCTAACTGTCTTGATTGGAGGAACCTTATGAAAGTGCATGGTCCAAGCCTTCTTTGAAAAATACTTATGTGACTTTAATGGGGTTTGTCAGGGTAAATAAATGTCAATATTACATTTTTTGGGTAAGGTTTGAAGCTGTGGTGGTGGTGGTATTGGTTTGTTACAGCCTCAGGCCTGTATTGCCTTTCTTCTTTTGTAGTTTTGTAGTTTTTTTTTTTTTTTTTTCTGTACTGATTTGCAGATCACAGATGTGTGTGTCTGGTCTTGCACTCTCAGTCAGTACCTTCTATTAGCAGCTAGTTGCTGCTAGATGTTTATGGAGAACAGCCACTTTCTTTAGACAGTACACATGTATCATAGCAGTTGCTGTCCAGCTCTTCATACCTAAGACTCAGTCTTGGATGCTGGAAATTGCTTTCCACAATTCGTACATTGTATGTATATAGTCCTTCTCTCTGGGCTTTCATGTATAGTAGCATTCCAACAGTGGTAAATTCTCAGCCTTCTTCCATGAATGTTTTATTCCAGTAACACGCCATTCATCAGAATTTTTTGGTTCTCCAATATGTGTCATGGACCTCGTTAATCCGGACACCATCCATGACAGCATGGCATCATTTCTATGATTCTTTGATTCTATGATTTTTTTAAGACGAGTGTATGGAAGTTGGCGGTGTAGTGGACTAGGCCCATGTCAAAAACTAAGTCTAAGGTCAAAAATCTTGACCTTAAGAACCTTGTGGGACAGGGACTGTCATTTCATTGATTTGAACTCAGAAATACAGGTTCACCCATCCTGAGACTTTCTTTCTTGAAGATTCAAGTGAAAAGAACACTCTTTTTATTATCATTACTGTTTTTCAAATGTTGATAATCAAAGTGTCTTAGTTCAAACCATTTTAGATGTGGCAGTGAACTAATCAATTTTATTAACTGTGTAATGATTTTTATTCTCATGTCAAAGCTGTAACAGAGTAATCATGCCTTTTCTGATTTCTGCTTTTGAATGAGCAAGTGTAAGTTGGTCCAAGGTTGGAGTCAAACGCAAAACAAGTTGTTATGTTAAAACTGTCATGTTTTTAGAATCCTCTCAGACGTAATATAGAGGTTTTTGGCACCTGTTTCTGAAACGCGCCAAAACAAAACTCTCTCGTTCTGTGAGAACATTTCTGATCTTTCCATAACAATTCTTGTTTTCTTCTAACCTCTTACGTCACAAAACACACCCCGTCTGGTCGGTTCTGACCAATGGTAATACTCCCAAAAGTGAACCGGGAAACAGCTCTTTAAAATGTCAGTACTTCCTGGTCTATTCAGTTCGGTGGAAGTTCTGCTAGAGAGTTCGGATGGAGTGCTGATGGAGTTCTGCTGGATACACAGTCCAACCAGTTCTGTTGAAGCTCTGGAGAAGTTCTGTTCTGTTCAGTCTCTGCTCAGTTCTGTGAGAGACGGGATGATCCTGACATGACAACAAGCTCTTCCGAGTTCCATGGGAGTATAACACCTTTCACTCGCCACTACTTCTGACGAGCTACAGCCATACTAAGGAGACGCTGGACAGGTAGCGTTAACGGAACACCATATCTGCTGATTATCATCAGAAAGGTAATGGGTCAAGTTTCCTACCAAGCGTACCGAGGCGAGCTGGGTTTCTGATGGAGAGTGTCGATTCTGGTGAACACTTACTTCCCCTCACACACCCTCTTACTCCCTCTTAACTTCTTTCATCTTTAAACTTTTCTCTCAAGTAGAAATTCTTCCAGATATTTTAGAAATGTCTGTGTAAAATGCTCACCCACATCCATGTGGGTAAAAGATCATAATTGTACAGTTTCATAAATGTCTGTGGTGAAGCAACGGAAAAATCATGGCCGTATGATTTTTCCTGATTGATTGCTTATGTTGTTATTTTCATAATTTGCCAAATTAATGTAAATGTTTGATGTTAAACTTTGATTCTGTAAATAAATGACCGCATTCATTTTGATGGGTCAAACGTAAATGACGTCTCACGTTTGCATTTCCTTAAATTCAATGCACGTTTTATTCAGTCCAGAAAAATGAGGAATCCGTGTTAAATGATGAATATATCTGAGCATCTGTTCATCTACAGCGGCACCAGGGTTTGAACCCATAACACCTGATTTTCCTGTACCAAAGTCATGTGACATAACTACTGCACCAACCTTCCTTGGCTTGAAAATAGACATTGCAAAGCTCTAGTGACTAAGACCAAGTTGAGATTATTCTATCTTCTATTAAATGTAGTTCTGAATGGAAATCATTTAACTGTATAATAATAAAGACGTATCAAATGGCAAATTCACATAAACAAAACGGTTTATTCTTCCTCTCGAAAAAAACAATTTATTAGCTAGTATTTTTTTCTACTTGACACACACACACACACACACACACGTATATATATATATATATACATACACACACACACATATATATATTGTATATAAATTGCAAAAAGATGGACTGTGCTTGTACACAAGATTAAAAAAAAAGCTTGTGTATTTATTTATTTTTTTTTGATCAATGATTAAATAAAATTGTTTTTCCTGTGCAGAACAGTGACTGAAATAATAAAACCATTTATAGCACATTTTTGTGGTCTAATGCTAAACGTTTGTTTGAGTTTCCAAATTAAAAACAAAAGTGGATAAACAGAGTTTCATATGACAGAGAAAACAAGCAAACAAACAAAAAAAAAAGGGCAGGAACATAATTGGCCAAAAGTCCTTGATCAAGGTGGCGGCACTGTTAATTTTTTCTACAACACTGAGTGATTTTTTATATGAATCTCCACAATCAGAGTCAGAGAGAGTCAGAGATTCTTTATTGTCATTCGCACCTCATGTGGTACATGTGGTGGAGCAAAATTATGTACACAGGGTCCCAGTTACATCCACAATCAAATCCACATGAGATTATTTCACATGACCTATGCATTTAGGTGCTCTTGTGCTAGGTGATGCATTTTAAATGTAAGTTGTACAGTCATAAAAAGGCATAACATCCATAACATAAGGCATTGTTCTTTTTCTTCATTTTCATCTTCTACAGCTTATATGTAGTCGGGTCGCAGAGGCAACGGGTCCAGGAGAGAAACCCAGACATTCATCTTGCCAGCAACAATTCCCAGCTCATCCTGGGAGACCCCAAGGCGTTCCCAGACCAGAGAAGATAAACAATTCCTCCATCCTTTTCCGAGTCTTCCTCGGGGCCTCCTACCGGTGAGATTTGCCCGGAAAACCTCAGGAGAAAGGGGGACATCCGTGAGGAATTCTAATTAGATGCTCAAACCACCTCAACTGACTCCTTTCGATGTGGAAAAGCAATGGCTCTATTTCAAGCTCCCCCCAGAAGACGACACTCCTCACCCTGTCTCCATGGCTGAGCCTGGCCACCCTGCAAAGGACACCCATTTCGGTCACTTGTATCAGAGATCTTGTTCTTTCAGTCTTGATCCAAACCTCATGACCATAGGTGATGGACGAAATGAAGACAAACCAGTAAATCAAGAGCTTTGCCTTTCAACTCAACACTTTCTGTACCACAACAGACTGAAGCAATGCCTGCATTATTGCGTGCAAGACCCCAATCTATCTCTCCATCTCCCGCTCCATCCTACCATCACTTATGACTAAGATGCCTGGATAATTAAAGTCCTCAACCTAAGGCAGTCTCCCCCCAACCCAAAGGGGGTATTCCACTTGTTTCCATTTGAGAACCATGGCCTCAGACTTAGAGGAACTGACTTTCATTCCAGCCGCTTCACACTCAGCTGTGAACTGCCCAAGGACATGCTGAAGATCTTGGCCTGAAAATGACAACAGCACCACATCATCTGCATAAAGCAGAAATGAGACCCTGAGTTTCCCAAATCAGACACCCTCCTCTCCCCAACTCTCCAGATACTGTCCATGAACACCACAAACAGGATGGGAGACAAGGAACATCCAGAGGCCAACATGCACTGGGAATGAGCTCAACTTTATGCCAAGAGCACAGCTCATGGTTTGCTTATACAAGGACCGGACAGCCCTTAAAAGCAACCCAGGCATCCCATACTCCTTAACCACCCCCCACAGAATGCCTCAAGGAACCCTGTCTCTAGGTCTATAAAACACATGTAGACTGGAGATGTAAACTCCCATGACCACCTAAGCAATTCTGTAAGGTTGAAGACCTGGACCACTGTTCCATTACCAGGACAAAGGCCACTCTGGCCCTCCTTAATTCGTGGTTTGACATTTGGTCGGAGTTAGTGTGATGTTCTAATGTCTTTGTTTTATCACTGCAAAAACCTGACAATTGTATTTATTTTTTTATTTTTTTGCCAATACAATATCTGGCATATTAGACAGTATAGTGTACTTTTAAGCCTGTAACCAGTGACTTATTCAAACAAAGGAAGTCCTTAAGAAAGCACAAACACAATTTACTGGGAAATTCTTATCTGGAAGAAAGATACTTAGAAACAGAAAGAAAAACAGTATAAACCCAGGTGATGGACAATGATATAAATGCCACTCCTTTCTTAGAGTTTAAATGTACTTTAAGCTTAAAGTATTCTTAAAAAATTCTTAAAAATCTATTAAAAGTCTAATTTTATTATTTAAAGTCTCACAAACCCATAGTTTTGTCCTTTTCATGGGTCACTTAAACCATCATGAACCAAATCCTGTTGGAAGTTAAACAAAACATTTATATTAAATAATTCCTGAAATGCGGTATAAAATGGATAAAACAACAATCAAGACAGAATGGTGGATGGACGTACAACGTGGCAATGAAGGTGCACTGTTTGATCTGCAGAAATTGTTCGTAGATGCAAGAAAAACATCTACAAGGACCACATCATTACAGTCTCTTTGCAACTTAAACAAGCGGGACCATTAGCATGGGAAGAAAAATCACTGCCTACAACTTAATACAAGTGTTTTCTGGGATGCTGGTGTACTATGGGCACAAATTCAGGTCATAAATATTTTATGCTTGTAAATCAGTTTTGTAACCTTGTAAAATAAATTTGTGCTCTGTGCATGTGTAGATTGGAATGGAATGTGTTTGTGTATATATATATATAAATATATATATTTATATATATATATATAAATAATTGTATTGGTATAAATAATTCTTCCACAAGTTACACATTTTTCATGAAGGTCTGTAGATATACAAAGAAAAAAAAAACTTTGTGAAACTCTGTGTGTGAGTTTCAGATTGCAAGCACAAATTTTGACCAGGTTTTTCTTCCTCTCAGCTCAGTGGTCAATGGTATGTCAATCAAAAAATTAACAATCTAATCAGAGAACAGATGGGTTTGGCATTGGGGTCACACTTTACGGAGCTGCAGGTCCTGAAAGGGTAGTAACATTACTTTATGGTTAAGAGGAACAAAATCCTTGTCCAGATATGTATTGTTGAAAATCACGTTAGTTTACTGTAGATAGTTTCAGTCACGTGACCTGCTAGCTACCATACATATTATATTCAGTTACACAATTTTAATTTTTTGCGTTTTTTTTTTTTTCAACTGTAACAAATTGTTCATGACAAACTTTCTATAGTTGTCATTAATTTATTATACAGTATAGTTTCCAACATGGGTGGACTGGGGCCAGGGGCGCAACTACATATTTTTGAGGTGGATGCGAACACATCATCGGCGCCCCCCCCACCCGCTCCTTTTTACTTGCCGCCTCATACAGCTTAGTCATGCACTTAGAAAATACAGTAGTAATATTACAGATTTTTTTAATGTTACATATTATATCAGGTGATCATTTCAATCATAAACAAATAAGAAGTTTTATAAAGTACAAATATATAACAGTAGTGGTACTCAGTCAGTGCTCAACATTTTATGTAGCGGAAATATGACATCTTAACAGCCTGGAGTCCATGTCAGAGTTTTAACATTTATGACATTTAAACTGTTACATTCCGTGACTTTGCATTTGCCCATTTGTCAAGTATAACATCAAATGAAATAGACCGTGCCACACTGTTTTCAATAGAGATCACTGCTAACTGGGACAAGCGATCATTGCTCATATTTGAACGAAGGTATGTTTTGATGAGCTTCAGCTTGCTAAATGATCTCTCTGCAGATGCAACTGTCAGAGGCATGGTTAAAAATACTCTAAGGGCTACTGTCAAATTTGGAAATACCAAATCAAGGTCCTCTTGAATTAGGAAATTTAACTTTTCTAGAGCCTTGTAACCCTTCAGTAGACGGCTTGCTGGGTATATTTCTTGAATGATATCTCTTGAAACATCACAAGTGGTCAGGGCATATGTGGTCACTGATTCCTCCAGCTCAGCTTTTGTCATGTGCTCCATTTTAGTGATGAATTTAAATTTCTCAGACACAAGTTGAAAATTGGAAAACCTCTCAGACAGCTCTTGGAGGAGTGTGTCAACAATAACATTGAAAACCATGCACCTGAAGTGCCTTGTGGGTTCCTTTTCATGATGACCAGTGCATGAATTGTCATCTGGGAAATTCTTTTGCTTCCTAAGTCGTTTCTCTTTGAACTTAGGAGAAGCATCCATTTCGATGGCTATTTTGCTTGCAATGTCAAGTGACTTCCTTTTTCTGTTTTGCGCCCCGGATAGCTTTTTTTTCTGCCGCTCCATCTTGTTGTCAAGTGCACAACGAGCGGTAGTTCAAGATTAAAAAAAAAAAAAAAAACGCGCCGAGTGCGTTCTCTTAGGGGCGTGTTCACAGCCACCTGTGTGGGAAGGGAGAGCGATAGGAGGGGAGGTGAAGGAGCAGAGGGGAGGTGAAGCAGCAGAGGGGAGGTGAAGGAGCAGAGGGGAGGTGAAGGAGCAGAGGGGCGCCTAATCAGTGCTGTTCCCCTGTTATTGATCATTTAGAAAATGCCTACTAGAAAAACATTTTTTCTACAGAGGGTTTTGACGCCCCCTGCAGTGCAGCGCCCCTATGCGTTGCATACGCTGCATACCCGCTTTTTGCGCCACTGACTGGGGCAATAATACAGGTTGGGAATTTGATACCATTCCAGGCCACCACCACCCGATTAATGCAACCCACCAAGATTGAGTTACATCGAGCAAGGTTTGAACACCATATTACATCATCTGTGTACTTCGTTAGCAATGTGGTGGCCATTGACATCAGAAGCATTTGTAATGTGTGTGTGTGTGTGTGTGTGTGGGGGGGGGGGTCTGGGGGTCTTCCCCAGAACATTTTCAATAAAGTAGATGCCATTTCCTGCATTCTGGTGTGTTTTAACAGGTTGTTTAACATCTAGTTCTACCTACATAAGTAAGCACTTGATTCAATAACTATTTTAGAGTTAATGGCACAACACGAAGTAGTCTGACCAACAGCTCTCCTTGTGTGAATAGAGCACACTTCGCTTCTCTCATGCATCCTAGCCACAGTCTAAGAAACATAGTGTAGCCTAAATTAACTTTTATGAAAATAAATCACTAGCCATTATGAAAATATAATAATAATATTCACTCCTTATTACCATTGGCCTAGCATAAAGCAATATGATCATCGTCCATTGTGCTAATTAGTAGCTTAAAACACCTAATTAATACTGGAGTGGAGTGGGCTAGGTCTGCTGTAATGTTACCCAGTTGTAGGGTCAAGAGACAAACATGTAGCATTAACATAGTATGAACAACATTCAGGAATTGTTTCTATTAGAACATTATCAAATATTTTATGTGAACAATAAGATCGCTACACCCATGAGGAAATGTAACCCAGGGTGAGTTAACCTCAGACAAACAAACAAAGATAGCTGTAATTAGGGATGGTGCCGATCCGATCCAGTATCTGTATCGGCCTCCGATACCAGCATAATTTACGTATCGGATTTTCCGATCCTCCTGCCGATATTTCCGATCCATGATGCACGTTGGCTTCAAACTATGGAATGGATTTCCTGAACGGCAGCGTGTCTCATGAACCCAGAGTAATAAGACCCGCCTCACATTCAGGAAATCCAGTTCATAGTTTGCAGCCAGCTACAACGTGACGACTGAGTTAGCAGCACTGTGGCTAACAGCTAACAAACTTTTCATCTAAACATGTCCACTGTGTGGAAGTATTTTACACTAAACACCACAAAGCAATGCAGCAACGTGCAATGTCTGCAGAGCCATAGCGCCACATTAAACCACGGTAAAGTTAGTTTTACGATGGACATTTGAGCTCCGTGGCTTCAGCGGGGTGCAGCTCTTTGCTTAACCCAGGGCGGCCAACTCGACCCCGGTCAGCCGCGTCCACTCTGCCCTGCTCAGTCTGCCCGTCTCCGAGGAGGGACAGACTGAGGTCGGATGCCCCAAATCAGGCTGCCTGCTTCGGATTGAACAAGAAGAAGACATCGCTGAAACCACGGAGCTCAAATGTTTACAGAGAAGTTGCTAAACTTCATCATAATTAATGACAAACCACTATCAGTTGTAGAAAACGAAAGATTTCACAGCTTGATACTTGCAGCCAAGATATAGTTTACCCTCCAGGAGATATTTATCAGTACAACAGTAAACAATCATAAAAAACATATGATTTGAAAATTATATTAAAAACAAAAACAGTTACATTACAAAGTGATGTAAAATACTAAAAACAGGAACGTCTGTTGGTTTATGCCATGAACTTAGCAGATGTTTGAAGCCATTTAACATTTTATTTAATTCATTTATTCATTCATTTAAAAGAAACAATAAAAAAATAAATCAAAAAGAAAACATTGAATGAAAAGAGTGCAGAAAGAAGAAAAAAAATTCTTATATCTGCCCCTTATTTAAAAAAAATATAAAATAACTTTAAACAATCACTTAAAATTAATCACTTTAATATCCACTTTAAAGTTAGAAATAAAAAATAAACATGTTTTGTGTTAGCAGAATTTAATTCTAACTTTAAAACTTATCCAAAATTAATAAAACTTTCCTCAAGTTGCCTTTTTGGGCATGCATGCATATATTTGTACAAATTCTACTTGAGAGGAGATTATTACAGCCTCATATAAAATCTATAATGATGATCATGATATCAGAGTCAGAGATTCTTTATTGTCATTTGCACCTCATGTGGTACATGTGGTGGAGCGAAATTATGTACACAGAAACAAATATCGGAACTGGATCGTTATCGGCCGATATTCAGACTTCCGATATTCAGACTTAGGTATCGGGATCGGATCGGAAGTAAAAAAAGTGGATCGGTGCATCCCTAGCTGTAATGGTGGAGGTAGAGAAGCTCATGGCTTTACCTGAGGCATTTAGTGAGGCATTTCTGCCTTATCAACTTACCTTATAATTAAGGCAAACAAGACAGTCAAAAAATAATGATAATCATAGATTTTACTGGCCCATTTAAGACTGTCATCATTTATTTAAAATTTATTCAATATTTTGGTGAATCTAAGGTTTGAGAATTGAGTTTCCTTATAAAATCATAATAATAGTATCTAAAATTTTCAGGAGTCCTGAGTTAAAATTTAGGGGTGCTTGCCTTGAGCCCTAAAAAGAGGCTAAAATTGCTACTGCATACAGAAATGCGAACATAAAACCCTCGTGAGCGCAAGTCATCACGAGAGCGGGTGCGCAACCTGTTGTGTGTCTATTTTGTTGTGACAGACAGCCTCAGAAAAAGAAGGGCGGGTGGCGGAGTGGGGTGGGGGCGGGGTCTGTCTTTCCATATTGGTACTGCTCAGTTTACAGGAGCTTCAGTGAGGTGGATACCTGAATGAGCCGCATGGATTGTTTATTTAAAGTTTTTTTTTTTTTTTTCCAAGATGGCCGCGCTCAGAGCAGTTGCAGCTTCACAGGCTCCCGGTACCATCCCAGTTTTTAGAAGTTTTGATATTGACTCTGTGCCTGACTCTGCGCGATTTATGCGTGTGAACTATAGCCGAACCGAACTGATGAGAATAGGAGCGGATTTGCCACGAAATATAGCAGAAATCAGCAACAAACTCAAAGCTACGCTCGGCAGAATGCAGATCTTAAAGTCATCTACCTGGAAGCTGCAGCAGAGGCGTTCCAGCGGGCAGAAGAGGAAGCGCTGCTCCCGGCTTAAGAGGAGAGGATGCCGGGCGGGGGTTATGGTGAGGCTACGAGCTAACGCTAAAGCCGGTAAACTCCCCATGCCGTCTCTCTTTCTGTCGAATGTCCGCTCGTTGGACAACAAGGTGGATTTACTTCGTCTGAGAGCGGGCGCCTCAGAAGAGATGAAGAAGTGTGCAGTGCTTTGCCTCACAGAAACGTGGATTACAAGCGAAACGCCGGACTCAGTCTTCCAGCTGGATGACAGACTTTTTTTTCGAGCGGACCGCTGCAGCGAGCTAACGGGGAAATCACGGGGGGGCGGAGTGTGCATTTACGTGAGTAAAAGTTGGTCCACGAACTGTACTGTTGTAAATAGCTCATGCTCGAAGGCTTTGGAGCAAATAACAGTGAAATGTCGGCCACATTATCTACCCCGAGAGTTCACAGTGACTTTTATCACAGTTGTTTACATTCCTCCGGACGCTAATGCTAATGAATCACTACAGGAGCTTCATGATATCATCAGCTCGCTGCAGAGCAAACACCCCGAGGCTCTTTACGTGGTAGCCGGAGACTTTAACCACGTGAATCTAAAGGACTGTCTCCCAAGCTTTAATCAGCATGTGACGATTCCGACACGTGGAGACCGCACGCTGGACCGTGTTTACACGAACGTAAAAGATGCATACAAAGCCGAACCCCGCCCCCACCTAGGACTGTCAGACCACATCTCAATCTTCCTGGCTCCTGCTTACATGCCCCCGCTGAGACGCTCCAGACCGGTTCAAAAGAAAGTTAAATGTTGGATCCAGGACAGTGGCCCCATACTGAGAGATTGTTTTGATCGAACAGACTGGCAGGTTTTCAGAGAAGCTGCTGAAAATGGAGGTTCGCTTGATCTTGACCAATACACATCCTCAGTTCTGGGTTACATTAGTACATGCACTGACACAGTCTCCACTATCAGAAATGTTAAAAGCTACCCAAACAGAAAACCTTGGCTGAATGCAGAGGTGCGTACCCTGCTGGAAGCCAGGAACACTGCCTTCAGGTCTGGAAACTCAGAGGAGCTGAGTAGGACAAGAAAAGAGCTGGTTGCTGGTATTAAGAGGGCCAAGGCCACATATGCAAAGAGGATCGAGGGTCAATTCATCTCACAAGACCCTCGGAGCATGTGGAGGGGCATTAAGTGCATAACAGATTATAAAGGAAGGAGTGAACAATGTCCCAAAGACCCATCTCTGCCTGATGCCCTCAACAAGTTCTATGCACGCTTTGAAGACCCGAACAGACCACCCAGCACCAGACTCACCTCACCACCTGATGAAGAGCATCTCAGCGTGACCTCAGCAGAAGTAAGGAGTACCTTCAGGAGGATTAATCCGCACAAAGCAACTGGCCCAGACAACATCCCCGGAAAAGTGTTGAAGGAATGTGCTGATCAGCTCTGTGAGGTGCTGGCAGACATCTTTAACACCTCACTTACCCTGGAGACAGTTCCCACCTGCCTGAAGACTGCCACCATCATCCCAGTCCCAAAAAGCTCTACAGTGACTGGTCTGAATGACTATCGGCCAGTGGCCCTCACCCCGATAGTCGCTAAATGCTTCGAAAAACTGGTCATGACTCACATCAAAACAACCATCAACATCAACGAGGACCCTCATCAGTACGCATACCGTGAGAACCGATCAACAGAGGATGCAATCTCCTCTGTGGTCCACACTGCACTCAACCACCTGGAGCAGAAAAACTCTTACGTCCGTATGCTCTTTGTGGACTTCACATCCGCCTTCAACACCATGATCCCCCAAACCCTGATGGACAAACTATCCACACTAGGACTAAGCCCCTCCATCTGCAACTGGGTACTAGACTTTTTAACAAACAGACCACAGTTAGTGAGGATCCACAACCTCTCCTCCTCCACCATAACCCTCAGCACTGGCTCTCCTCAGGGATGTGTGTTGAGCCCCCTCCTGTTTACTCTGCTCACATATGATTGTGCAGCTACCCATCCAGGCTGTCACATTGTAAAGTTTGCAGATGATACAGCGGTGGTGGGATGCATCACAAACAATGATGAGTCCAGCTACAGGCAGGAGGTGGAACACCTGGAGAGCTGGTGCAGAGAGAATAACCTTCACATCAATGTGAAGAAGACAAAGGAGATGATTGTGGACTTCAGAAGGAACAAAAACATCTACACCCCCCTGAACATAAGAGGATCTGCGGTGGAAGTGGTCTCCAGCTACAAGTACTTGGGTGTACACATGAATGACAACCTCAGCTGGAGCAACAACACCACCAGCCTGATCAAGAAAGCTCATCAGAGACTCTACTTCCTCAGACGGCTGAGGCGAGCTGGTCTGGGAAGCTCAGTCCTCACCTCCTTCTACAGGTGTGCAGTGGAGAGCATCCTGTGCTCGAGCATCAATGTGTGGCATGGAGGCTGCACAGCTGCAGAAAGAAAAGCTTTGCAGAGAGTGGTGAAGGCTGCACAGAAATCTGTTGGAATCAGCCTCCCCACCATCACAGACATCTACACCTCCAGATGCAGGAAGAGGGCCACCTGCATCATGAAGGACCCCACCCACCCAGCACACACACTTTTTGCCCCACTCCCCTCAGGAAGGAGGTTAAGGAGCATTAAGTGTAGAACCACTAGACTGAGGAACAGCTTCTACCCTGAGGCTGTTAGACTCATGAATCTCTAACTAGAATAATCACTGTGAAAAACCATATCATGTTGCTGCTGATCTGTTTCATGTTGCTGCTGATCTGTTTCAATGTTGATGTGTTCATGCGTGCACATCTGCTCACAGACTCATGTTCATGTTTGTGGTGATGTTCAATGTTTTATGTTATGAGTGCTTAGTGTATATTTAGTTGATGTTTTTCTTAGTTCATATCTTAGATGTTATTACTGTTTTTCTTATACATTTTATTGTTGGATGTAACTGGGACCCTGTGTACATAATTTCGCTCCACCACATGTACCACATGAGGTGCGAATGACAATAAAGAAACTCTGACTCTGACTCTGACTCTGATAAAGCGCAACACAAACCAAGCCATTGGTTCAGCCCCTCAGCAAACACTGAGTGGGCCAGGCTGCTGGGAAATGTCCCGGTGCTCCTGATGGCCTGTACGTCGCTGGTTTCCAATCCTTCACAGCAACAGGAAATCCATGTTGTTTTGAACTCACAATCCTCAGAAAGGAATCAAAAGGTGTTGTTGAATGCAATATTGCCTTATTCTATTTTAAACTAAATTCCATTAAAAACAACATTATACAGTACATACAGGTATAGTTGTAGTAACAAGGTATTTAAGTTGATGTACTTAATTTCCTCGTTTAATTTACACCATCTGTTCCAGACAACAACAACCCCCTGAAGAGGAAACTCAACAAGACAAGAAGGAAGAGCCTGTGTAGAAATGACACGAGTAGAAAGTGCTGCACCTACCCTGAGGAACTTTGACTATATTTAGTCTGACAAGCACACAGAAAGACATGAAAAGTATTCTGAAAGAAGAAACTAATTTGAATAATATTCTGCGTAGAAAGAAAACTGATTTAAATGCCTTTTTTTAAATAGGCATATAAGAAGTTTATTCTAAGCAACTTGAAATGAAAAAGTAAAAGCATGGCTTTTTTAAATCCATCAACAGTCACCTCAAAAAAGCTGGTAATTATTCATATGAATTGGAATAAAAACTGATTAACATACTTAGTCAAGTGCACAAGCTTCAAAACTTTTGCAGCACTGTTTTCAGGTAATGTTTAACTCCATTATAATCTTTCTAAATTAAAATAAACTAGCTTACATATCCATTACAATGGATCAAAAATGATCATTCTAACAACCTAAATAATGATTATGAGAACTGCTGAAACTGATTCATCTGCAATGATGAAAGTTAAGTTTATAAAAGGAATGGTGGCAAATAAAATAAGGCAACTTCTCTCTAAATATCACCAAACCAGAACAACTGATCTTTCTTTAGGTCTGTGGTGCAAAGAATGTCACTGTTGGAGGGAGGAACTAAGTAACCCAAATAGGGGAATTTGTATTTGTTACTCTGTAAGGCCCATTTTTCCCAACACATACTACATTGTGGGGACCCACTTCTTCTTATGGGGCCCAAAGCACATATCCCCATAAGCAGAAGTGCCATTGTTGGGTTAGGGGCTAGGTTTAGGACTAAGATGTGAATTGAGGATTGATTAGGTTTAGGGTTAGGTATGTATTGGTAATGGTTAGGTTTAGGATCAGGGGTGTGTGTGTGTGTGCTGGGGTGGTGGGGTGTCTGTCACAAAAATATCTCATGAATTACTGGAAGAATTTTAAAGAAAATTTCAAAAAGTAAGCATCAAATGGGCATTTATAACCAAAGTTTGAAGTCAGTTTAAATCGAGATAAATGTCACAGCTAATCTAAGGTAGAAAACACACACAAAACAATGTAACTCAATGAGTTTTACATTTAGGTCAAGGTCAAGGTTGTCATTCTCATCATACGTGGTACATGTGGTGCAACTAAATTGTGTACACGGGGTCCCAGTTACAGCCAACAAAAGTATAAATTGTACAGAAAACCAGTGGTAAGGTTTAAGATATGAACTAAGAAATACACTAAACACTAATAGTACAAAACAATGTGACAAACAACAGCAGCACAAACATGAGTCTGT
>NC_056503.1:26460218-26479030 GCF_014905685.2 Nematolebias whitei | reverse complement strand
AGTACAAAACAATGTGACAAACAACAGCAGCACAAACATGAGTCTGTGTGAGCAGATGAGTATGAATGAACACAGCAGCATGAAATAATCAGCAGCATAAGATCAGCAGCATGGATAGTCAGCAGCACATATCAACAATCAAGTGGCATTACAGTGATTTTGTTTCCACAGAGCTAATCCTGATTAGGAATTCATGAGTAACAGCTTCAGGGTAGAAGCTGTTCCTCAGTCTAGTGGTTCTACACGTTATTGAACCAAAATGTGATGCGGTGGAATTCATTCACAACGCATATCCTGAGCTTTACATCTCAACTGTGTCATCCCTAAACATGGTAATATCTTAGTTTAAAACTCTAGCAAGAATGGTAGCAGGAAATATGAATTCCTTCAAGGATTGTTAGGGCTTTAGTTGTTACTCTGAAATTGAAGAAAAACAGAGGTTGATAATATTCCTAAAATATTTTGATGTTTTGGCACAGAGCTAGCTTTTTTTTTTTTCTCAGCTTGCCTCTGTGCTTTCAAAGGTTTGTGAGTTTGTGTAGCTCTCACACAGAACTGTCAAGGAATCAGCTGCGCCCTTCAGTTAGGTTAAGTGATGTGTTTATTTGTTGGCTGCACATCTGGATCTTTCATCTCCTGCAGATTGCTGTGTGCATCAAAATAGATTTTCTTTCAGGCTGAGACAGATTTTTATTTGTAAAATCATCTCGAAGAGTGCAATCTGATGATTCAAAGATTTAAATGTCAATGCTGAGGTCTTGGTAATACTGGTAATATGGTGCGCAATATTGGATTGTTTCTGCGTAAATGATTAATTATGTGTAGTCATCACTCAGCAGCAGTATGGGCACTTCTGTTTCAACAACAGTCTTTATGAGGATGGAAGCACAAATTGTGAGAAAAGTGAAGCAGAAAACGTATTATTTATGTCTATTAACAAAGCAAGGGGATTTGTCACATTAAAAATTACATTCTTCTTCTTGAATGTCACATTTGAAAGCTGTTTCCATTTGACTCCAATCGAAGCTATTCAATTTTTTTTGGGTGGCACAATTATAATTATACATTTCACGTTTATTTTTGATATTTTAAAATGTCAGAAAAAAACAACTTTTGTTAAAAAAAAACATATAAGAGAGTGGTGTAAGTAGTGATTTACATGTTTTTGCTCACCACTGCAGCATTGAAAAAACACAAATCCGTTGGTTTGTAGATTTTTAAAATTGTATACAACAGATCACTTTGAAACTTTGCTTGCTTTATTTGGCTCAGCAAAAAAACCACAAAAAAAACACGTTTATTTAAAATGCACCTGTAAAAAAAAAAAAAAAAAAAAAAAGTTGAAACATTTTGTTTAGCCTTTATGATAAATCCAGGTCTATTTAAAATAGCAAAGCAAAAAGTTAAATCACTATAGATGTGTGTAAATCCATTTTTATTAGAACAAAGTCCATGCTCAATAATCCAGGTATACAATCCAACATTTTTCAGTCAGGTCATCTGGACAGTTTCTTTTTTTGTGCTGAAACGTTTCGCCTTCCATCCAGAAGGCTTCATCAGTCAAGGAAACAAACACACAACAAAAAACTGATTCTTCCCTCAACAGCTTACTCCAAAGTGGAACAAACCAGTTATGTTGGTGCTAAGATAGTCTCTTTGTCACGCCCCCTCCTCCATTGCCGGCCCTCTTCCTTGTTGACAGTCGTGTCAAAATGGTTGAGTGAGTGCTGGGTAAGTGGGGTCCTTCATGATGCAGGTGGCTCCCATTTTTATTAGGTTGTAAATTTATACAAAGCTGAATCAACAACTGCTGCATCAGCTGATACAATATATTGCACTAAACACTACAGGAATGCTGAACATCGGTGTTTGGAGAGATGTTTAGCTTTTTTTTTTTTTTTTTAGTTTGGGAGATCAGACGCATCTTAAGGATAAACACTTTTTTTATAGATCTCGGACCAGCTGATTCTTTGGTTGGATGTTTGAAGAAAAAAAAAATCCACTTAACAGCAGCACGAACATGAGTCTGTGTGAGCAGATGAGTATGAACGAACACAGCAACAAGAAACAGATCAGCAGCAGCATACGATTCTTCACAGTGATTATTCAGGTTAGATATTCATGAGTCTAACAGCCTCAGGGTAGAAGCTGTTCCTCAGTCTAGTTGTTCTACACCAGGGGTGTCAAACTCACTTACAAAAGGGGGGCCAAAATTAAAACATTTTTCAAACTACGGGCCGGTTTCAGAATCTACATTAACTCAAGTTAGATACCCGACATCTTTTCTTGGTTGCAGGTTCCTCAACAAGAGTTTGATTGGCCTCTTTTGATGTTCTTTGTTGCACTTTTGACATCTTAATCAAAGATTACAGAAAAAAAAAGTAATAAAAGTATTTTACATTTAAAATAACATCTTCGGAGCCAGATAAGATGTCAATGAGGGCCACATTTGGCCCCCGGGCCTCGAGTTTGACACATATGTTCTACACTTAATGCTCCTTATCCTCCTTCCTGAGGGGAACGGGGGAAAAAAGTGTGTGTGCTGGGTGAGTGGGGTCCTTCATGATGCAGATGGCTCTCTTCCTGCATCTGGAGGTGTAGATGTTTGTGATGGTGGGGAGGCTGACGCCGACAGACTTCTGTGCAGCCTTCACCACTCTCTGCAAAGCTTTTCTTTCTGCAGCTGTGCAGCCTCCATGCCACACGTTGATGCTGGAGCACAGGATACTCTCCACTGCACACCTGTAGAAGGAGGTGAGGACTGAGCTTCCCAGTCCAGCTCGTCTCAGCCATCTGAGGAAGTAGAGTCTCTGATGAGCTTTCTTGATCAGGCTGGTGGTGTTGTTGCTCCAGCTGAGGCTGTCATTCAGGTGCACACCCAAGTATTTGTATCTGAAGACCACTTCTACTGCAGATCCTCTTATATTCTGGGGGGTGGGTGTTCCTTCTTAAGTGAATGCATTTCAGTGTGACTGCGTAAAAACTCTGTTCTTGAAGCAGAGAGCTAACTGTTTTCTGAACAATTAAAATCCCATTTCAACCACAAGAACATGAAACAAGTTTTTATTTGGAGGTATGTTTCTTGTGTCAAGTATTTAAAGTTATTAATGAAAAAAATGTCCTGTGGCTGACAATTTTCTCAGTGTGAAATTAAACCTGTCAATGGGTACAGCCATGAGGTGAAATTAAAACCTTTCAATGAGATTAAGAGAAATGGGTGGATATGGAGGAGGGGGTGGGGGGTATGTATTTTTCCACTGATTATGTTTTAACCCTAAAGCTGCAAAACACTGACTACTTTTAATAATATTATTGAGTTCAGTCAATGATTTTATCTTTTTTTCCCCCCATATGTGCATTTATGAGCAAAAAGACACATATGCAAAAACTCAAACACAAAAAAAACACACTGAGCTTAATACAGTGTGTGCACATCCAGTTCAAAACATAGCATGCAATTTTGTAGCTCGTCTGTGTGGAAACTTTTCTTAATTAAATTTAATGTACTGCCACTGAGATTTCTTCTCTAAACCAGAAGCAAATAATGCAGACCTCAAAAATAATAAGCTGCTCCCTTTTTCAGGGGATGTCACAGTGAGCAAACTTGCATGAAAGATTTGGCATTTGGATGCACTTCATGACACAACCTGGGCTCAAACCTGCAACCTCAGGATTGCAAGACTGCAGCACTGACCACTGAGCTACTGCAGCCACTCACAGTTGTCAGAAATTAATTAATTTATTTACAAAAACCTAGTGAAGGGCGGGCAGCTTGGTGGTATAGTTGGTAGAGCTGCTGCCTCTCAGTGAGCAGGTTACCCTGGTTCAAATCCTGGTCCGGGGGCCTTTCTGGGTGGAGTTCTCTATGTGCATGCATGCACAGACCAAAAACATGCATGTTAGGCTTATTGGTGACTCTAAATTGTCTCTAGGTGTGAGTGAGAGAGTGAATGGTTGTTTGTCTCCTTTGTCTCTATGTGTCCCTGTGATGGACTGGAGACCTGTCCCCACCTGGACAGGTCTCCAGTCCATCACAGGGACACATAGAGACAAAGACAAGAGATAAAGACAGGACCTTATCCCCACCCCTCGCACAGTAACTGCTGGACATGGGCACCAGTGACTCCTGCAACCCGAAACGGAAGAAGCGGGTAAAGGTAATGGATGGATGATAGTAAAGGGTTTGACGTGACTGCCAAAAGACTTACAGATAACACAGAGAGGACGAGTGACGGAGATGTCACCAAACTATTTCAGTGCTCAACTGAGGAACTGACTGAGACACAGAATATAACACTAACAAACATAATAACAAACACCTGCCAAGAGGACAACCAGGAACAGGTGTCTGAAGCAGGACAGAACACTGACTGGAGAGTGATGAACAGAGATGGCAAATGTAACAAAACTGAACCCAAGAAAACAATCTAATCCATCCATCATCTTTTACCCACTTCTTCCTTTAAAGGTCGCGGGGGTCACTGATGCCCATGACCAGCCAGCACTGTGCGGGAGACAGAGGACACCCTGGACAGGTCTCCAGTTCATCACACAGACACATAGAGACAAACAACCATTCACTCACACCTAGGGACAATTTAGAGTTACCAATCAGCCTAACAATCAAATCATAAAACACAAAAGATATGAACAGAAAACTAACCAAAATGCAGATCTTAACAAAGACTGTTGGTTCAAGCTCAGGCTGTGTCTCGAAGGTTATCCAGCATGAAACAATTAATCTCTAATGTGAGTTTGCTCTTGTGGCGACCTCGCTGAGGAAAGCAGCCAAAAAAAGAACTTGTTCTATTTTTTCTTCTGTGTGTGCTTTCCTTTATTGTCTTTGTATCCTTATATTTTTACTCTACAACCTCTAACCTCGACACAAATATTGCCCTATTACCTCCTGCTGTGTCTCTCAGTCATTTAGCTGAAATCTCTTCTTCGTGTCTTTGTTCACCTTGTTAGCATTTCTCAGCAGCACAGCAGAGAAATGTAAGTAGTAAGAGTGGCTCTGCAGAATGACAACATCTCGGAGAGGAAACCGCAAAAGACCCAGAACATTCCGTACTGATTTTTAAGAAAGGAAATTAACATTAAAATAAAAATTAACATTGCATTAAAAGGCACATCTGTGGCACTTAGTATGTTTATTGCTGCTACATTATGTGGCTGCATCATGTATGTTACTACCTTACCATCATAATCCATTTCAATGTTCCACACTACCTGTGCAATAACCTGTCACAAAACCTGTGTAGTTTATGTTAGTTATGTGCAGTAAATATCATGTGCATTTTAACTTATACTACTACCTGTGAAATACTTATTCATACAAATTCATCCTGCTTTCACTGTTATATTCTCACATGTTGTTGTTTGCTATATTTCTTTTGGATCTTGTAAATATTATATCTCTTTTTTCACTTTTTGGTACTTTTGTTTTGTACCTTTATTGCATGCTTTAGTATTTCTAGTTTGTTCGATTTATTTTGTTGTTGTTGTTTTTAGTGAGTCAAATCGGTTCTTCTCATCCTGTACATTTCATGGCATTGCTAACCTTGTGTTAGCCTACATATAACAAATAAACAACATAATGGCAAATAAGAAGAAAAGTATTTAAAGCCAAAAAAGGACCAGAGAGGTGCATTCTTTTTGTTTTGTCTGTTTACTGCACTTCATGCAAACTTATGTTTGGGATTCAACGTAACATTTTTAAGCCATTTAAAATTGGTTCTCAGTTGAGATGTCTCAATCAGGTTCCACACTTAAACGTATGACTTTTTTGAAGTGATGTTTTGTCAGCTAGTCATCGATAGTTATTACCTCATCAGCTGTCACATGAGTCATAAAAACAATATGTGGAAAGAGAAAAAAAAAATTCTACAGGAGTCAGGCTTAACATGCTGCTGGTGTCTTATTAGTGTTTTAGAGGATATAAAAAGACAGCCCTGGTTTTAGTCCTTAGTGGTACCACTGCACACGTAATTGATTCTTTCAAAGCTCTTCATTTGTATTACTGCCTAAAGTACCAAGGCAATATAAAGCTGCCTGATTTGCATTTTTTTAACTCGTGTATATTTTCTAACCAAACAGACCCCATTCTAAACAACGCAGTAGACTGATGTTTCAGTGGTAAATGCCTGAGATTCAAAGCAAATGGGAGATTACATTTTTATCCCAGACAAACACTGGATAGAAAATTATAGTTGCTAAGCAACTGCCTGTGACAATTCATTGTATTGTGCAAATATGTTGTGAAGGTGTTAGTCATGTAACGCATGAGATATCAGGAAATATATGAAAAAAAAACATCATTACTTAAACTTTTGAGGATTTTGTTAGATTTTTGTTAGGAAAAATTAAAAAAAAACTACTGAAATACTGAATCAGGGAACTATTGAATTAAACTTTATGGATGAGTGAAAAAACAATGGCAGCACAATGTGTAAGACATCAGTGCTGTTTGCAAACTAGCTGGCAGCCGTTATGGTCCAGTGAGATACTGGCTTACCTCCAAAGAACTTAAACAGAATTAAGCGGTTACAGAAAATGAATGAAATGAATGTTTTGACACCACCAGCTAGCATCAGGGTTGTAGGATAAGACAGAAGGACTTCTGCTGTAGCTTCATCAACAAACTACTTTTAGAAGGCAGATGCAAACGCTGAAAATTAAAAATGCTGGATGACTGAGTTAGATACACCACTTCATCTTCTCTGTCTCTCTCTCGCTTTCTCTCATACACACAGAAACAAAAACACACACATATGAAAAAGTGAAAACTTCATGCATGCAAACATGTGTAGTATAACTATAAACCCTAATTAAAACTGCCTGTATAATTTGCATAATGAGTGTCTTGGACTGCCTTTTTCTCATCAGTACTCCATAGTATTTTCACATATACCCTTTCTGTCAGTGTATCACACAATAACTCCAGAATTTATAAAAAAAAAAAAAAAAAAAAACTGTGCCAATGGCTGGTACAAATGATGTTCAACTATTAAATGAAGATACTGTTTTGAGTGACTCAACACAAACATTTGAATTTTTAAATATAATTAACATGGTATTTGTTCTGTAAACTTCCTGATTAAAGCAGATGCCAACTCCTGATAAATGCTCAATAAAAATGAATCTCTGCCCCTTACAGTGTGTAACTTTGATCAAAATCTATTTGCTACAGCTAACAGCAACACCATAGACCAAGCCTAGTGCTGAAAAAGGGCTTGTCAAAGTTTATAATCCAGCAGTAGTCCTGCATAGGTTTTTGACATAATGGCTATGAGGAATTATAAAGATGATCTTCAATCATCATTGTTGCCTCTAAAATAAAATCTATACACTTTCTATATGGAGTTAGCATAGTCTCCCTGTGCCTTTGATTTATTTTCATCCAGAGACAAAAAACATTGAAGTGTTGTAACAACGACAACAGTTTAGGCTCATTTACAAAACACTTCAAGGCGAGATTTGAACACGTTCTGGCCAACTTGGTGTGACTTCTGCATGGACCAAATTGGCAATCACTGTGAAAAAAATAAAATAAAATCCTGTAAGGCCACTTGATTGTCTATTAATGTGCTGCTGACTATCCTTGCTGCTGATCTTATACTGCTGATTTATTTCATGCTGCTGTGTCCATTTGTACTCATGCTCACACAGACTCATGTTCGTGCTGCTGTTGTTCGGCGTATTGTTTTGTACTATTAGTGCCAGGCGTATTCTCAGTTTAGCGCATCTCTTAATCAATCAATCAATCAATTCAACTTTATTGTCCATAACATTCAATGAAATGGAGATTTGTCTTTGACATCTGGCTTATAAAACAAAATAAAAATGTGATTAAAAACTCTAAAAAACTTAAAACCAAACTTTGCTAAATCAATTAAAAACATTCAGTTAAAACCATTCTAAAATACACGATACATTAAAATATGGAAACATCCCAGCAGACAGTAGTTTGTCATGTGAGGCTGCGTTTAAATAGGATCTTAAGTACATTCACCGCAGAGGGAACAAATGACTTTTTGTACCCATTTTTCTTTGCTAAAGGAACCAGGAGTCTTCTGCCAGATGGTACCAACCTGAATAATGGTTGCAGTGGATGAGTTGGGTCATTGTAAACCTGGATTGCCTTTTTTTCCAGAACCTGACTGTACAGGTCTGTAAGTGTCATTTGTTGATGACCAATGCCTTTACTACCTTTGACAACTTGTTCCTGTCTCTGGCTAGGAGGTTCCCATACCATGAGACAATATTAAATGAAACAACACTTTCAACCAGTGACCTGTACACCAACTGCAAAGTAATTTTGCTTGCATTAAAGCTCCTTAGCTTACTGTATACAGAAGGTGGAGACGCTGTCTAGCTTTTTTGTAAATATAGTCGGTGTTGGGTTCAAAGGTCAACTTGTTGTCAATTATTGTTCCAAGGTATCTTAGTTCATATGTTAAATTTTATTACCGTTTGTCCTTTACAATTTATACTTTTGTTGGATGTTAACTGGGACCCTGTGTACAAAATTTCATTCCATCACATGCAACACATGTGATGGAATGACAATAAATAAACTTTGACTTTTACATCTATATAACTAGAAAATTTACAAGGACAGCATCCTTGGTTTGGTCCTGTGGAAGACAAATAGGATTTCTTTAAAAAAAACATATCAGTCTTGTTTTTATTTTTTTCCTTTTCCTTTGATTGTTAGATCTGCCCATGCAAGACTAAAAGAACTACGGACAATTTGGCTAAGAAAATGTCCTGCACTCTTGTTCAATAAAGAGTAGTTCTACTCCAGTGATTCAGGTGCTACTATACGAAAGCTAAAAGCAAAGCCTGAATAACAATTTTTATTACCTTTTTTAGTAAAAAAACAAAACAAAACAAAAAAACCCAACCAAAAACAACAACCAGCTGATACAATTTCACTTTTAGCACAGTGGTTCTGACATTCACTTTTTAAAGGTTGTAGAAGCTCAAGCTGACCCAATGTTCTCCATGTGAACACGGTTTACTTTGACACAAAGTCTGTTCCCTTCCACACCTGGAGCTTTCCTCAGATCTAAAGCCAGAGTTTCCAGCCATTTACTGAAGCTCTGACAGGAAATAACATAGCTCAGGACCACTGCTATTTCTGAGCAGTGCCAGTGATTCCAATATTGCTAGTACAGCGTCTTCCAATATAGCAGACAGAACTAATGAAGGAAAAGAACAAAAAAAAAAAAAAGAAAGAAAGAAAACCTCCAGTGTAGGCTGGAGCTACATTTCAATCCACAAAATGTTTTGCTTGTGAAGACAGGATCTTACTGTGGGGACTTTGAAACTGGAGGAAAAGCAGAGAGACATAGAAAGCAATCAATAGAAGTCAGAGGAGCAAGTGTGTTTCTTCTAGTTGACAGATAAATGTTTGTGTACTCCTGCCTCAGAGTGTGTGAGTTGTATTGTGGCCTCCTGTTCCTTATCTTTGATCAGTCCCTTCCTAAGAGATTTCAGTCTAATTTCATACTGCATCTAACAGCGAGTGAGCTCAGCCTTGCTGGCTGCGTGGGCACCACCTACACAGTACAACTCTGTCTTATTTCAGCTCCACTTCCACACCTCCTCACAGCCCCCACGCTAGATGCTCATCTATTTCACAGGATTCTGCGTCACTATCCAGACTTACACCAATGATTCTTTCATCAAGACAAAAAAATATATGTTTTTGGCACACATCAGTATCCCTGGATACCTGCCACTATTCTAAATGTTTTTTTTTACTTTTTTTAATTCCATTTTATTCAAAGTTCTAACTAATTCAGCTCAAATATGAAAAAAAAAAAATCAAACATTGCATTTTTTAATCAAAAAATATAAAAAAAGTAAAAAGTAACATTTGTTACTTTTTGGGGCTGCTCAACAGTTAATAAGTATAATTATTTACAACAGACATAAATACTCAGTGTTCTCACTGCAGAGACAAGAAGACTAAAGAAGCAACAATCTATAAAGGTAGATGGAGAATATGAGAGAGTCTTTGGTCAAAGCCTTTTTTCAGCTGTTCCCTTTATGGGGGTCACCACAGTACGTCATCTTCATCCATCTCACTCGGTCCTATGAATCCTCCGTCCTGACTCCAACCTCCATGTCTTTTCTAAGCACATCCAAATATTTTCTCTTTGGCCTTCCTCCTTTTTCTTTTCCTGCACATGTCCAAACCATCTCAGTCTGGTCTCTCTAACTTTATCTCCCAGTTGTTCAACCTGTGCTGTACCTCTGATGATCTCATTCCTAATCTTATCCATCCTTGTCACTCCTAAGGAGAACCTCTGGTCTCACACTGTTCTGTAATCCTTATCTTTGACCTTTGCTGACACCATTTTGTCACAAATAACTTCTGAAACATTTCTCCATCCACTCCATCCTGCCTGCACTTTTTTTCACCTCTTTACCACACTCTCCGTTTCCCTGCACAGTTGACCCTAAATACTTGAAGTCCTTCACCTTTGTGGCCTCTGGTCCTTGTAGCCTCACTGTTCCACCTACCTCTCATCACTCTCATCTACACATTTACATTTTCTTTTAAATACCATTTTATTTTCACTTGTTAAAAAAAATCTCAATTTGTACACATTGTTTATGATTGTCTATTATTGTCTTTGTCGTCACTCTTTGTTAAAATCAGGTCTCTCTTGTAAATGAGTCCCTGAGGCTCAATGGGATTAACCTGTATAATACAGTTGGAATGAATGAACATGAACTGTGTCTTGTTACTTTTCATTCCACTTAGTTTGAATGCATACCTCCACCTCTTTATGTTCTCTTCCACCTGTTTGCTGTTCTCACCACAGATAACAATGTCATCTGCAAACATCACAGTCCACGAGGATTCCTGTCTGATCTCATATGTTAGTTGGTCCATTATCAGAGCAAACAAGAAGGGGCTCAGAGCCGATCCTTGATGCAATCCCACCTCCATGTTGGTGAACATTCTCAGTCATCCAGGACATGATGAATTCAAAAAACGTTCAATACAAAACACAACTGGACTTAATTTGTAACAGAAGACATTTCGCTCCTCATCCAAGGAGCTTTCTCAATTCAAAGAGCAGTGAGTGTGGGGTTCAGATTATAAGGCTGAGATAAGACACACATACATATGTAGATTGACAAATGACACCTCACACATCAACAGTAGGGGTTTCTTAAGGTCTTTGTTACTCTAATTCACAGATGAGGCCCCTCTGTTCCCATCAGGCACGAAAACCGGTTGAGAATCAGCCCCAAAGTCGCACCATACGTTTTTGAAAGTTGAAATCTGAGGCCTCCTCCTCAAGAGACGCCCACCTCTACCTGGAAGCTATCTGTCACTCCTGCAGCACATCTCATGACTGTCCTGCTGTCCTCATACATGTCCTGTACCAGTCTACTTCTCTATGCAATACCACACCTCCTCCCTCGGCAGTTTGTAATACGCTTTTTATAAATTCACAAAGACACAATGGAAAACACAAACGGTACTTTGTGATGAGTGATCAGTTTGTTCTGGATAACTTCCAGGTTTTTGTTTTTGTTGTTTTTTTCTGCATACTTTACAGCATGCAGTGTCTGGTGAACCATAATAAATCATATGTAATGACTTTAACAGAATAAAACGGTCTTAATGAAATCTTTTATTAAGCTCATCGGTCATTTGCTGAAATGTGATGATTCTTGGCACAGACTCAAGATGGCAGATGTTCGGTATGAAAATGTCAACATTATGTACAACTAGATAAATCTAAAATGATCACATTTAATTTGACACACAGTAGCATGTTAGATGATGATTGAAGCAAAAAAAAAAAAACCTTTATGCGTCGTGCACAGTGTGCACAAATATATCAAATATAAACTCTTTAATGTAAAGAAACATGTCAGGTGAATCTTTGAGAATCTAACGCACACAATGGAGACAGAATTATCATTTAAGCTTTATAACAAGGGGGAGCGGTGGCGCAGAGGCTAGAGAAGGGAAGCCTGTGATTGGAAGGTCACTGGTTTGAACCCCTGGACAGACAATATTAAATATGTGAGTGGTAAAGGTGATGCACTCACACCTGCCTCCACTCTCATTTGCTCCACCCTGAACAAGACCCCCAACCCCCACCATTCTCACCCCCAGGTACCCCAGATGGCAGCTCCCTGCTCCACACAGAGGGCTATGGTAGCTCAGCAGTCTGTGGCTGCATCAGGAAGGACATCTGGCATACAAAAAAAAAAAAAAAAAAAAAAGATTACCAAGTTTTCATGCGAGTTAGTTCACTGTGACGACAAATAAAGAAGGACGCAGCCGAAAGAAGAAGAAAAAAACTCTTTTTAAGGGGAGGCCTGGGACTGAAGGCAGCCTTAGCTTGCATGATTTTGGACTGCTGGAAGAAAACCCAGGGATAACCCATGCATGCATGAGGATAACCTGCAAACTCCACCCAGATAGATCCAATGCAGGCTCAACCAGGAATTGAACCCAGAACCTTCATGCTGTGAGGCAACATTTTTAAACACTAAACCACCATCCTGCCCAAGACACTGCACTATCTAAAAAGATGAATTGTACTTTAGATGTTTCTTAAAAACACTATATTTTGTATTTCTGTGGAAAGAATTGTGCTATTTCCATTATTTTATGTGCAGATAAATACATACATAGAAATAATTTCAGTGAAGATTTTGGCACATGGTTTACAAAAAGCTTATGGATTAGCCTGCAACACAACATGAAATATAAACTGCTCATGGCACTAAAATTTAACACCTTATTTAATTGTATATAAATGACTGTCACTTTTGTTAAATTGCTTATGTTGATTCAAGTATTGTTTTTCATTAAATATTGCTTCAGCTGCCTAAATAGGTGATCCATCATTAACAGAATATATGCATGTAATTACATTGGTGAGGCTTATTTTATACCCTAAATGCAGAGAATGATTGTCCTTATTAATGCTACATTAACTATCTAATTACTGACCTTTAGTGCCTGGATCAACCACTGATCCCGTTTCTGTCGTTCCAAGTAATTTCTCTTTATTACAACATGACCAAAGAGTGGAGCAATCAGAGAAAAAGACAGAGGACACACAAAATGAGTGAGACAGAACAAGAAAGCTTGCTCTGTGCAACATTTTAATTAAGAACAAGTTAAGCTGCTGATTTAATCTGCCCTGTCTACAGTGGCAGTTAGTCATGTGTGAAAAAGGCTCTATCTATAACTTACTCAAACAGTTTCACTGAAGATATTTTCAACCAAAGTTAGACTTCTCTGTGTGTAGCAGTGCGTCATTTTGCACATATTGGCTGTTTCCTCTTATATTCCCAAACACTCCAGGGGTGAACTTGCCTTGTCTGCTAGAGACATTTCCCACTGAGAGCCTCTGAAGTGAAGTGGTGTTGTAGCAAAGGAGGCACCTGGGGAATTCACAGCAGCTGCCGCTGCAGTTCTTTTGTTAACTATCAGCCTGTCGTAACAAAAAAAACAAGAGTACTGCAGACAGCACATTATTTGACCGTCCATACCGCTTCTTCCTTTTTGGGTCGTGGGGGTCACTGGTGCCCATGTCTAGCCATCGCTGTGCAAGAGGTGGGGGACACCCTGGACAGGTCTCCAGTCCATCACAGGGACACAGAGACAAACAACCATTCACTCACTCACACCTAGGGGCAATTTAGAGTTACCAATCAGTCTAACATGCATGTTTTTGGTGTGTGGGAGGAATCTGAAGTACCCGGAAAAAACCCACGCATGCATGGAGAGAACATGCAAACTCCACCCAGAAAGGCCCCTGGACTGGGGTTTGAACCGGGGTAACCTGCTTGCTGAGAGGCAGCAGCTCTACCAACTGCGCCACCGTCCTGCCCTTATTTGACCGTCAACAGACTGTTATACAGCCATGCAGCGATCTGTATCAATGGTCTGGACAAGCACAGATCTTGTACAACCTTTGAACTTGATTTGTGACCTTAGTCTTTGAGCTGGGACGATCCAAAGTGTACGATTCACCCTGTCTAATAATGATGCATTGGCTGGACAAGGGAAAGTTTATGTACGTATGGATACTATACCAAAATATGTCTGCCTTTTGATGGGCAAATATTATGAAAAAGGGAGTAACTTGTAACCTTTCTTAGACAGAAGATTAAACAAAAATAATATAGATGCATGTATATAGTCATATTTGTTGGCTAAGATTGTATCTCAAAAATGATCAAAAAGAATGTGAGAGAGAAGACGACTGTTTTAGAATTTACACAAAACACGACTGTGTATCAGTTTGTAATTAATCAATGTATCTAAAAGATTATGAATACTTCTGCTTAATTAAAATAAAATATTCTTGGCAACATGCTGAGTCTGTTCCATTTTATTTATTTATTTTTTAAATCAAATTAGGTGGCTTCGCCAAGAAACTAGCACTGATAATGAGGTCTGAATATCGGTCAGAACCTAAAATGACCACTAAATGCTGATATGAAAGCTTGAACGATGAAAAGCAACAGAGAAAAGAAGATTTGTGAAACTATCTGTGCTAGAATAAAAAAAATGATCAGTTTAAGTAAAAATTTGCACAGAGGAAGGAAACCATGGCCAATATTGGCTCATAGAATGAACCAAAAGGAAAATCAGAGAGGTGATGAGAAAAAGATGTGATTACTTTCATCTTTTTCATCTAACTGAAAAAAAAAATGATAAGACACCAGCTGATGATAATATCAGATCTTCCTGATAACAGAATTCAAATTATTCAGAAAACACCTCACTGTGCACGAAAAGTCTTTCTCAATAGCACATTTACTCTTCAGGCGTGATATGAATAAAAGTTTTATTAGCAACATTCCACCGTTGCTTACTATTTTGACTTATTTCGCTGCATATTTTCCTCATAACAAGTATAAAACATTACATTTTCTCAAACGCCACAAGAGAGCCATTTTAATCCAAAACAGGAAGTGGACTTCAGGTGACTGGAACACAACTCAGCACAATGAAATCTCTCATGGATGACCATGAAAGCCGCAGCATCCATGTTTTAAAACAAAGTGTTAAATTATCTTTTAACTATTAAAAACATCTTTGTTGTGAGTGGATGTTTTACCTTAATTTAATTTTTTCTTTGATGCTTTATGTCAAAGAGTAAAGCTACAATTGAAAGTGAATGTTGAAACACTTCTTGGGAAAAATGTTTCCTTGTTTAGTTGTTTCAAAAATGATAAAATCCCATAGGTTGGTGAACTGTAGGCTCTATTCATTATAGAAGACGGGCACCTTCAGGGTCCCCTGGGAATCCACAGCACAACGAGGTGAGAGAATCATGCTGCTAGTGATTTCTCCATCTGTTATTCTGGGATTGATTTTTGCAGCATCTGCTTGAATTTGTGTCTAAAATAAAATCTCCTCCATCATTCCCTGCATCTCCCACATGCACATTATTCACACACACACACACACACACACACACACACACACACTCGCAGCCTGTGTATAGTCATACATCCACAATTGAAATGATCGACTCTGCAGGAAATTTCATAGTAAAGAAAAAAATATTTTTTTTTTTAAGAAAACAAGCCTAATTATCAAATTCCATGGAGTTAATAAAAAAAAAAAAATCTAAAGATGGTCAGTCTTTTTATTGTTTATGTTTTGCTTAAACACCTCTTCAATATTTTTACACATCGTCTTGGAAGAAATCTTTGAAAATGTTCTCGTTACTATTTTAGGCCTGTTAAACTGTCGCCATTAGCATTATTAGCTTTTTTGAGAAAAATAAATGGGATCATACACGTAGTTTAATTTAAGAAAGGCTGGATGAAATAAAGTACCAAAAGATACAGTGAAAACATGTTTGTTCACGAACTTGTCAGTTATTTGTTGACAACAGTAGAACAGCCTCCAAGAGACTAAATCCATTGTATCCATGATGGACGTCTGAAATGTATTTTCAGATAATGTTAACAACAGGGGTTCTCAAACCTTTTGGGTCCAGGGACCCTTCAAAGGGTAGAAAACGTTTCAGGGACCCCCTCATAACCCTCATGTTTAATAAATAATTTTCTTCAATTTGTCTCTTTAATGCAGTGGAAATGTTTGTGCAACATGAATACTTAAGATCTATTCTTTAATAGTGTTAATACAATTTTTATGCTTTTAAACATGAAGTATTTTCCATTAAAGACACATTTAATTACATTTTTAATTTCAACTTCCAAAAATTGCAGTTTTGAGAAAATGAGCAATATCAAAAACCACTTTAAAACTTTACCTGTTCACATAATGAACATTGCCATTCATCTTCTATTGCCATTTCTTCAAATTAATACAGAAAGCTCTTTACATAAAGTAGAACAGAATCATAATTGCAGTAGTCATACCAAGTAGCAGGGCTTAATTTGTAAAATGATCAATGCCAAAATGCAAATAGCAGACAGGAGTGGGGTACGGGGAGTCTGGGGGTCCTCCCCCAGAAAATTTTGAATAAAGTAAATGCAATTTCCTGCATTTTTGGTGTATTTTAACGGGTTCCAAAAAAGTTCAATCTGGTCCTCTGGACATTCAAAAAAACAAAAAACAAAACAAAGCAAAAAAATATAGAAACGTTTCGTCTCTCATCCAAAAGACTTCCTCAGTCTGAGGTGCTGTATTCAGCTCAGTCTCTTAAATAGCACCTTCTCAGAGTGGATCAACCAGTTTGCTGCTGACAACCAAAACCAACTGATCACATGCTCAAGAAGGACCATCAGCCTAACAATGGATCATTAGCACACTGATGGCTGTTTACTACTCACAGAGGGCTGAGTGATACTAGCAATCACAGCATTGTAAGAGGGGGACAGTTGAACCCGGAGGCCTCCACCCCTGTTTAATCTGGTCCAGAGGACCAGATTGAACTTTTTTGGATTTTTCTACCTGGATTATTGAGCATGCATCAGGATATTTTAACGGGTTGTTAAACATCATTGTGCTTGTAATCCATCGTATATTACAGATCTTATTGTCCCATATTTTCCCAACAGAGCACTTCGCTCTCAGACTGCAGGCTTAATTGCGGTTCCTAAAGTTTCCAAAGGCAGAAAGGGAGGAAGATCTTTCAATTATTAGGCTCCTCTCTTGTGGAACTAACTTCCAGTTTCTGTTTGTGAGGCTGACACTGTCCAGTTTTAAGACTAGATACTTTCCTTTTCATAAATCCTATAGTTAGGTTTGGCTTGTTATGCTGCTATAGACTTTTCATTAATTAATTCATTCAACCTTTATTTAAACATGTAAGTCACACTGAGCCTCGAAGATTCATTTACGAGACCTGTTTGGACAGATAATAAAAAGTGGTGATAAATCACACATGGGTTTGGAGACAAAAAACAACAACATCCTAACATGCTTTTAACCTCTGTTTGAAGGTCAACAGTGCGATAATGAAAAAAAATCTTGCACGCTAGCACATAATGACGCGAACATTACGCGGGGTGGGGTGGAGGACACAAGGGCGGTGAGCAGCCAGAGACAACACACAGAGACTACTGGAGGACAAATTTACCTAATTTTCTTAAATGAATTGCTATAATAGAAATAGTATAAAATGAAAACTATTCAATCTTTTTTTTTCATTCAACGTTTATTTAGACAGGTTAATCCCATTGAGCCTTAGCATGTGATTCTTGACCTGCCATTGTGTTTCTGTTCCTCTCAAACCCAGCCAGTTGAAGCAGATGACCGCTTGTCCTGAGCCTGGTTCTGCTAAAGGTTTCTTCCTCATGAGGGAGATTTTCCTTTCCACTGTCGCCTTCATGCTTGTTCAAGATGAGAGTCTGTGATGGAGTTAAATTCAAAGCAGTCTGCTCCTCAAAAAATTAATATTAACTTATTTTTATATGAATGTTTCTGTTCAGTACTCTGATATAACTCCTGTCAAATGGCTTTCATATGACAGAAGTCACAATTATTTCTAACAAAGATATATATATATATATATATATATATATATATATATATATATATATATGTATATATATATATATATATATCCTCATTATCCTGAGTAAACACTGTAAATGGAAAGTCATGTTTGCAGTCAGGCACACAGACACATCCCTCACCAGGGACTCGATAATAAATGCTGGACTCCGATAAATTTTTCTTTGATATTTTTTTTTTCAAAGTAGCCACCTTTAATCGAAAAGTTTCTGTTAATTAATAACCAATGTCTAAGTGCTAAAAAATTTCTAAATTTTTTTTTTTGTAAGCATGAATTAAAAAATGTAATCACACTGTGTTTTGGAAGTGATGTTTGACCTCCTTGCTTCAGTCAAAGTGCTGTGTAACCTTTTTAAAGCCCAATGAGCATTATTTGATGTATTTCGCCAAGATAAAAAAAACTGTAACAAATTATCAGTACCCAACGGAGTCATTTTAATCAATAAAAAATAAACATTCTCTGTTGTGACTGTATGGATTATAAACCACCGCTTCATTTTACCCACATTTTTACTCACACTAACATTATGTAATATTGAGCTGTAATTTTTAACAGAATCCACACTTCTTCCTACTGCTCCTTCACTATAACTGTACTTTGTCTCGTCTGTCCTTAAAAAACTTATTTTAAATGAAAACCTATAAAAAATATTGATGTGCATTTCATACCTACATTAAAATTAATTTATACATGCCACTGTTTATGCATTATTTTGACCACAAGCACAAACCTGTTGCATACAATTCAACCAGTTCTAAAAACAAAAAGTCATATATATATATATATATATATATATATATATATATATATATATAT
>NC_056503.1:26433554-26454771 GCF_014905685.2 Nematolebias whitei | reverse complement strand
TATACATTTTTATTTTGCATCTTCCACTACTTTGTCTTTAGTTACGGTAAGACTTACGGTATGCATTATTCTTATTATTCTGCTACATCAACAATGTACTAAATATTATCAGTTATTCCTGGTGATCTAAACACCTTATTGCAAAATAATTCAGCAATTGTTGAAAGACAAAAATCATATTTGTTATGTTCACAGAAACAAAATGTATGATCAAATACTTGCACTTTATGAAACCCTCCAACAACCACTCTGTTAGCTTTGCCTCCGTTTGGATAGATGCACCAGTGTTCTGCGATCCTTCCAAGCTAAAGTCACATGGGGAAACGGTTGAATGCTGATCTGAAGAAGCTGAGATGTGCTGTGTGGGATATTGAGTTCCTCACTGTTCAGGGGGTTCAGTTCAAGTCCTACTTCAAACACGATACCACATTATGTGGGAGTGTTTGTTCATGTACTGCTCAGCATGTAGAGCTATTTATTTGTTTGTAACCGTTTACAGCTCATCTAATGTGAGGGAAACTAGAGTTCAAGTAAAACAATGACTGCTTTCAGATGAGATAAGATGGAGAGGAGAAAGGTAGCTGGAAGTGGTAAACAATCCTTGACCTGAGAGACCAACAAATACCTGGGGCTGTGAGAGGCCCATGAAAGAGGTCCTGTGCTTTAGTTGTTCAGGTTATTTCAATATTTACTAGGTTACAGAGGAGAAAGTATATGTGCTTGGAAAAATAAACACCTGAATTCACCTGAACTTCAAGGATATCACATTCAGATGAATGATTCTTGACCAAAACATACCCCCTGCATTAAAAATACAATTTGTTTTTGTGTCACACACAAGGTAAAACCGTCCTAAGGGTGATATGTGGTCACTAAAACATCACCACTTGACCCTCCATGTTCTAAATTAAAACAATAAATAATAGTGTTTTATTAATGAACCTTGAATCAACTATAAAAACCTAGTATAATGGAAAAAAAAATGGATGTCAAAATGTCAACCTGGGCTGAAATACATTTAGTTTTATTTGCCCATTTAGTAAAATCAGTTATCCTGACGGTAAACAAAGGCTTTCAAAACACAACCAACTACAACTGGACACCCAAACAATTTGCTCACAGTATGTCAAGAAACAAGCAGGTTAAGTATGAAACTAACATCATCAGAAAACAAACAAAAAAAGCACCAAAATGTATTTCTTTTGACTTTTCTACCTGGATTGCTCTGCAAAACAGCCCAAAGTAGCTACATTTTGTCAAGGTGAATCAGAATTTTCTTTTATCTCACAATGAGGATCCAAATGATAACACAATACTAAAAACAGGGACAGAAAACAAACACTGTCCACATTCAAGTGTTGCCCATTCCTGTCTTGTGTTAAAAGGGTCTCTCACTCTCTATTAAGTCGACTGTACAGCTCAAAGTCACACAGTCAGCTTGCTGTCTATAGGTGTCCTGGTGAATGCCTGCATGGAGTTTCTGAGTAATAAAAAAAACCCCAACTCAGATGGTGTCTTAAAAAAGTTAAATCACTGCACTGCAGTGGTGGGATGTAACCAAGTACTTCATTACTGCACTTAAGTACATTTTTCATGTATCTGTACTTTACTTAAGTAGAGTTAAACATGGCTACTTTCAACTTTTACTTCACTACATTTTGCAACAAGTATCTATACTTCTACTACACTACATTTCTATAATGCGTTGCGTTACAAGTTACATTCGTGTTGTGTTTTTTTGATTTGTTTGTTGGTTTGAAAGTTATCAGTGGTGAGAGGGGAGTTGGTCCATTGAATCATTGTAAAGTGGGCCGGTAACGTTAGACCCACCTTCAAGAAGAGCTGGACCAATGACGTATATTCTAGTATTGTGCTGGGTGCACCTGCAGCACCACTAACACACCGAACATGGATTCCACCACAGAAAGTCAGCCAGAAGATACGCACCACACATGTCTTTATTGAAAGATTATTGAAAGACTATTGAAAGATTATTGACAGACTATAAAAAGAAAAAAGAAAAAAAAAAAGAGAAAAGCCATCTCTTAACAGAGGAACGCTTTTTGAATTCATCATGTCCTGGATGACTGAGAATCTTCACCAGCAGACAGGCTATTCAGTACAATAGGACAAGATTCTCCAAAAGAGCCAGACTGGACTCAAAAAAACCTTTGAAAACCAACTTCTTCTGAACATGAACAAGAAATTCTTGCTGCAATATTAAAATGTGTCAGTTTACGATGTTAGGAGACAAGACATGTCTCCAAATGCATAGGCGTCGCAACCATTATATGTGAAGGGGACAAGTCCCCCCCACATAAAAAAAAACGTTCATTTGGACCCCCCCCCCCCCCACTTTTACTATGAAACATTAGTTCAGGCGGCGCAGTTTCTCTTTCTTCGTGAACGAATCCATTCCACTTGATTAATAGGAGAACACTCAATCTAATAAAACTCCACTCCAGGTTTCCCTGGTTACCTCCTGGTTACCTCCACCTCTACACACTGAGCAGAAACTGTGCAGCAGCCGCTGCTGAGTCTCCTGCTTCGGTAGAAAACGCGCACAGGTGCAGGAGATGGAGAGACCTCTGTGTTGCTCACTCGCCAGTTTAGCAGCTTAGTGTGGGCAGTTGTTGACCAGGGGGTTGATCATCAACATATATTCATGTTAGGAGGATGCTTGAGTGCAGTGCTACGTCTGTAGCATGTTCTCTTGGCAGTAACTGTGACGCTGTAAGATGCTGCAGGTGTAACAGACGCTGTGTGTTCAGCTGCATTAAAGTTGAAATGTCTTTAAAACCCCACACCTTATTGTCCTCAAGCTTCATGAGAAACATCATTTAGATGAGTAGTGTTGAACACAAGTAAAAATGTCTAGTGGTGATGTTTTTTATTTCTCTATAAACACAAATAGTGCAGATCTGATTAAAGTGTATTCAAGTTAAAATGTCTCTAAAACCCACAGCTGAATTTACACAAACTTGGTGAGAAATATGCTTTAAATGTGTGGAAGTAAAGCAAATCTAGGTGAAATGTTGCTTTTTTGGTACATTAGTGCACATTTCTTTTGCGCACACGCACGCGCGCACTCACGCGCGCGCACACACCTACACACATTGTTGTGTCCCCCCCACATTACGGATGCTTCTGACGCCCTTGTCCAAATGTCTCGACACGGGTCCAAGTTTTGAAAATGGTGTCAGGAAGTTAAAATATTGTTCACTATTGACCCATTACAAGGTTAACTAGACAATATTTTAACTAGAATTGATGACAAACTGGAGTTGAAATGATCAGAGCCTGTTCCTTTGTTAGGTCTAATGCTCCTTTTTTCAAGCAGACAACTTTAAATGTGTTTACTGCAGTTAAAATGACACATTGGTTTTGTTTTGTGTTAGATAAAAACTTTCAAAGGTATAAACATTCCTCTTTGTTATTTTGCTTAATGGCATTTAACTCTGCATGTCCTCCCTGAAATTCTGCTGCACAGAATCACAAGTCCAAGTGTGAACTGTGTCACAGAGTAAACACAATAAAAACATGTATTATCTGCAGCATTGTTCGTTAAAATGGCTCAACACTATTAATGTATTACAGAACATATACAGTACAGTAGGCACACTTAATGTTATTGTAGACCATTGCATTTGGCAATACATTCAGCAAGTTTTCTTTCTTTTCATTCAACCTTTATTTAGACAGGTAAATCCCATTGAGCCTCAAGGACTCATTTACAAGAGAGACCTGATTTCAACAAAGAGTGATGACAACAGCGACAACAATAGACTGTTTTAAAAAAGCATACTGCATTTTTATTTTATTTATTTTATTTTTTTTACAAATAGGATGGCTAAAAGAAAAAGGTAACAAAAAAACAGCAAGATTCTAAGGCGAATGTAGAAAACTAAAAACAGGAACATGTCTGCATTGGTCCCTGCCAGGAGTCCAACAGATTCTTAAAGCCACTTAGAGAGGTCAAGGTCTTCAATTGTTTTTGTAAGATATTCCAGAAAACAGGAGCAGAGTAGGAGAAGGCCCTTTTGCCTAGTTCAGTCCGCACTGAGGGAACACTGCAGGTAATGATGTCCTGAGAGCGCACGCCGTAGCTGCACTCACACAGAGACATGTAGGAGGAGATGTATGAAGGCAGCAGACCAAGACGTGATTTAAAGATGAAAATGTACCAGTGAGAGAGTCTGCGTGAAGTTAATAATGTCCAGTTAACCAGTGAATACAGGGTGCAGTGGTGGGTACGATAATCACAGCCAGTTATGAATCTTAGTGCACCATGATAGACAGCATCCAACATCTGCAGGGTTCTTGTAGGAGCGTTCATGTAAATAATGTCACCGTAATCAATGGAGGGAAGGAAAGTCACAGATACAAGGTGTTTCCTAGCATTCAGAGTTAGACAGGATCTGTTTCTGAAAAAAAGTACTTTTACTTTTAATACTTTAGGTATTTTAAAACACAAGTACTTATTTACTTTTAGCTGCTGGTAAAGAAAACAGAGTAAATACTGCTACTGCCAGGGCCTTAAACACCTACAGCACATTATTCAGAATGGTTATAAATCAGATTTATCTGCAAGGATGTTTTCTAGAAAAGTTAAAGGGTTTAGTCTCTAAAAATCCATAAAATTACAGAACTTAATCATGATCTGCGGAACACATATTACTTACTCTTTAATGGCACTAATTCATTTTCTATAAACACCTATTTTCAGTAGAAACGTGACGTTTTGACTGGAACATCTGCAGTTTCTGGTTTGTGAAACAGCAGATTTCATTTCACTCATCGATCTTCTGGTGGCCTCTCAGCCATACATCTCTAATCTGTGGACACAAAGCAACATGACACCACATCCCAAGGCGTTATCCAGTTTACTATGTGACATTTTGAAACATCCCATTTTTATCAGCTCCGTTTAGGTGCTACAATGAAATACCATCATTATCAGAAAATAGAAAGTATCTCCATTCAGAGCCAACAGGAAGCCATGGCTATTTGTTGGAGTCAACATTTCCAGAGTTTGACATTTATTCAAGCAGCATTCTGGCCCTCTCCTGATCAGCAGAATTATAATTTAACACAAATAAAACTATACTGAGTGCAGAGGAAAATTCATACATCACTAGGAAGTGGATTTATTTTTAAACGACTAATGCTCACTGCCTGTTTAAACTCAGAAACGATAATAAAAGATCCACTCAAGGTCATGTTTGAGATCGCACAGATTATGATGCATTTAATATTGATGTTCGAACTGCAGCTGAGACGAGATGTTTCTGCTGCTGTTTGACTCAAACATGTCAGCAGCATAAACTGATGAACTGGAGGAGTGAGACCACTATAATCCTACTTAAATATCAATAGCTGCCTAAAAAACTGTGGCAAGTAACTTAGTTTGTTTATTTCTTTTTTTTTTTTTAAACTGTAATCATACAAGTCACAAGAGACCCAACAGACAGGATGTAAAAATGAGAATCTCTTTGATTTTCTCTAATATATGATCATGAGTAGAGCATTTGTAAGTGCAGAGGAGCCAGTGAGTTGTTTCTGCTAACAGTGAGCGCCAAGCTGCTTGTTTGCATAATGAGCAGCTTGTAAACCAGGTAACATTGATCAAAACAAAGTCAAATATCCATGACAAAGATAAAAATGGATAAAAATCAATTTGTCATGTATTATACGCACTGCATAAGGTACAGTATTTAAGGTATTTGCTTTGAGCTGGGGCAGAAATCCCTTTGGGGTTGGTTGGTCCTGCACTTCCCCAATTTTAGAATTAGAAAGCCAAGACCGCCCCCCCCCCCCCACACACACACACACAAGTAAATCATTTGCTAAAACTATAATTTTAAGTAATACAAAGAAAAGAAAGCATGTCCACATTTATTTAGGTAAAATATCGCACTTATACGTCTCAAAAAACTGAAGTTTGAAAGTGAGCAAAAAAAGCAAGTCTGAAGTAAAATCTTTTTTTTTAATTTTTTTTTTTTTTTTTTGCACGAGTCGAATCCTTGATTCCACCTGTCAATCGATCCAGTGAGCTCGTCCGCAACTGAGCAATCGTCGATTTCAATTTGTCCTAAAGGTGTGGGGGTGGGGAAGTGTTAGGATGCGTGAGAGAAGGGGAGCGTGCGAAACAACTAGTAAGAGAAGAAATGTTCCTGCAATTATTAGGCTACACTTATAAACCACGCATAAAGTGTTTAAAGTAAATTATAAATGTTAATTGTTTTGATATTTTGACATTTATGCGCCTAAGGGCTGTGTTGTGTGTGTGTGTTCTGGTATCATTGTTGGCCTCTGTGAACATGGTCTCACACCGCTGTTTGTGATCCGGCATCGTTTGGTTTACAAATTAAGCGCTGCTCGTGTTTTCCTGTTCGTTTAGTTATCCATTTGTGTTTTGTTCTCCATTGTTAGTTTCATTTTAGTATTCTGGTTTAGTTCTTGTTCTAATTCCCAGTGTTTCTTGTGCCATTGCTCATTTATCCCCAGTGAGTGTTTTTTCCAGTTAGTCTGCCACTTTCACCTGTCCACGATCTTTATCACCCCAGGTGTGTGTGTTTTAAGTTTCAATGATTTCTCTTTAAATGCTTGCTCCTCCGTTTGTTTTTCAGTTCATCATTACTCTATTCATGTCATGACAGCAGTCCTTGATGTTCTTTGCTGTGTTCCCCGTTTTCATATTTTTCTTATTTAGTAAAGTTTCTGGCTGTTTCGTCAGTTTATTTTGTTTACGTTTCTTACGTATCATGACTTTTGCGTGGATGGATGGTGTTTGAGACTCAGTGAATACTCAGATATTTTCTCGTTATTCTTCTAAAACACAACTTTTCAGGTTTTTGCTGACAACAATAGTCATATTTCTATAATGCTGAAAGAGATCTATATCACAATAGATCTTGTTTCATCATTTCAGTAGCTCATAATTAATATTGACAGATACCATAATAAATCAGTGTCTGATAATTATTTTTATTTGATTTAGTGGACTTTTCATTAGATGAATGAAATACTAAAGATACTAAAATACTAAATAAATTTTAGTATTTTTAGGGGTTTTTTTTAGACAAAAAGTAAATCAAACCCAGTTAAAATATTTTCAAAATGGTTCGAAACAATCTGTAAAATGAGGAAACTACACCTATATTGTACTTTGTATGTACCTTGTCAGGTTTTCACCATTATTCACATCAGAGCGCTGCATGTCTCTGTGGTGGTCAGAAGTTTTATTTTTTTATTTTATTGTTGTGTATGTTGAATGTTTAGCAACCTGTTCTTAACGTTTTTATGAGACTTTATTTTATTGTGTATATATAAATAATTATATATTTATATATTAATATATATATATATATATAAAAAAAAATAAGCTTTTGTTATGAGGCATGGTGGCACAGTTAGAGCACTTTGCTCTCAGTGAGAAGGTTGCTGGTTCAAATCCCAGCCCAGGACCTTTCTGGGTGGAGTTTGCATGTTCTCTCTGTGCATGCGTGGGTTTTCTCTGGGTACTCCGGTTTCCTCCCACAGACTAAAAACATGCATGTTAGGCTGATTGGTGACTCTAAATGGTTCAGAGGTGTGAGTGAGAGAGTGAATGGTTGCTTGTCTCTATGTGTCCCTGTGATGGACTGGAGACCTGTCCAGGGTGTCCCCAACCTCTCACACAGTGATAGCTAGAAATGAGCACCAGTGACCTCCCGTGACCCGAAAAGGAAGAAGCAGATAAAAATAATGGATGATGGAAGCTTTTGTTATAAGTCACATGACCGCATGACCAGGAAATTAATTAGGTGCTGCAAACAGACATAAAGTTAATGTGGGGGCGGGTGGAGAAAGATGTTTAATGCTCTTGTTAGTTTAGTTTCTGCAACATGTCTACTTGTGAACACAGTAATGGATGTTCTTTTTTTTATTTTCTAACAGTACATTTGACTTCATCTTAAGGGACCCCCCATAAAAATTCCTGTTAAAAAACTCCTTTTTACTGACCTCCTAAAATAACGAGGTGGAATTTTCAACCTTGATTATGAGATATTTACATTGACATAAGAGGTAGTAAAAGCTTGGGTGAGGACATACAATATTAAAATGTGTGCAAAGAAACTCTGCAGTTTGGCACTTTTTAAATCAGGTTTGATTTCTGCAGTAGCACAAATATTCTGGTATTTACAGTGGGGCAAAAAAGTATTTAGTCAGCCACTGATTGTGCAAGTTCTCCTACTTAGAAAGATAAGAGAGGTCTGTAATTTTTTTCACAGGTGCACTTCAACCATGAGAGACAAAATCAGGAAAAATAATCCAGGAAATCACATTGCAGGATTTTTTAATAATTTATTTGTAAATTATGGTGGAAAATAAATATTTGGTCAATAACAAACAAGCAAGATTTCTGGCTTTCACGGACCTGTAACTACTTCTTTAAGAAGCTCTTCTGTCGTCCATTCATTACTTGTATTAATGGATCAGTTTGAGCTCGTTATCTGTATAAAATACACCTGTCCACAAGCTCAAACGGTCAGAGTCCAAACTCAACCATGGCCAAGACCAAAGAGCTCTCGAAAGGCAGCAGGAAGAAAAATGTAGACCTGTACCAGGTTGGGAAGAGTGAATCTACAATGGGCAAGCAGGTTGATGTGAATAAATCAACTGTGGGAGCAATTGTAAGAAAATGGAAGACATACAAGACCCCTGATAATCTTCCTTGATCTGGGGCCACACGCAAGAACTTATCCCGTGGGGTCAAAATGATCATGAGGACGATGCACATAAAACTCAGAACTACATGGAGGGACCTGATGAATGACCTGCAGAGAAATGGGACCAAAGTAATAAAGACTCCACACTATGCAGAGAGGGACTCAAATCCTGCAGTGCATGTCCCCCTGCTTAAGCCAGTACATGTCCAGGCCCGTCTGAAGTTTGCCAGAGAGCATATGGAAGATCCAGAAGAGGATTGGGAGAATATCATGTGGTCAGATGAAAGCAAAATAGAACTTGTTGGTAAAAACTCAACTCGTTGAGTTTGGAGGAAGAAGAATGCTGAGCTGCATCCCAAGAACACCATATCTATTGTGAAGCATGGGGGTGGAAACATCATGCTTTGGGGCTGTTTTGTGCAAAGGGGGCAGGACGACTGATCCATGTTAAGGGAAGAAAGAACAGGGTCATGTATCATGAGATTTTAAGCCTAAACCTCCTTCCATCAGTTAGAGGATTGAAGATAGAACATGGCTGGGTCTTCCAGCATGACAATGATCCCAACACACCACTCGGGCAACGAAGGAGTGGCTCCGTAAAAAGCATTTCAAGGTCCTGGAGTGGCTTAGCCAGTCTCCAGACCTCAACCCCATGGAACATTTGTGGAGGGAGTTGAAAGTCTGTGTTGCCCAGTGGCAGCCCCGAAACATCACTGCTCTAGAGGGAATCTGCATGGAAGAATGGTCCAGAATACCAGCTACAGTGGTGAAGACTTACAGGAAACGTTTGACCTCTGTCATTGCCAACAAAGGTTATGTTACAAAGTATTTAGTTGAACTTTTATTATTGACCAAATACTTATTTTCCACCATAATTTACAAATTGTTTAAAAATCCTACAATGTGATTTCTTGGATTTTTTTCTGTAATTTTTGTCTCTCATAGTTGAAGTGCACCTATGATGAAAATTACAGACCTCTCTCATCTTTCTAAGTAGGAGAACTTGCACAATCAGTGGCTGACTAAATACTGTTTTGCCCCACTGTATACATCTATAAAAAAGACTGGTGTTGCACACATACAGTACAGTAAAGTCATGAATTGTAATGTAACTCCATTTTTAAAGCAGGAAACAACATGCACAAATACAGCAAAGCAAATATATAATTAGTTTTAACAGATATTTATGTGATCTTAAAACCTTGTTTGTGAAATTATTATTGTGACAAAAGTTGAGACCAGCTTGAACACATTAAAGTGTCTCCTGCGAGGGGACAACCCTACACTTAACCCTGTAGTTATTCTACGATCGTTTTGGTCAAACCTGGTAAATGATCTTGTATGCAACCTCATGTGATGTTGTAGGATCTTGTGAGATGTGTCAGTGCTCAAATCATTCGTGAGGATGACTATCTGCTACCACCACATCACAGTTTTGCTCAACTTCTGCAAAAATTGACAGCGTTATAGCCACTTTCATGTTTGATAAGACTGCCTAGCTATGGCAGATCTAGAATAAGATTGACTCAAAATTATTCATCCACAGATGAATGAATATGATTATATTCAATGATGACGCTCAGAAAGTTTTCTTAGGATATGTGCGGTGAATTGTAAGACATTTTGCAAACAGTACAGACAAACAATTGCACTACACACAAATACACAAACGCAGACATGGACAGAAATATTATCACCTCTTCTTTAGCCTTTGTTTATTGGGAAATGGGATCTGGAAATTGTAAAACATCAATGCTGACACAGTTGATATTTATTTATTTATGATGAGGCTAAAAGTGCTTAGCTGGTAAAACTACTTTTTCAGTGTAGGACTCTGGCAGGAAGACAAATCAACTCATTAAAAGGTGCACCCATCCCGTGATGATGCTCATCTATTCTTTAGTTTCACAGAGCCTCAGAGACAGGCCTTTTACTACATCACAAAAGGAGACTTTTTCTTTGACGTTTCCATTAAAATGCAACAGTGCAACACAGATAATAAACAGATACAGAGGACAAGAGCATGGCCACCTAACGGCATCGTAAATTTAGTGAAGGGAGTCTAAATAATGGAAAACTCATTTTCAGTAACCGCCCTGGTCAAGATGCTCATACTTTTTCTGCACCTCAGGTTTTTGTTGGGCAGCATGAAAATCAGTTTGAATACATGTATAAAGTATGTGTGCAGAGTCAAATGAAAAACGTCTGAATGATTTTCTGCTGACGTTATGAATTAGGTGCAATGGGGCTTTAAAATAGTTCTCTCAGAAAGAAGGATAAAATATAAAACCAGTTGGTGAAAAATGTGTCAGTGACTTACAAAAACGGCATAATGCAGCCTCGTTTTACTACTCGAACCACAACGAATGATGACGTTCATATTTTAAAATATGAAACTATACTTTGATAGGTAATGTCCTAGAAAATGTGTTGTGTGATCCTGATAGAATAGAAAAAAATAAAGAATGATGGTAAAATAGGAATGGGAAGTGAGAAGGAACCAGAGATGTCCAGCAGCATAGGAGCAAATATCTCCAGACAGACCCATTCCTTTAAAGTGTGACAAAGAAACCGGAAAAGCTAATTGCTAGAGTCAGTATGCAGTCTGTCCTTTTTGGGCTGCTGTTAAAATAGTCGTGTGAGGAAACAAGTAAAACAATCAAAAACAACCCCCCGACATAATCTACCTCTGTTCTCTGCAGCCACCAAATAACATGTGAAACATTTGGTAGCATGGGCAGAATGTTTGCAGTAGTCCCTCGTTTATTGCAGGGGATCCATACCCTGAAGACCCGCGATAAGTGAAAAACTGCCAAGTAGGAATAGTAATACAAGTAGTAAGTAGTAGTTTATTTTATTATTTATATAGATATATATTAAGGTGTTTTAAACCCTTCCCACACTCTTGCAATATTCTAAACAATGTTTCTACTCTAAACGCTCTAAAAGAGCACAGAATGTCATGATGTCAGCTCTCTTCCTCTTTTGCTCTTTGACTTCTGCAAGCTCTCGTGGCCACGCCCACTCCTCCGCTCTGCACGCTGATCAGCTGCTCAGCTGCAGCAGAAAGTTTATCCTGCAGCAATAAGGGCTGCACAAAACTGCGGGAGGAAGCTTTTTCTGCAGCTCCTGGCTGCACAAATGTGCAGCAGGTGCTAAATAATTTATATAATAATTTATGATAAATAAAAATTTCATGCCGATCATGCGTCTCATCCATCAATCAGCCAATTGTGTGTCATGTCCAATCTTATTTTGAAAAACAGCGATAGAGCAAATCCGCGATAAACGAATCGCGAGGGACTACTGTATTATGATCAGTAACAGGCTTTCTGAAGCTCTTTGTTTTTCTCCTCTGGTTTCTTTTTAATAAAAGAGTTGATTCAATACCTATTGATGATCTGTTTAAAATGAGAGACTCAATACGTTTAGGTTCTGTTGTTTGTGTATTTCTTGGCATTTTTTTCTTAGAAGATCAAACTCTTCTTCAAACTTAGCTTTCTGGAAGTGGTATTACTTTTCTCATTCTTGTTCTCCTTTGTTTGCAATAATATGTTAATGCAGTTAGAGCCTTTGGTATGAGGCAACATGATAACATTTCTGTCCTGGTTTACTGTACGTCGGGTCTTCTTTTACTTATAACTAATAAAATGTTGCCCTTAAAAATGATGCTGAAACTTTTTTAGGATCTTCATTTTGGTTTGGTGTTTTATTAGAACGTGTTCCCCATAAAATGGTGGTTTATTAATTAAAGCATTTGCAGTTAGTCATTTTCCATCAGTTTTGAATGTTGCTATTTTCAAGTTCACCGCTCAGTATTGTTTCAAGTTAAACTCTCCATATCATGGTGTTTGTTCTACAATCTACACTAAGTTTCCAAGGCTGCTCTCACAGATTTATTTTTCATTTTTAGTCTGTCCTGAGGTGATTTATTGTTTATTTATTTATTCATGTTTTTGTTTATTTATTTGCAGTTTAATTACGTTGATTTTCTCTTCATAACATTACAGAAAGTGAAAAAGACATTTCTTAATCCTTGCATGTTGCCCTGTAGCCAGGCTTCTTTACATCCTGTACTTATAGCCAGCATTCAGATCTGCACATTAGAGAGAAAGAAAGCAGAACCCTTAGCTGCAGTTAAGTTTGAGTATATAAAATAAGAGGCATGTAAACAAATTTCTCAACGTATTGTCAGTCCTAGATGAGAAGTCACAAACACAGACACTTTAGTCTAGATGTTATTGTATCCTTATTCAGAGTCGGTTTCTTTATTGTCATTCGCACCACATGTGGTACATGTGGTGGAACGAGATTGTGTACACAGGCTCCCAGTTACATCCAACAATAACATGTAAAAGAAAAACAGTAATAAGATCTAAGATATGAACTAAGAAAAACAAAACTAAAAATACACTAAGCACTAATAGCATAAAAACAATATGTCGAACAGCAGCACGAACATGAGTCTGTGTGAGCAGATGAGCACGAATGAACACAGCAACATGAAACAGATCAGCAGCAACATGATGTGATTGTTCACAGTGTTATCCTGGTTAGAGATTCATGAGTCTAACAGCCTCAGGGTAGAAGCTGTTCCTCAGTCTAGTGGTTCTACACTTAATGCTCCTCAACCTCCTTCCTGAGAGGAGTGGGGCAAAAAGTGTGTTATTCCATACTTACATTATCTTTACTTTAAAACACTTTGGTAACAGTTTCTGTTTTAAATGTGCTATATAAATAAATCTGACTTGACTTGACTTACCCACTTCTTCCTTTCCAGGTTGTGAAGATCGCTGGTGCCCATATCCAGCAGTCACTATCAAGAGGCGAGTACAACCTGCACAGGCTGCAAGTTTACCACCAAACATTCACACTCTCACTCACTCTTAGGGACAATTTTTAGAGTTAATAATCAGCCTAACGTATTAGGGATAGGACCGATCTGATCCAGTATCGGCCTCCGATACCAGCATAATTTACGTATCAGATTTTTCCAATCCAACCTGCTAATATTTCCGATCAAAGATGCATGTTTGTGTCTGATGACCTCTGCAGGTTGACTTCAAACTATGGAATGGATTTCCTGAACGGAGGCATGTTTCATGAAACCCAACCTTCACATTCAGGAAATCCATTTCTTCGTTTGCAGCCAACTAAAACGTGAGTAAATACTTTTTTGAGGGCTGAGCACTGAGCTACACTGTTGCTAACAGCTAACCAACTTTTCATTGTTAACATGTCCGCTGTGTGAAAGTATTTTACACTAAACACCACAAGACAGCAACGTGCAATGTCTACAGAGCTGCTGTACCGAGAGGGGGAAGCTCGGTCGTGACCTACAATACAAAGAACTTAATAAACATTTGAAAAAGCACCACATTAAAGCTCACGAGGATTGTTTAGCCAGGCACTGCAGTAAAGTTAGTTTTAGGTTGGACGTTCGAGCTCCGTGGCTTCAGCGGTGTGTTGCTCTCGTTCGATCCGGAGCAGACAGTCTGATTTCAGTCTTCCCGTCTCGGAGGAGCAGACTGAGCGAGGCTGACTGAAATCAGACTGTCTGCTTCACAGCTTGACTGAATAATTGCAGCCAAAATATAGTTTACATTTACTCTGCAGGAGATATTTATCAGCTCAAGATGAGAGTTCTGTGATGGAGTTAAATTCAAAGCAGTCTGCTCAGATATATAGTCTTAAATTATTATTTTTATACATGAATGTTTCTGTTAACTTCTTTTAATGTTTCTGTTCAGTGCCCTGGAATGACTTCTGTTGTGACTTGGCGCTATATAAATAAACTGAATTGAATCGACAATCATAATAAAAGAATATGAACAGAAAAATAAAAGAAAATTATATATGTATAACCCCTCCCCCCACCAAAAAAACCCAGCTACATTATAAAACAATGTAAAATAATAAAAACAGGAACATGTCTGTGTTGGTTTATGTCATAAACTTAGCAGATGTTTGAAGCCATTTAATCACTTTAATATCCACTTTAAAGCTAGGAATAAAAAAAATAAAATACATGTTTTGTGTTAGCAGAATTAAATTCTAACTGAAATGTATCCAACATTAATAAAACTTACCTCATGTTGCCTTTTTGGACATACATTTGTACAAATTGTACTAGAGAGGAGATTATAACAGCCTCATAAAATCAATTATGATTATGATATCAAAATAGTATGGGTATCGGCCAATTTCCAGATTTAGGTATCAGGATTGGATCAGAAGTTTAAAAAAAAGTGTATCCCTATTATGCATACTATGCATCTCTATTAAATATGTCACCTGCCTAATCAATGTATGAAATATGACAGAACTTGGATTTTGGCAGGTCAGAGCCGTCATGGCTAAACGAGCTAAACAAGCTCTGAGAATAATGTTCACATGTAAGAGGATTCAAAGCGGGCACTGCCTGCTTTATAAAGAAGTCGACTGCAGTGCATTTGCTTTTAGCTTCCCAAAGTGCTAACTGAGCCGTGACAGTTTTCTGTCCAAGAGCATGTTTTCATCATTTTTCCCCTTCAGTGGGACAGCAGAGTAAACAGACAGACAGGCAGGAGGGACGCCCATCTGTAAACCAGGTCATTGAGTCAAATCCCAGAAATCATCTCTGCAACATGAAAACAACCTGACTCAATCTGTCCAGACTACCGTCTTTACATGCTTCACATAACAGCCAACTAATAGTAAAATATGAGATTAATGATTCAATTTCATGCTACCAGGAATGACCACAAACATCCCTCAGATATCCATTTTATTATAATACTAACGGGAAAATACACACCATAAACATAAAATATAGAATATAATAACCAAAGCTGCAGCTGGCAGTCTCACCGCCCATCTATATATTTTTACTTCATTTGTGTGAAGGAAGTGAAACATCTCCACAGTGGAAGGAGGGTTCACTCTGATGGGTGAACGAACAATGTCAGGTTGAGCAGGAGGGACTTATGGTGCTGCACTGGGAGGCTCAGCCTGCAGAAATGTGTCCTGTGTGTTAAAGAAGCCGGGGGGCGGGGGGCGCAATTATACATAGATCGAAGGACAAAAAGCATGGCAGTGTATGTGTCACAACACGAACACTGTTGCACAGTAAAAGTGAGATTGAAATCTACTCACCGACATTAAAAGAAAAAAAATCTTACTGTTTGCTTTTCTGTGTTCTATTCTGTCCCACCTAAGGTTTGTATCTTTTTTTTTTTTATTATTATTATTCAACCAAGTGTTTTTAAAAGGTGAAAAGTGATTCCTAAAATTATTTTTTGGCCAAATAGGCAGCATAGCCACCTAACAAGGCAATGGATAAAATTAACATCCAGGCTCCAAGTCCATTTAGAGTCTAGCTGTGCAGTCAGAAATTAACAGATGAAAGGAAAGTGCAGCCAAGCAGGACAGTCTTATTCTTTCTTCTCTGTAATAAGCATTAATTTCTTTCATGTTTTTTTTTTTTTTTTTTTTCAAGCAATGGTGGTCAACACAACAGAATCATTTTTAAAACAGTCAAGATGTGCTTTCACTTTAAGGATGTATGTCATTCATAAACTTTACTGTTTACCTTTTCTTTTAGGTATGTAATTGTTTTTAGCAGAGATTTATTAAAGTTTTACAACTTGATAAGAATGAAATCCATCCATTATCTTTACCTGTTTCTTGCAGGGGTCACTGGTGCCCATGTCCAGCTATCACTGTGCAAGAGGCAGGGGACACTCTGGACAGGTCTCCAGTCCATCACAGGGACACAGAGACAAACGAGACAAACAACCATCCACTCTCTCACTCACACCTACATTCAATTCAATTCTGTTTATTTATACAGCACCAAATCACAATAGAAGTTGGCTCAGGGCACTGAACAGAAAAAAAAACATTAATATTGTAGATGAACAGATGCTCAGATATATTCATCATTTAACGCGGGTTCCTCATTTTTCTGGACTGAATAAAACGTGCATTGAATTTAAGGAAATGCAAACGTGAGACGTCATTTATATTTGACCCATCAAAATGAATGCGGTCATTTATTTACAGAATCAAAATTTAACATCAAACATTTACATTAATTTGGCAAATTATGAAAATAACAACATAAGCAATCAATCAGGAAAAATCATACGGCCATGATTTTTCCGTTGCTGCACCAAAGACATTTATGAAAACTGTACAATTATGATCTTTTACCCACATGAATGTGGGTGAGCATTTTACACAGACATTTCTAAAATATCTGGAAGAATTTCTACTTGAGAGAAAAGTTTAGAGATGGAAAGAAGTTTAGAGGGAGTTAAGATGGTATGGGAGGGAAGAAATGTGTTCACCAGAATCGACACTCTCCGGCTTTCTTCAGCTTTTCCTTACAGTACACTTAGGTGATGAAATCGGCTCCTTTACCTGGAGATGACTCAGGTGGGATTCCGTTTAACGCACCCTTTCAGCGTCTCAGTAGGATGCTGTTACTCGTCCGAAGTAATGGCGAGGCTCTGTTCGACACATATTCACCTCAGTGGAAAATGTTATACTCCCATGGAACTCGGAAGAGCTCTGTTGTCAGGATCATCCCGTCTCTCACAGAACTGGTTGGACTGTGTATCCAGCAGAACTCCAACAGCACTCCATCAGAACTTCAACAGAACCAAGACCTAGCAGAACCAAAACCCGAGTTGACCAGGAAGTACTGACATTTTAAAGAGCTGTTTCCCGGTTCACTTTTGGGAGTATTACCATTGGTCAGAACCGACCAGACGGGGTGTGTGTTGTGACGTAAGAGGTTAGACGAAAAACAAGAATTGTTATGGAAAGATCAGAAATGTTCTCACAGACAGAGAGAGTTTTGATTAGGCGTGTTTCAGAAACAGGTGCAAAACATCTATATTTACGTCTGAGAGGATTCTAAAACATGACAGTTTTAACATAACAACTTGTTTTTCGTTTGACTCCAACCTTGGGAACGCACACACTTGCTCATTCAAAGGCAGAAATCAGAAAATGCATAAACTCTGTAACAGCTTTGACATGAGAATAAAAATCATTACTCAGTTAATAAAATTGATTAGTTCACTGCAACATCTAAAATGGTTTGAACTAAGACACTTTGATTATCAACATTTGAAAAATAGTAATGATAATAAAAGAGAGTGTTCTTCTCACTTGAATCTTCAAGAAAGAAAGTCTCAGGATGGGTGAACCTGTATTTATGTATTCAAATACATGAAATGACAGTTCCTGTCCCACAAGGTTCTAAAGGTCAAGAGTTTTGACCTTAGACTTAGTTTCGACGTAGGCCTAGTCCACTACAGTCCCCCCTTTGGAAATCATCACCTGTCCATGGAGATGAATTCCAACTATGGACTTACGTCGTCGATTGTCCTTGAAGCTTGATGTAATCCAGCAAAGAAACAAGAGTCAAGAGTAATCCAGCAAGGAAACAAAAGTCAAAAGTAATCCAGCAAGGAAAACAAAAGTCAAGGTAATTCCACAATGTTCTTGGTAATTCCATTGTGTTGATTATAATTCCATATCGTCTCGACAATTCCATTGTAGCAATGCTTTAACCCCTTGGAAACAGAGTCTGTAATCCATTGGAAAAAGTCATATAATCCACAACGGTAAATCCACAACGATTGGAAGTGTTGATTAATCAGCATACAGAGGGGTACCCTTGGGTTGAACTGAAGAAGCGGCCACTGGATGAAGAGTGGAGACCAACGTCAGGATTGCAGGTCGCCTCCAGCGAAGGTTGTCTCCAGCGACGTCCAGCCTGTGCCGTTCTGGTTCAATGTGTCATGCAATTATGTGTTTTAAGGTGGGCTTATGAAGGGGATTTTACATAAGGCCTTAAACTATATGCACCTGGTGTGTAAGCTATTATGGTTGGGAACAGCTACAACTACCAGTTAAGGGGTGGAGCATGCTGAAAGGGGTAACTACAGGGGTTTAAGCCTATAGAAAAGGGTTCCAAACTATTTTTCCATTTCTAACATGGCTTAAGTTAGCTTTACATGGCAAAATATAGTTTGGTTCAAATGTCTGTTGTCTTGTAGACGAACGACTTGAGATTGGGTGTTTGGTTTCCCCATAAATGTTTTGGAAGTCTATGGCGAGACTTATCAAAAAGAATTAGCTATCCCCCCCGAATAGAATTGTTCGAGTAGGTTCGGCTTAAGCGTTGTGAGATCAATGTAGATTATGGTACTTAAAGTAACAATAATATACATTGACTCCGCAAGGATTGCAATTTAATGAATGAACTGCATGTTGGCATGGTCAAAGGCTTCTTAGTCTCTAACTTACTACACACAAGATTCATTCTTACCTCAGAAACAACCAAAATCAACTAAACAACGTTTCAACACCGACAAGAGTAGTGACTAAGCATCTAGAAACATCGTTTCACTGCTCCTCCTCACCCTGGTTGTCAGTTTCAGTCACGTTGTCCCGTGTGAGTGGCTTCTTTGCGGACCCGCTTACGCGAGGCATAATCATATCGAGGTGCGCTGCATGGCGATCCACGTCGACTCGGAGTGACGTTTGGCCCCGGGACAGGGATGCGAGTATCCCACACAATACGAGGGTTATCGTCATTAGCAGGGCTATGATTAATGTGTCCGCGCTCGACCACGCATAGGTAATTGGTTGGATCGGGTTCTTAGTTGTGGACCTGAGGGACTTGAGAACTCGGTTTATTGGTTCCACGTCTACGACTTGGGTGCCTTCAAAATGGATCCTTCCCAGAGTCTCTGGATCCATGTCTATAGACATATTTCCCAGGTACTCTGAGTCATCCAGAGTCGCGTCCCATCGTTCCGGATCGAGGTGATAGAGCGTCAAATCACCAATGTGTATGGTTGTTCCCTGGGGAACACTGATCCACATCGTTTTGTCCGGTAACGCCAAAGGTCTATTTGCCCCGGGTTGATCGTAGGCTATGATCGCCTGTCTTTGAGGAGCGTTCACTAGCCAACGAGAGCCAATTATTTCCGCTTTTGCATCTTTAGCCAGGTGTCGAGGCGTTACGGTCGTTGAGCACTTAGAATTTTCCGGAATAGGTGTTAATCCGCATATGCCCGCGGTTTTATTCCACATAAACGGTTTGCTCGGGCACAGATAGTGTATCTCCCGAGTGAGAACACACATCTGCAGGTTTGGAGCTAGGTAAACTGAGGGGTTGTCGTCGTGGTACGCAACCATCCTTGGTGTGTCAATTTGAACATGGTTTTCGCCGTGCCAATCGCCAACATTTACGACGTCCCTGAGTCTATATATGCCGTTTGAGGGAATTATCGGTAGGTTGATAATGAACGCCATTTCAAATGTTTTGTGATTGACGTAGATTGGGATTGCGCTACCGAGAGTGTAAGCCAGGTGTGCCTGTGTTTGCGTAACTTTTTCGTGCGTAGCGGAGCTGAGGATGTCGTTCACCATCTGTAGAGAGACTAGATACGGTGGGATCCTACCGGTGGCTAGTGTATCTACCGACGAACTGATATCTCTAAGCATGTCAGCAAAAATCCTATCCATTAGGTGTGCGACAGCGTAATCAGCTTCAACCTTACGAGTTAAGTCATTTACCGCTATTACGAGGGCTTTGGTTTCTTGGGTGGCCCCCAAGAGGGTGAAGATTATCAGGAGTGGTACCATCATTGTCCTATGGAAGCACAAAGAGGTAGGTCTTAGCTTCGTAGTGGTCAAGGGTAGGTCCTGTGAATTTAAACTATGGTTAAGTTTATTATCCATTAGTTATCTTCTGCTTGGATGACCCTTATTCCCACGAGGTCAGATTTTGTGAGATCTTTGTCTCCTGAGGAGTTATTGCACGCCTTGTGTGGTTTAACCTGGTTTCGATGTACCCATTTAACAGTTGGCTCTTTTTGGCCTTTACTGATTTTTATCTGGTAGATAATTGGAGACACTTTGTCGATTATCAGATGGGGTCCAGTCCATCTGGGCATCAGCTTACGGGCGAGAGTTCCGGTCCCGGACTCTCTTCTCCCAGTTTTGGGTGCAAACGTGTAGTACCAGACCCTGTCTCCCACTTGGAGTTCCTCGTGAGAGGCCTTTTGGTCGTAGTACGCTTTGCGTCCTTCAGCTGATTTTTCCAGGTTTTTCTGTGCGAAAGCAAAAGTGTTCTTAAGGTGTCTTTCCAAGTCTTTCATGTATTGTTGTGTAGTGTAGGCTGTTGCCATGGCAGCATCGCCTGGTTGGTACAACAGGTGTAGAGGGAGAGTCATTTGTCGACCCGTCATCATCTCGAAAGGAGCGATGCCAGTCGACGTGTGTGGAGTGGCCCTTATGGCCATGAGGACCAGAGGGAGTTTCACGTCCCAGTCCTTGTGGTTTGCGGCTACGTATTTTTTCAAAATACTCACCACAGTCCTGTTTGCTCTCTCAACCTGGCCTGAAGCCTGTGGGTGGTAGCCAATATGGAAGTTGGCTTTGACGCCTAGCGTCTTCCACAGTTCCTTCATTACTTCACCTGTGAAGTGTGTACCTTGGTC
>NC_056503.1:26393598-26428554 GCF_014905685.2 Nematolebias whitei | reverse complement strand
TATATATAGATAGATATCATCAAGATATCTGTGATCTCAGACCAAAATATGATATGCCACAAAATAAAGTTCCATACAGTTTGGAACATAATGTACTTGACATTTAAGTAATTAATCAAATTATCTCAGGGGAACAAACAAAACAAAAACGCTACTTTAATTTAATTTAAGAGGGTCTCTGTAAAAAAAATTACATTTTCAGATCCAATTTTTACATTTTTACTAAAGCAGAACAGAAATATAAAAAAATACCCTGCTTTCAAAGCAGGTTTAAAGAATTATGTTAGTGAGAGCATTTTTCCAAGTGTTAACCCAATAATCTGCTTTGAAAATGAAGAAGAAATATTCAGCATCATTTATTAATATACCTTTTGAATAAAACATTGATCCTAATAAGGGTCTGAAGCAGAATGTTTTAAAACAGTCAGTGTACTGTAAGAAGGATCAACTGAGTGCCGCCTCATTTAAGAGTTGGTAAAGCACCAAACTCCAAAGTTAAGCTCTGACTTCACAGTTGTGCCTCTTGAGCCCCCGAGGATCCACTTCAGAGCCAGGTCGGCGTGTTAATCGAGATTCTGTACAGTCAGAACACAAACTGCTGAGACCCAGGCAGCTTAAATGTCCACTTCACTGCAACAACAGAAGTTAACTTCTTAGCAATTGCAGGTGGTTAGAATAAATCAAAGATTTACAGAGTGAGAAGGTTGTTGCAATTAAGATGAAGGAACATTCAAACCATTTTAACCAGTATAAAGAAGAGTTTGTGCATGGAAGTGAGAATCATGGCAGAAAATCAGCATTCAATAATTGTTTTCAAAATGATGGGTATATTTGTGCAAATGTTATTGCAAAAACAGTCACATTGGGATAAAAAATATTAATGTCTTTACAATGCTGTTTATATAGATGATACATTGTCAGATGTTGTGGAGGCAGGTGAAAGTTATGCTTTGCATGATTGCACTTTTAATCTAATAAAGTCTACACTAAATGGATCATTGTGTTCATAAGTTAGGAATATTTCGAGCTTTGTTGCTGCTTTATGACAAGTAATTTTGCCGGATGTTCAATGCAGCATAAAGAAAGTACAGTTAAAAAAAAATGCTAACTTCATTTACTTCTGCAATGTTATTCTTTCTTTCTATTGCATATATTTGTGGTTGCAACCATTCACTAAATTTCCTGCTTTTCTTACTATTCTGTTTTCTTCTAAACTTTTTTATTGACACAATTTACTTTTACAGAGAGCAAGTTCAGAAGTAGAACAATAGCATCACAAAAAATACAATAAAAGTCGCATGTGAAGAAATTAAAGCTCTACAACCTGAAGTTGTTGCAAATAAAGACCACAAATACAATACTTGATTTGCCACAACTTATCATGAAACTTCTGTAGCAACTGTGTTACGTTTAGAAAGTGTATCATGGCAATTTTGGGAATTTGATATATGATTATTGTGTATTTTATTTTTGCATTGATTTATTAAAATAGACAACACTATCCAATATGGAATTTATTAACACAGTGTGTTTGGAACCTGGATTTTTCTCATAAATATTTCTAATATCAATGCAGAAGCTAAAATATGGAAAATTACTATGTATGTATGTATGTATGTATATGTGTGTAATATATATATATATATTATATATATATATATTATATATATATATAATATATATAAAAAATGTATTATTATTTTATTTTTATTTATTTTTTTACTTCTTCCCCACCTGGAGAGGTTCTTGCGCCACTAAAGTGTTAGAGGGAGTGTGTGCTATTCAAATTGTGAAAGATAACCCTTTCAAGCTTTTGGTCACTTCCTTTAAGGCCTGTGATATTGTGAAATTGTTTGCAAGCCGTTAATTAAAATAATATTAAACTCAACTTTACTTCCTATGTTTGGTCCCATTGTTTTCCTGACATTCAGTAATTTTATTGTTCTGTGTAAGTTAATTTAATGCTCGTTTGTGCCACTAGGCCAATAATCTTGTTTGGTTTTCTAAAGAAAGTGGTGATAAGTCACTAATGGTTCTGACATTCATCATTACTATAGTCTATGAAACTGATATCAATACAAAACGACTTCATTTGTTCATCATGCTTGTTCATTATGCTGCTAAAACAATTACTCTGACATATAAAGTTTTGAACAGAAATATCAATGTAGAACAACTGTTACAGCCTTTCGAATCCTCCACAGCAGCAAACAATCACTACTGGTATTGCCATCCTGACTTGCTACTTTAAAGCCTTTCCACTGTGAGCTATTAAACTGCTGCTGCATCCACCTCCAGTAGCCCCCCTCCCAGATCACCACAGACCAGAGAGGCGTTCAACCAAGTCTTGATTAATGGTTGTCTGAACATCTGCGGAGGCAATCACACAAGCCTGGGTCAAACAGTAACAAATAGGATACTCAGCAATCATCCCTTACTGCATCCATAACCTCAAGTATCGATTAATCAGCATTAAAATTTTAGAGGGGAAGCAGACCTTAATTGCTCTGTGATGCATCTATATTGGACATTTTAAATTCCCAGCTTGCTGTAGAGAGAAAGAGCTCTTTATTTATTTAAGACTTAGAGAATACAGATCTATTCAGATAGTACCGCCGTAGTCAGGGCTAACATTAGGTTACCATGGTGATCAGCATATGCAGAGGCAAGCTGTAACTGATGACAAAGAAACTGAGTCTCTAGCAGGAAGCATAATACTTAAATTGATTTTGTCACTTGAAGCTATGGTGATGTAACAGAGATTTCTTCCCGTTTAACTCTGAGGAAATGTTCTGGGTCATTTGGCCTGACGAAGAGTGTCTTTTTCTAAATGATGGTAGGTGATGGGGGTGGAGGTGGTGCTGCATCTCAGACGAGGAGGTAAAGATTGGTCTCATCGATCTAATGCCTCTATTCCTGACATGATCATTTCCACTGAGAAACATGGCATCTCATTAGGATAATTCGCTCTCGGTGTCAGTCAGACTCAAACAGCGTCACAACAAAAAACTCTGCTGAAAAAGAAAACACACTTTGATGATTACACAAACTGACAGCACAGGTTTTCTCATCTATTGCTTTATTGGGCTTATTTTCTCTTCCAAAGCAATGTTTCATTTATTTGTACCTCCAAGCTGTATGAATGGAGTTCTGATAAAAACAACTAAAGCAATTTTAGCATCATTATTTGTACATCCACACCTGTTTGTATATTTTTTGATATATGCTGTCATTTTGGTCTCCAAGATGGTGGCACACATGGATGCTGTGGCTCACAGCTCTTCCTATCAGTGCTCTTTTGTTGTTGTTTCCTGTACATTGTTCTTTCTTGTCCATTCTACAAACATCTGTTATACCCACCAGAACCTTTTGGACATTGGTGGCCAACACTGAATATCTGTTTCGAGTGACTTTCATAACACATGTAACATCTCCGTCAACATAACAAGGCTGCTGGGCTCTTTGTGAATTTTTGTTGGGGCTAGGAGGTGACACAGACAGAGGAGGGAGAGGAAGCAGAAGCAGGGCCATAGGTCTGGTATTTTATTAAGGCTAAGAAAATAGCCATATAAACCACCTCTACAGAGCCTGTATCTTTCCAATGCCAGATCCCTGGCACATAAAATGAGAAACTTTGAATTACAACTCACTGGGAATCTCTATGTTGGTGACTGTTGCGTTTTGATTATCACCGAAACCTTGCTTCACCTGGGGATATGTGAAGCTACCATGCAGAGAGCAGGTGAAACTCTGTTATGCTGGAACAGGACTGAGGACTTGAGCATAAGCAAAGGAAGTGGGCTTTAGACTTATGTCCATGGCAACTGAAATGGCCTATTTTAGATAAACACTGTTCCCCAGACCTCAATTACATGTCTGTAAGATGCTGACCTTACTTCTTAGCAAGACAACTAACAGTGGTCATTGTCACAGCCGTGTATATTCCACCTGATGCCAATGTAAAAATGGAGCTTTTTCTCCTGGTGAACACAATAAATGAACAGCAGCAAGTGCACTCTGATGGTGTTCACATAATTTGCAGGTGATTTTAATAAGGCTAAACTGAAGAGTGTACTCACAAAACCCTATCAACATGTCAAGTGTTCTACTAGAATAGAGAACACTTTGGATCATGTTTACCATGCTTATGTTTACCAACATTTAGAATGCATACAGGGCCATACCCCTCCCCCACCTCAGCCAGTCAGACCATTTTTCCCTCCTGCTCTCCTCAGTTTACACCCCAGTCAGATGCAATACCAGTCCCACCACAATGACTGTTACAACCGGGCCTGGAAATGCACTCTCCAAGTAAAATAACTGCTTCAAACAGACAGACTGGGACTTATTGCTGTTTTATGATTTGGTAGTTCATTACTTTTATGGTATTTGTTGAGTTCATAGGTTTTATGCTTTTATGTGTTAGTGTACAGCACTTTGGCCAACGGTGTTGTTTTAAAGTGCTTTATAAATAAAGTTGTATTGTATTGTATTGTATTATTATTTGAACACCAGGAGCTGGAAACAGTCACATGGATGCATGGCTTAATTTGTAAACCAATTGATGATGGGATGCAAGTCAGTGGGTGGGCCGGTGGGGGGTGGGGGGGGGGGGGTGTCTGTGGGTCCTCCCCCAGAAATTTTTGAATAAAAGTAGATGCCATATAGCTTTTTCATTTATTATGTATGAAATGTATGCAGGAGTTCCAACACATCAGCAATTGTGCACATGCTCTGTAGAGCTTTCTGGAGACACTACTGTGTCTAACATGTGCACTGTCTGCAGGGCGTGCCACTAAAGGTGTTGGATGAAGACACGTCAACCCCTCAGGACATTCCGTTCATGTTTCTGCTGGGCAGGAGTGTGTGCGCAAGCTGGTGCGCGTGTTACGGCCAGAACATCCACTCCACAGACTGGGTGCGCTGGGCAATTTAATTAATAAGCCACTTAAACAGTCAAACTGAATCGCAATTTAGTTGTGCTGTTTAATTATATTTTTGAGTTTTTTAATAAAAATGGATGATGACCTTGGATTTTTAGAGGCAGAGATATGAGTTGCCAGATCCGAGCAAACATTGTCCAGAATGTACCCTGTCAAAATAAGAGAGTTCCCAGATTTAGTTCCGGCAGGATCCAGCTCAAATAAAGCCCTGCATTAATGGTACTGTACTATTTCAAGTTCTACATCGGAAATGTGACTCTGGACAAAAACATGAATTTTCCCAAACCAAAAACCCTGGATAACCAATTGGGTTTGTACATTCCTCAGAGCCTATGATGCTGCCTCCAGGTCAGATACAGGTCAGCAATGTGACCAACTCAAATAACTTAATTGAACTGAATCACTTCAGCGAGTGACTCAGGTTAACTCATGTCCGTATGTTAAACTAAGCTTACCACTTCTAATTAACACCATTGTTTGGATGTTTAACAATTAAAATAAGGGTGGTCTTTTAAACAATCATTACAACTTAAAATGACCACCAGAAAGTGTAACATTTCCCAGGAGACTGAACAGAAAAACACAGAGGATGTTAGCCACAAAACATATGCATATCGAATTTCTGACATGTGAGTAGAGAATTCAGAGATAGGACATTTGGGAAAAAGCAATATGAAAAAAAGAGGTTGATCTATAAATCTGTATGAACTCTATCCATCCATCCATTTTCTTCCACTTGTTCCGATGTCGGGTCACAGGGGCAGCAGCTTGAGCAGGGACACACAAGTGATCACAGCCACCGCTTCCGGCTCTTCTGGTAGGACACCAATGTATTCCCAGGACAACCGAGAGACATCCTGTAGTCTCTTCAGCATTTCCTGGATCTTTCCTGGGGTCTCCTCCCAGTCGAACATGCCTGAAGCACCTCCCTAGGGAGGCACCCAGGGGGCATCCTTGTCAGATGCCCAAACCACCTCAACTGGCTCCTCGATGTGGAGAAGCAATGGTTCTCCTCAGAATCTCTCCCAGATAGCGAAACTTCTCGCCCTATCTCTAAGGGAAAGTCAAGCTACCCTGCAGAGGATTCATTTCATCTGCATGTATCCACAATCTCATTCTTTTGGTCACTACCCAGAGTTTGTGACCATAGGTGAAGGTAGGGACATAGACTGACCAGTAAACAGAAAGCTTTACCTTACTGCTTAGCTCCTTCACCACAACGGACTGGCAAAGAGTCTGCAATACTGCAGACACTGCACCAATCCATCTGTCAATCTCATGCTTCACTCTTCCTCCACTCGTGAACAAAACCCCAAGATACTTGAACTCCTCTACTTGAGGCAGAACCTCACCCCACAGACAGCAATGTACTTTTATGACTGAGGACAATGTCCTCAGATTTGGAGGTGCTGATTCTCATCCCAGTCGCTTCACACTCGGCTGCAAACTGATCCAGTGAGAGCTGAAGATCCTGGCACGATGATGCCAGCAGAACCACATCATCAGCAAATAGCAGAGAAGGAATCCTTAGGCCACCAAACTGGACTCCCTCCACCCCCTGGCAGCACCAAGAAATTCTGTCCATAAAAGTTATGAACAGAATCGGTGACAACGGGCAGCCCTGGCAGAGTCCAACTCCCACCCTTAAGGGGTCTGACTTACTACCGGCAATACGAACCACACTTTCGTATCGCTTGTATAGGGACCAAACAGCCCATAACAACAAGCCCCCAATCCCATACTCACGGGGCATCTCCCACAGTGTACCTTGAGGAACATGGTCAAATGCCTCCTCCAAGTCGACAAAAAGCACATGTAGACTGGATGGGCAAACTCCCATGACCCCTTGAGGACGTTAGTGAATGTAAAGAGCTGATCTAGTGTTTCACAGCCAGGACGGAACCCACATTGTTCCCCCTGGATCTGAGGTTTGACCAATGATCGGGCTCGCTTCTCCATTAACAGTAAGTAATAGACCTTACCAGGGAGGCTAGGAGAGTGATGCCCCTATAATTGGAGCACACCATCTGGTCCCCCTTTGTGAAGAGGGGAACCATCACCCCAGTCTGCCAATCCAGTGGCACTGCCCCTGATGTCCATGCAATGTTGTAAAGGCAAGTCAACCAAGACAGCTCCACAACATCCAGAACCTTAAGGAAATCAGGACGAATCTCCTCCACCCCCGGAGCCCTGCTACCACAGAGTTTTTTTTTAAACTATCTCAAGTGAGCTCCAGACTAAATAAAAATACCACAAAACCTCAGAGATTCTGCTCTCAGCAGGACATGAAAACAAAGATTTGGAAAGACTATGCCGCCAAAACAAAATAAAAGGAAATAAAAAGCACATTAAACATGAATAATTAGATGCTTTATTTCTTTATCCGCAATGTCAGACACATCTGCCAAAAAAACTTTTCTTTCATGTAAATAATTACTTTCCAAATTCCTGTTAAAATTATCAACTCATACTATACAAGTAGGGCTGGTTGGCATCATTGCATCATATTTAACTGATGGTTATCAAAGTAACAAAACTGCTATTCAAGATGAAGTTCAAGTCACTTAATTTTTAATCATTCAACATCTCACCTTCTTTAGTCTGAACTGTGCCTGAAGAAGTAAATGGAACGAGGGCTGGAGTGTTCTCTGGACATTTTAATTAGCTGGTCTTTAATTCAACCTGACCCTCTTTCAACTTTGATCAGCAGGCGGGAGCACTGATAAGGACCTGTCACTCACATGCAAACAGCAGGGTTATTCAACAGTAAATTGTCTCCTCACCATTTACAGATGCTCTCTAGCTGTGCAGTCATGGGCAAGCTGTTCATGGCTCAGTGAAAACTAAAAGCCCAGAGAGAATGGAAGTATGCTGTGAGCTATGTTCATTCAGCCCATCTTTTCCTTTGTAACAGCATCTGAATTAGAAAAAAGTAGAATACTGAAATATTTCTTGGATATTAGGACTCCAAAGGCTAAAGTAATGTTTGAAAGGATTTGCTTCATACACCAACTTTGCATTCAGTCCATCCATCCATTATATTTACCCGCTTCTTCCCTTTTGGTTTGTGGGGGTCACTGGTGCCCATGTCCAGCCATCACTGTGCGAGAGGCATGGTACACCCTGGACAGGTTGCAAGTCCATCACAGGGACACAGAGACAAATGAGAAACTACCATTCACTCTCTCACTCACACCTAGAGACTATTTAGAGTTACCAATCAGTTTAATACGCATGCTTTTGGTCTGTGGGAGGAAACTACAGAAAACCCATGCACGCACAGAGAGAAGATGCAAACTCCACCCAGAAAGGCCCCTAGGCTGGCATTCAGTCCTAAAATAGCAATTTAACCGACTAAAATCAAAGAAAGTAACAGAAATAAAATATTTTATATTTGTTCTACTCCAAGAGCTGAAAATGTAAAAAAACAGACACAAAAAGTTTCATTGTTGTACTTATTCACAAATACCTGTACACCAACGACTGCATTCATAAATGACATATTCAATGTGCACCAAATTGTGCCAAATCACCCTGTGTACTCTAGAAACATGGCCCAATGAAATAATCATAAGAATGTTTAAAAACAACATTTTTTTAATTGAATTATGAGATGGAAAAAAAAATATCTAAAGCTCACTTATTTTCTAACCTAGTACTACCTATCATATGATATGTTGCTGCTGACATAAAGGCAGAGCGTTAACAACAGGAAAAAGGAAACAATTTGTGTTTCTGGTTTGGAAATAATGGTATTACAGACAGACTCTACAAAGCATAATTAATGTTCACCTATTTCAGAACACAATAGGGTTAAGGAAATGTAAAAATGCTAACCAGTCTCAGTTCAGCAGAATCAAACGTTTGAACTAACTGTTTCCATATTTTCTTTCAGCACGATCAGAACAACTAGCCATGTTTCCACTTCTGTTTTTTCATTTTTATGTTTTTTGGAATATCTAATATTTGAAACAATCTTTGGGTACCCTGAGGTGGCTTTTATTGTAAAACAATAGATCTCATTAGGATGACTGGAAACAGATATAGCAAAAATTATTCCAACAATTAAATAACAAGCAGCTTGCTGTGAGTCAGAATATGCTTAAATAGTCATAAAATTTGACAAACTGACTTCTTCTTCAGCACAATGAAAATCCTTTATTTGCAACGATAAGCTGAACTTTCTTTTAATATGCTTGATGATTTCCACAACATTTCATTTTTTAATAATAAGACCCGAGTACTGTGACACAGTGGAAGGCCATATTGTTTACATTATTCCTAACTGATCATCGATTGTAGTTAAAATGACTTCTACGGATCTACAAACAGCAGCACAGATGCACAGCTGCCGCGTCTCAGAAAGAAGGTCTCAGGATCACCTCCTAGTCTGGGGTTTGCATCAGTGACGTGCAGTCAGGGGAAGCAGGTGAGGCAGTGCCACACCTGTCATCACGACAAGTAAAATACTGACAATGATGAGAGAAAATACATTTGACCACTTGACTGTTCTATAAAACTGTTTAAATCTGTTTTTTGAATTATTTCAACACTTCAATGGTCCAAGTCACGGAATTTACTTTACATCTGTTCAAACAATGCGAGGTGAGGCAGTGTGGCACTCTGGTTCACCTCTGGGGGTGCTGTGTCATCTACAATATATGAAGTAGGTGGTTGGTGCAGCACATTGCTGTCTCTCTTTGTCTATCGCCAATATACATGTTGGATTACACATGTGCTGCACATGTTTGCATGTGTTCCCTGAGCACATGTAGGTTTTCTTTGGGAACTCTCACAAACTCCAATCATGCATGTTAGGTTAAGTGGTCATTTTAAATGATCCGTAGGTTTCTTAGTTTGGGTGAGAGTGTAAATAATTGTTTGACTTGTTTGTCTCTATGTGGGCCTGTGATGGACAGAAGGATTGTTCAAAGTGTACCCCAACTCTCGCACAGTGACTGCTCGAGAGGCATCAGTTCCCCATGACCCAGAAGGGAGAGGCAATGGTAAAGAAAATACATAGATGACCGGATTAATGGATGAATGATGTATGGCTGAATCACAAACAAAAGAAACACTGTCCACATTGTCAAATTGAAGCAACAACACAACCAAATTTGGTAAAACACTGATTCATTTTAATAGTTTAAATCAAACTAGACCTTTTCTGTCATGTAACCACTCTTTCATGTTCCGAGTCTTCATCAAATCAGTCAGGAAAACCAAGTCCATCTGTCAGACAGCTCACTCAGTGACAGCATCCAGTTTGGGCTAGGCTGTGACTGAAACTGTTGACAGTTTGTAAATCGGATTAGAAAATGTCCACAACAGCTGAAACAATAGCACCCCTCACCACACACAGCTGGATCCAGCTGTTGACTTCATCCTCACTTCTCTCCACGTTTAAATCATTTTGTCTAATATTAAGATATGCTGTGGCCATTTTGCCTACATACTCAATAATACAACTGAGGGAGAGGTTGCACAGAGGTTAGAGAAGGCAAGCCTGTGATCAGAAGGTTGCCTGTTCAACTCCCCAAACCAACAACATCAATATGTGAGTGGAAATGGTGAAGGACATATACCTGCCTCCACCTTCATTTTCCACACATTGGGCCCCCTAGCAAGGTCTCTGACCCCCCACCATTCGCTCTCCCAGGTGCCCAAGATGGCAGCCCTCTGCTCCACACAGAGGGTTGTCTCAGGAAGGATATCCGGCATAAAAACAGTTGCCAAGTCTTTGTGCGAGTTAGTTTGCTGCTGGCGACCCCTGACGAAGGGAGCAGTAGAAAGAAGAAGAAAATAAATTATAATTCACTTCCTACGTTTGTGTTTTTCAAAAACGTGAAGTGTCTCATCTCTTTGTCTCACTTCTTCCTTATGGATCCCCAGTCAGTCTGATTGTCTGTTTCTTACCACACCTTTCTTAGTTTGTAATTAACTCTCCATTGTTTTCCTCTTCTCCTTCAATTTTATATATAACAGTTTTTTTTTTCTTTTAATTTTACTACTCTTGGTTTATTTTTTTTCATTTATTGTTTCCTCCCACTGATAATCCCCCACCTATGTTTTTTTCTGAACTTTTGATTCTAGGAACCTGAACGTGTAGAGAAGATTCATTGTCATTCAACAGGCAGCTCACTGTTGCACAGAACAGCAAAACTAGGCCATTGACTCAAAGAAATGTGACCTGAAGAAACTTCTTACAAAGTCAATGAATAATGGCTGTAAGTTTGTGCCACGGAGACTGAAAGTGAATCTTTTTATATACTTCCAAGAGAAGATAGTGGAAATTAATGTGTTCAGTCATAAAAACAGTGATGCATGTGGCAGAAAAACCTTGTGGTGGTTTGGATTTTCCAATTATCCACTGTTGTGTACTGATAAACCTCAGCCACAGTTGGTACAGCTGGAGAAAATTATATTGGTCTGTGCTCACAGTCAGCACAAAACAGCCCACAGCACATTAATGGAAAATCTTAGAGAAATAATTTTTAGTTATAGAAACAAAACGTAGGACTGAATAAAAGGCATCATGGCACGTAAAGGATCATGTTTTGACAAAAAAAACAAAGCACACTTTGCCATAAAGTTGATTAATTGATTAATAAAATATAGTTCTTTCTTTCTGAACACCTATGCATGTTCTAACACTGTGCACTTCGTTTACATCAGAACTCAGAATGTGGCGTTACATCATGTTCGAGTTGACCGTGTTCCATTTTCAGACCTGTCAAAAGGTGGAAGAAAATCTTTGAAAAAAGCAGTTGTTGTTCTTGCTCTATTGGAGTATAAAAAAATACAAAACAAGTGTATGCTGCACTTCAAGAACGTGTCAGAGGGGAAATGAAGGTATTTTTGTTTTAAGTGTGTTTGTGCAAAAAACGGTTTGATTACGTGCATTTAGTTATTCCTATTAAAATCAGTGCTTGCATAGCACAAGTAGTACAATAACATTAAATATAAGATTGATGATGAAATGTTGCCTATTATTTACTACATTTTTAAATCCTCTTTTCTCTAACTTATTACACTGGGGGGGGGGGGGGGGGAGCAAATCATCCTGAAGTCTGAAACTCAGTGGGACTGTCAGCTGAACATGGATCACTTGACTAGATGTGCACAATTTTGAACTTACCAAACATCAGTTTACAACTCCACAGATGAAGTTGCAGGAAAAATGCATAAATAAGGCACACTGTCGAGGTCTAGCAATCCATTTGACAAAAAAAGTTCCTGATGGTTCTGTGGTACACGCCCAACCAAAACAGCTTCAGTCTGACAAGTCTGATATGTCAGTTATCAACACACAGCCATCTTAGAAGTACTGAACACCACTTACACAATTAGACCAACCTGCATCTCCTGGCCCAACAGCTGTATTTGTTGCTGCCTTTCACAGCGTCTACAGTGTCAATGGTGTGATTGATAGATGTCACAGTAGGATGCACAAGTCACCCATATGAAAAGAAGATTACATTAATGGCAAGTCCTTCTAGTCCATCCACCTTTAAGCAATTGCAAATGCAAAAAGTTAGTTCACAGAATTACTTTCTGGACCACCAGGATGTGTTTATGATGATGATGCTGAGAGCATCCAGCACTATTCAACATGACAGGAGAAGATGTGTAAATGCAGGTTGCTGGGAGACAGTGCCTTCATTGGACACGTCTTCCCTATTATCACCACTCCTAATTAGGACAATAGGGTTCCAACAAAAGCAGACCATAAACAGAACTCTTAGATTAGCTGTGCAAGGTTGATGTTGCAGCAAGTTTTAGGATAGTTGAAATTCAAGTGGAGGCGTCTTCACCATCTGCAGAACACTACGATTGATGCTGTGGTGTTGGTCATCAAGGCAGCCTGCCTTCTGCATAACTTGTGGATTACATTATCAAGAAAATGCTAGGAACACCCACACGGTGTCCGAGCAAGGGCGTTAGAAGAATCTGTATTGTATGTGTGTGTATGTGTGTGTGTGTGTGTGTGGGGGGGGGGGGCACACACTGGTGTGTGTGTGTGCGTGCGCAACAGTGTGCAAAAAAGGGTACACTAGTGTGCAAAAAAAAATCAACATTTCCCCTAGATTTCATTACTTTAATTTCACACATCTAAAGCATGTTTCTCATCAAGTTTATTCAGCTGCAGGTTTTAAAGATGTTTCAACTTTAATGCACTTTAACACACAGCCTCAGATCGGCACTACTTGTAGTGAAATAAAAACATCATCACTAGACTTTTTTACTTGTGTTCAACACTACTCATCTAAATGATGTTTCTCACGGAGCTCGAGAACAATAAGGTGTAGGGTTTTAAAGACATTTCAACTTTATTGCACCTTAGCACACAGTGTCTCTTACACCTGCAGCGTCTTACAGGGTCACGGTTTCTGCTAAGCTGAGATGCTACAGACATAGCGCTCCACTTCTCTCAAGCATCCTAACATGAATATATGTTTATGATCAACCCTCCCGGTCAACGACTGCCTGCGCTAAGCATAGCTGAAAGCTGGCGAGCGAGCAACACAGGTGTCTCCTCATCTTCCACCTGTGTATGAGGCAGGAAAGGCAGAGGAGAAACACTGCAGGCCGCTGGAGAGATGCAGGTAACCAGGAAAACCTGGAGTGGATTTTTAGTGGTTTGAGTATTCTCCTATTAATAAAGTGGAATGGATTTGGTCACAAAGGAAACAGCGCCGACTGAACTAATGGTAAAAGTGTGTGTGTGTGCGTGTGTGTGTGTGTGTGTGGGGGGGGGGGGGGGTCCAAATTAAAGATTTTTTTAATGTGGGGGAGACCCATCCCCTTCACATATAACGGTTGCAACACCTATGTGCCCAAAGGCAGGGAGATGAGAATGAATATAACGTTAACCTAATGTACTGATAAGCAGGGTTCAAAACGTATTTGTTTAATTTGTGGTAAAAACAAATTAATTCTTGTGGTACTAAAAATAGTAGTAGTAGTAGTACATAATGTGTTGGTGTTAAATGAGTGTTTTCCACAATTTACCATGTCATTTCATCCTTTCATCTAGTTTTCTGTATTGAAGCAATAATGGAAAAAAAAAAACCTCAAGTATATATATATGAATATTCCTATAACATTTTATTAACACAGTAAAAAGAATCACATAGGCCCAAAAGTATGTAAATGTTAGGGTAAACATTAACATGTGTGACCCATCACATCACTTCAGGATTAAGTCATATTTGGTCAAACTAAATTAAGCACAGTTTCAGATTCCTGGTTTTTAGCTACACTGTGATTGTCCTGATACCACAAGCAGATCCACATATATGGCTTAGTTTGTCTTTAAAAGTGGGTCACTTTTACTTTTTAGCAAAAATTTGAGAGAACCTTTGAAAATGAGCAACAAATAAAATACATTTTTAAGACAAATAAAGCAATGTCTCTGGAACTGCTCATCATATCAGTAAGATCCAGGTATCAAAATTCTCAGGCCTCTGTCTGTGGGCACCACACAACATCCCAAGCCACTTGTGAGATATAATCTTTTTACTGTCTTGATCTGATTTAAGTCCATCTCTATGGGGGTACATGTTTTTTTCTCCTCTCTGGACTTAAGTCTGGGAGGCATCGAGTTGCTCAAACTGCCTCAGCTGGTTCCTTTCAACCCAGAAGAGCTGCAGCTTTATACTAAACTCCTCCTGAATCTGAACATTGACTGCATTTCTTCATCACTTTCCCATTTGAGTGACTGACAGCACAACACAGATACTGTACCAGGCCTTATCCTGTGCCGGAGTTGGATCTGAAAAGCATCAAAATCATTTTGACGTTCACTAATTCATCATACAGTTGTGTTTCAACAGTGTTTTTTTATATACTACATTTATATTTGTACAAACTAAAAGTAGATATTGGTATTCCAACCAAGAGATATAGAAGATGATAGGATTCTCTCTAAATTTTAAATAGCTCATTTGACAGTTTTTCTAACTGTCTGACAGTCAACGACTCGCAGTAAATGTCAAGATTTCTAATTTAATTTGCGTTTCTTTATGGACTATACTTCCCTTTGTTAAATTATTGATCCTTAGTTTTTTCCTCCCTTTCACATGTATATTTAACACGATTTCTCTGAGTGAAATCATGTTATTTCTTGTGTCGGATTCCTTCGTCTACATCTGTCTTTTTCTCTGATTTAGTTTTCCAGTAAAGTTGTCAGACATGTGGAAAGACCTGTCAACCACATGGTGCAAGACGATCAACTATTTATGTTCTGCCAGTTGGGTCATAATACCAGAATATTTTCACCATTTACCCCAATCAAAATTGAAACTGGTGTTTAAACATACAGACCAAACAAAAGTCAGTCAACTGACTAACACTGGTGGTTTGTTACAACAGGCTCTTTGTTTTAGGAACAACTAGTTATACAAGAAATTTTGACTTCTTTAATTTGAATCTTTTTTTTTTAGAAAAAACAAATACAAAAGCCCTGCTTTAATTTATGATTTCCCTTTCTGTTTTTGCATTTCAAACCTGTCAGCTGCTCTCCTCTTAACTAAAACTCTCAGTGGAAGAGCTTTTCTACAACTGTGTGAGATAAAACTCCTCTTCAGGTGCACAAAGATAAGAACAAATGAAACCTCTGATCTTTATAGCACAAAATCTCAAGCTCCCTTGAACACGTTTTAGATGCTTATCTCAATCATGAAATCTGGTCTTCTCTTCATCTTTAAAGGAAAGACAGAAATTTCATTGGAAGCTTTGGAGACAGTCTTTGTTGAAGTAAACAGATGTTCAACACTGACCAGGTGTTTTTTAATCACAGCCAGCTGCTCTCAGCATAAATGTCAGTCTGGTAAAAACTTCTGCTTGTTTTGTAATTTGTACTGTATAACCCAAACTGACAGTTATACAGTATATATGTTTGGAGCTAGCAAAACTTTTTCGGACGTTCGTTTTATTTGATTGGCTACATTAGTTTAGCTTTGTCTTTTACTGAAACCTAAAAAAAAAATAAAAAAAAATACTTGTTTAAAAATAGAAAATTTGTATGCCAATTTCAAAACTGCCAAAAATATGAAATAAACACCACACCTCTGGAAAAAAAAAAACCCTTCTATTTTCTTACACCTGAGGACTTAAAAGATGATAAATACATTTAAAAAAACACATAAACAAACACATAAATAAATAAGATATAGTAATATTATAAACTGTTTCCACAATAAAGCTCATGTATTTTCGTTACCATCAGCATCTAATCAAACTGAAGTCATTATTGATGACTACAGTTTGCTAGTTTGATGACTGATAATCTTATCATTTGTTAATCAAATAAAGCCATCTACATCATGCTTGATCATTTATTATCACTGGCAGATTACATTTAAGAAACTATTCCTGGTTTCTGTTTGACAGAAGTTAGATGCAGCGAGCTCAGACATCCTGACCAGGTTCAGCTTTGGCCTCACAGAGACTGTACGTGTCTGCAGGGGTCCTTGTACCTGTCTGCCTCAGTAATCTGCCAGGGAGCAGACAGACATCAGTGGACCTTATCTCTGTTTTACAGGAGAAGCAGGAAAGGAGGCAGAAAAAAGACAGAGATCAGACTGAGGAGAGGTTCAGTCAACATATACACAGTTCATTAAACACACAAATCTACACTCACACACACGCAAACAACTTCCTCTAGAATCACTGAATTCATCAGATATTTACTGTTGTTTCTGCTAAGCAGGCAAAACAGATTTTCTACAGAGAGTAGTGAGAGCATCAAGAATGAAGGACAGCAGAGATTAGTTTAACATTTCCAATAAGACTCAGCAGATGGATTTACACAGCGCTGATGGAGAGTTGAGTTTAATGCATACTGAGAGGGTATAATTCATCATCTGCATCATAAAGTCATTTTAAAACATGCATCTGCTGCAAGATTCCACATGTGGGCAATGAAACTGAATATATCTTTTCAAATTAATTCCCATGAGTTAAAGACAGTAAAAAGTCAGATTGTGTCAGTAAATCTCATGTGAAGCTGACGCCTTTGAGTAACTCAGTGTCTTTACAACAAACTGTGGCTTCTGGCATTTAGGTTCACATTAAAGTAGAGCCGACTGAGGGAAGGAGTTGTGGCTTCAAAATAAGAAAAATGTGTTTTTTGAAAGTGGATGAGAACTAAACTTTACTGTAATAAAAATAATTTTCAAACCCACACAGATGTTTAATACTTAGTGACTATCTGAGGAGTGTGTGAGGAGAGCTTTAGTCACAACGGAATGGAATTTTTGAAACCTTTCAGTCTAGTGTTAAACACACAGCACTGAAACAGTTTTAGTAAGGGTTTGCAACGACATTCTGTTAGAAAAATGATTCTGGTCAGTTTGCACTCATGGACCTTACCACTGCTTTTGGTACTGTTGACCTTTTATTGTGGTTAGAACACTGGGTTGGGGTTACAGTTGCAGCATTATAAAGGGTCTGTTTCTGTGTTAAGATTGGAAATAGTGTATCAGCATCAGTGCCACTTTCCTGTGGGGTCCCACAGGGCTCAATTCTTGGACCCCTTCTGTTTTCATTGTATCTGCTCCCCTTGTCCCTGAGGAAACGGTCTTTCATTTCATTGCTATGCTGATTATTGTCAGATTTATCTGCCCTTAAAACCAAATACTGGTAGTTCATGCACAATTCACTCTGTTAAAATGTTTTGGTGACATTAAAGAATGGATGGCTTCAATTTTTTCTTAAGTTTCAACAATCAGAAAACTGAAGTAATTGTGTTTAGCAGCTCTACTGCTGTCCCTGTTCCTGTTAACCTGGACTCTCTTGAGCCATATTGTAAGCAGTCTCTTACAAATCTCGGGATGATTTTAGACTCTGATTTTAAGTTTAAACAGATTAATTATGTTCTACACAAAAAAAAGCATCTTCCAGTTAAGGCAGATAACTAAGCATTAAGTGGGTGTTGACCAGATATGACCTTGAAAAAAATAGTCCATGTGTTCGTTACAACCCTGCTAGACTACTGTAACACGCTTTATGTTAGGGTCATACAGGTGTCCCTCTCATGTATCCAGCTCGTCCATAATGCTGCATCTCAGCTACTAGCAGGAACTCGCATGTTTGAGCATACTTCACTGGTTTTGCCCTCCCTTCACTGGCTCCCTGTACGTGTCAGAATTGATTTTAAAATTCTCATGTTAACATTTAAGTTCATTAATGGCCTTGCATCCTCATACCACTCTGACCTACTTCAACCATATGTTCCTGTTCGGGAGCTGAGATCATCTGACCAACTGCTTTTGTTTGTACCAAAAAACGGTTGAAGCTCTGAGGGGATCAGGCTTTTTCAGTCTTGGGCCCTAAACTCTGGAACAATCTGCCCTTCAACATTAGACAGACCACTTCACTCCCTACTTTTAAAACTCTCCTAAAAACACACCTGTTTTCACTGACGTTTAACACAGTGTGATTTAATTTAGTGTTTCATTGTTTCTCATTGTTTTTGTGTTTTTAAGTTTTTATTTTTAATGCTTTTTATTACAACTCATTATTGTTTCTTTAATTACTACCATGACCTTATTGTTAAGCACTTTGTTAATAGCTGGTGTTTTAAATGTGCTTTAGAATAACTGAAAGGTTTCTGGTGTAACATTGCCAGTTTTTTTAAAGAGGTTCCATCATGTTTGATGTAAAAACACATGTGACATTTAGTCTCTTATATTTTTTAAAGTACATCAAATAATGCTTGTAGCTGTATAAAGGTATTAGTTTAAAAGAAGCATATTCAGAAAATATATGGCATGCATTTGTTCATTTCCTACCAAGACTTTTTTTTTATACACATACCTATTTTTAGATTAAGCCATCCTAAGATTTAAATCTGTGACTTTTATCCAACAGTTCTTAACAGTTTTTTTAAGCAGTTAAACAGTGAATGCATCACAACTTTTCAATCTTCATTAAAATACCAAGACATCTAAAAACATAGTTTATCTAGAGTCCAGTCTGTCATCTACAGTATTTTCCCTCAAATGTTCACTACTCCAGTGGCTTTTATATGATTTTGAAGCAGAAATGTAAGAAAGGTCAGAGATAAAGTGGAGGTCTTTCCTAACAGGAGAGAGAAACAGAGAGCCGTCGTATGCTGAAATTTCCCTACGTTTATGCTGTCAGTCTGTAGGAAAAAAGGTTACAAATCCGCAGAATAATGTTATATTGAGCTTTTTATTTGCTTTTTACAGTCTGTAACATACTTGCACATACAGTATATAGTCATCACAACCTTAAAAAACAACAATAAAGTGTACCGATGTACGTGAAAAAATATAAGATTTTAGCATGAAAAAAATCTATACTCCGATGCCCTCTGTTCCACATGAATGTAAGATTTATTACAAACGATATTTGTTACTTTTAATGTAAATTTGTGATTTAGAGTAAACTTTTATAGATTCCTATAAAAAAAAAAACAGCTGCTACTGTATATTATTTTGATTTTTTTTTTCTTCACCTTTTTCATTCAGTCATTTTAATTTTATTTGATAATAAGTTTTAAGCTATATGATGTTTCTGGAGAGCTTATCAAAACTTAAATGCATCTACTTTACAGTTCTTGTTGTTCAGAGGAGCATTCAGTTCAATTGAGTTTATTTATACAGCACCAATTCAAAACAGAAGTCATCTCAGGGCACTGAATAGAAACATTTATATATATAAAAAGTAAGTTAACACTATTTATCTGAGCATCATTTCGGCTCTACATCTAAACTACTGTGACACAAACAATGAACTCTTTGTAAAAAAGAAAAGATGTGATGACTGACACAAACAATGGCTGTCAAAAGACAGAAACATGGATATGTTCTATGAAATAATATTTTTCACAAAATGCTTTTAAAGCACCTTACGTTCGAATTATCAGTTAATTCAAAAGAGAAAATAGCTCAAATAAAAGAAACAATCTCCTGATTTGTTTTTAAGAGGACAAACCAAAATACAGATGCATCTCAAAAATTAGAATATAATTAATAAGATTTTTTTTTTGTCAGTCATTTCAGAAAGTGAAACTCGTAACTTATTTTTCTTCTTTCAGCTTTTCCCTCTTCAGGGGTCTCCGCAGCGAGTCATCTTCCTCCATCTCTCTCTGTCCTCTGCATCCTCTGTCCTCACTCCACCTCCATGTCCTCTCTAACTGCATCCATACATCTCTTCTTTGTCTTTTTCCTGGCAGCTGCATTTCTAACATCCTTCTACTAATATACCAACTGTCCCTCCTCTGGACATGTCCAAACCATCTCAGTCTGTCCTCTCTAACTTTATCTCCCAGTTGTTCAACCTGTGCTGTACCTCTGATGATCTCATTCCTAATCTTATCCGTCCTTGTCACTCCTAAGGAGAACCTCAACATCTTCATTTCTGCCACTTCCAGTTCTGTTTCCTTCTTTTTGTCATCGAGTCACAATATTTATTATTTTTTGACATGCTGAGTTTTGTTTTTTCATTATCTGTAAGCCATAATCATCAAAATTACACGAAAAAAAGGCTTGAAATATGTCAGTGTTTGCAGTGAATTTTTCTTCATGATATTCTAACATTTTTAGAGGCACCTGTATTTTGGCCCAAGGAGTTTCATTAAAGTAATTCCATTTTATAGAACCAGTGCTAATTTAGGGTCCAATAAACATATGTTGTCATCTCATGGAAGAGGAAAGAAAGCAATCAGTTATAATTAATATCTTTAATTATGCTACACTAAATTTTAAGAAAAATGTGCCAAGAAGCGGTGACAAATTACATTTACGTGTTTGATGTGTTTTACTGTGATGCCCCAACATTTTCATCATATTCCTTTTTTTTTCCCATCAACAAACTTCATCTGTTTCTAATGTAGTCTGACTTTTCTCACATTGTCCAAAACTCATTGAGCAGCCAGCAGAGAACCGTTCTGCAGTCTTTGTCTCCACTGAAGGTTGTATTTATAGAAAAGGTGAGCGAAGCAACAAACTAATCACTGTAGTAAAAGCAGAGGTGAGAGTTTTGCTTGGCTCAGTTCCTCCTGCAGCCCATAACAGCAACATCAGGTCTTATGGAATCAATAAGAAAATTGGAGATGTGGGCAGGGATTCAGGCATCCATCCTGATGTTTGCCAGCAATGGTTGAAAATGTGGATTTTTTTTATTTGACTCAAATTAGCAATAAATTAATTAATTAATACACCCCCCTTCAATAATGCAATATAAATTAGTTGTCAAATCGGAGCTTTTCTTGTAGAGTATATTACATGGGGGGAATCCTCAGGGCCTTCAATGCATTCAGTGAAGGCCTAAACATTTAGCACATATGAAATGTTACATTTAAATTTGTATTTAATATTATTTTATATAATATTTATATTTTCCGGGCAGCACGATGGCACAACTGGTAGAGCTGCTGCCTCTCAGCGAGCAGGTCCCCGGTTCAAATCCCGGTCCGCGGGTCTTTCTGAATGGAGTTTGCATGTTCTCTCCGTGCATGTGTGGGTTTTCTCCGTGTACTCCGGTTTCCTCCCACAGTCCAAAAACATGCATGTTAGGCTGATTGGTAACTCTAAATTGTCCCTAGGTGTGAGTGAGAGAGTGAATGGTTGTGTGTCTCATTTGTCTCTATGTGGCCCTGTGATGGACTTGCGACCCGTCCAGGGTGTACCCCGCCCCTCGCACAGTGATTGCTGGACATGGGCACCAGCGACCCAAGTGACCCAAAATGGAATAAGCGGGTAAAGATAATGGATGGATGGATGGATATTCTTAGTTTAGCATATTTCATAGTTCATATCTTAGATCTTATTACTGTTTTTCTTTTACAATTTATATTTTTGTTGGATATAACTGGGACCTTGAGTGCACAATTTCGTTCCACCACATGTACCACATGCGATGCGAATGACAATAAAGAACTTTGACCTTGACCTTAAGTTCACATCTATAATCATTAACATAACAGTGCTGTTCTGGTTTTATCACATAACAACATTCTACAATTACAGTAAGTTATGTGGGTTAATTTAAAATTTTAGTCTGAATGACTGAAATTATATGTTGTATTTAAATGCACCATAAAGATTGAGTGCAACTTTTTTTTTTCTTCTTTTTTATGTGAGCTGCAGGGCCTGCTGGGTAGTCTCGGTGCAGAAATTAGTGTATTTCTTTTGGGTTATATTTTCAGATGGTTTGTCCCAATTGATTGTTCTGTTTAGTGCTTTTGTTGGCATTTATGTTGAGGTTGTTGTTAGAGAGTATAAAATAATAATAATAAATAAATTAAAAAAAGACTCCATAAGTTATATGTCCCTGATTTATTAAAAAGCAAGTGTTTAGTTGTGATGTCAGAAAGTCCGAGCTGAAAGCCCAACATCTGTAGTCACACCACTGTATTTTAATGATGCTTGGTTATGAAGTCTGTGCTAAACAAGTAATCTGATATTTAGAATATTCTCAATCTTCCCAATTTGGTGTTTGGGAACTTTTAGATCTTCATTGAAACATATATCACTCAACTGCACTGGCAGGTTCACAAACAGTCGTAATGACAGTTCAGAAATATTTACATATAAAACTTTATTCAGAATTAGCTCAGAATTATCTTATGTTATTTAGGATTTGTAAAATAAACCTTACTCGTTTTACTGTTCTCCTAGTGTCTATTCTGTGGACAAAACGCTTGTCATGAAACACACACCACCAACAATGCTTCTTCAGCTAACTGTAAAAAAATAAAAAAATAGCTGGCTCAATATTCTGAGCTCATAAATAATTAGGGGTAAAGAAACAAAGAAAAGCGACAGGAGAGCAGATCTTGTTCTGGACACATGAGGGTTTCTTTTCTAAAACAGACAGCCAGACAGAAACTGAACCAGGAAGTACGAGCAGCTGGACCTATACGTCTACTCCTGCAGCTGTTTCATAATATCTCTTTATGCTTTCAGTGAATCAATGGGTCTAAGGTTTTTTTTTTTTTTTTTTTTGCAACAGTGTTAGAGCAGCATACTCTAGCAATAACACAGATGGGAGCAAAATGCTACATTTTTAATTCTACGTCTGTTATTCTCACTGACGTCAGTCCTTTATGCAAACCTGCACCACACAGAAGGCAGGAAGACCTCAGCCTCAGCTCATTGCTATTCATTATTTTCTCTTTTTCTTTTTCCATCGTGCTCTCCGTGCAGTCATTGGACAGAACAGGTGAGTGGCTGCTGATTACAAAACATTCTCTCTTACCTTTGATCTCCTGAGGTGTGGGGCTTTAATCCATCTTGCAGCACAGGAGGCTGTCTGATCTAGGTGGGGGCAGTAGTCACTTATCTTCTCATCGTCTCACGTCCACATGTGGCTTGTGCTGCTAGCGCTCACACAGGCGTGTGTAAATGCACACACACAAGTAGAGTTTGGATTTTGAAAGATGAGCTGCTGCTCACAGAAAGTCTGTAAGAACAAAAAGAAACAGAGGTTTGAGTCATCAAACTCAAATAACTGTAGATAAAATTTATAAAACACATGCAATAAAAGCTAAAGATGTGCCATATTTAAGACACTGCATTTCTTGATTGAAAAAAAGGGAGATGTGTGTGTGATTATTTTTCACAGTATATGTTAATGTCTTTCAGCTACTGCCACACTATATTTTATCTCATTATCTGTAAAATAGACTGTGTTAAAGTTATTTTTTGTTTGCCGAGTTCAGTTGGCTTTGGTAGCCATGTTGTATTGGGTTGACTCTGAATGCTAATCAGTAATAGGCACACACCCAAAAATTACTTTGTGAAGATTTCTGTGAACTATATTCAGTGGCTTGTGATATATTTTGCTAACAGACAGACAGAGTGGCCTCCAACAGATAGCACATTTTTAAAATCAACCCTTGTGTGATGTGTTGGTTTACACAGCACTTGTTGGGGAGGAATCAGCTACTGCTTCACCAAATGTTAGCGCAGTCGCTGTAAAACTGAAAGGGTTACAGACATTTTTCTGTTTGTTAATAATTAGATGTTGTGGCCTCATTGAGTCTGATTGTTTTCAGATAAGTTCTAGATACCCATCCAATGAATACTTTCATTGATGAGTTTAAATTAAAAAAAATAATAAATTGCCCGTAGATTAATGAGATATTTTGCTAACATAAAGACAGAAAAAGACACACATTCACAGACATCAAAACATTTATTGCTCTATGGGAGGGATGAAAATCATTGTGTTTTAAAATTTGACTGGATTTGTGAATATATTTACATATCACCCAAAAGTACAATTTGTTTATTGCTATAAAAGGCACAGGTTATTTTGAGATAATATTATGCGTGCCTAATATTATTAAGGTTAACTTTATTTTTCCAAACAGAAAATTAAAGCAATGAGTTGTCAGTCACATTTCTGTTTTGAAAACTGCTTCTGCAGTCCTCTTCCTAAAGCCAAGGACCGTCGTCATCCAGCACTGATCTGCCTAACAAAGCTCAGCTCTAAAGTTCTCAGTAACATTCTGCTGATGGGCTTGTTTTACGATATGTCCCTTACTCAGCTAGATAACCTTCCTCTTCATATTGCACACCCAACATTTTCACTCTGCCCCTTAACATTTACTTTGAAGAGCTTTTCAAACTCATCAGCATTCAAAATAACACTCAGCAGACTACATTATAAGACAAGTTTTATGGTAAATGAGAAAGTAAATGTCACTTACAAAACAAGCATTAATCTCATGTCATTGCATTTTAATGGCACCCTTAGTCAGAAGAGAAATAAACCTCTCCCCAGAGACCAACCTAATCACTTAGCACCAACGGTGAAATCAATGTCCTACATCACAACAGATGGGCAACCTGTCATGTCACATATGAACATCTCTACACACAGTTATTTTTATCCATCTCTCTTAATTTAAGAAGTAATCTTTTTGAGTGCAAGTTGCTCCAAGTTACATATTCACTACCCATTGGAGCTCGCAACATGAGCGAGCGATTGAATCTGGCCTTTGATCTATGAATCACAGAAATATTTGGCCGGACAAAATAAGAGGACTGCTCATCTAAATGAGCTCAAACTCTGCACTGCACTGAAAATGTCCTTGAAAACACATCCACTGAGGTTCAAGTAGACTGGATCAACAGCTGTTGAGACAAGTGAGGAACACTCAGAGACACAGATATACAAAAATAAATCTTTATTAAATAGATAGGCAAGTTCTTTGTACATGCTTCAAACCTTCTTATTTAAAGTGCTTCCATTTTCTTAGTTCTTTGGGATGCTTGATGTCTCATTTATTCTACATTAAATGAAAACAGGGAGTAAAACAAAACTTAAGTAGTGCAGATTTTTACTGGTGTACAGTGAAAACGGCCGCAACCGAAATAGCAACTGTTGCAATTAACTTTTAATAGACTGGCTGTTAGACAGCTCACACAACCAGCATTCACCCCACAGTATAGCACTTTGTGATAATAACTTAGAACAAGACATTTTTTTAAATCAAAGTTTGAACAACACAAACTTTTTTTTTATACTGGGTATGATATAAACTTGTATATCTATCTAATTTTATTGGCTGCGACTTGGACCCTGTGTATACAATGTTGTTCCACCACATGTACCACATGTGGTGCGAATGACAATAAAGAAACCTTGACCTTGAAAGATAAGCCACTGAGTTTGGCCATAAATGACAAATGTAAAGGAAAATACAAAAACTGGTTCGATAATCTGAATTAAAAATAGCCATAATTATGTTTTCTTCTTAATCTATTTTGAACATATTTTAGTGATAATACATGGAAATAGACCATTTAAAACTTGTGCAGAGAACTAAAATACATTATAAACAATAATAGTCATCAAATGAGAAACAATTTTTTTTCTGTTTTGCTGTTGCAGTAAAACAACTATATCTATAGGTTGCAGAACTTTTACGTGCATTATGCTTAAAGGAGATTTATGCTGGTTTTGTGACTTTGATTTGCATTCTTATTTGTTATTCGCTTGTAAAGATGTGAGTGCAAATTAAAGGGCACTAATAAACTTTGCACCTCATTAAAAAAAGTGATTAAACTGAATGGATTTTTCTCCTAAACGGCTGCTCACCCGTAAACAAATGTCTCCTAATGCACTTTGATGAAATGTTGTTCTAAAATAGGTTTATTCCAATTTACCAACAAACATCTTGTACAATTTTAGACATTGCAACAATTCAAGAAATGAAAATCGACATTTTATTGTGGATTCAATCAAACGTGGAAAGGGTGCAAGAGCTGTATAGATTTTTTTGTTTTTGCAAGCGCAGAACTATCAATCCCCATAGGTGATCTCAGAAAAGGGACAAACAGCAGAGCACATGCAAAAAAAGCTGCTGCAGATAAAATTGTGGCTCAGGAAGTAATTTTTTATTTATCTGTCATTAAAAGGGCACTACAGCAACCTGCAGCTCAAACACAATTCCAGTTAAAATAAATTTGGCTTTACCGTAAAAAAAAAAAAAAAAAAAAAAAAAAAAGCTATGAACTATAAAAAAGAAAAAAAATCTGTGATATTATCTCGTCTTCCTTGCTGGGACAGGGATGCATCCAATACAACTGATATGACACACCCTATCAACCAATCCAGTAAGCATTCCAGCAATTACCAATTAGCAGGCACAATTTGCGAGGAATGTGAACCAAACTCTTACGACGCTTGTATAAGGACCAAACAGTTTGTAGCAATGGGCCTCCAGTCAAGGTCAAGGTTTCTTTATTGTCATTCACATCATATGTGGTATATGGTGGAACAAAATTGTGTACACAGGATCTCAGTTACATCCAACAAAAGTATAAATATAAAGAAAAACAGTAAGAAGATCTAAGATACGAACTAAGAAATCGCTAAACAAAGAATGCACTAAGCACTAATAGTACAGAAACAATAGGCCAAACAACAGCAGCAGTAACAATCCCATACTTGCAGAGCACCCCACAGTGTACCCTGAGGAACACAGTCAAACACCTTCTCCAAATCCACAAAACACATGTAGAATGGATGTGCAAACTTTCATGACACCTCGAACACGCTAGTGAGTTTAAAGAGCAGGTCCGGTGTTTCACGGCCAGGACAGAACCCACATTATTCCTCCTGGATCTAAGGTTTGACCAACAACCTGACTCGCTTCTCCAGTACTCCTGAATAGACCTTCCCAGGGATGCTAAGGAGAGGTGTGGAGCACACCCTTTGGTCACCCTTTTTGAAGAGGGGACCAATACCTCAGTCTGCTAATCCAGTGGAATTTCCCTCTATGTTCATACAATGTTGCAAAGGCATGTCAACTAAGACAGACCCAAAACATTCAGAGTCTTAAGGAAATCAGGGTGAATCTCATCTACCCCTGGAGCTCTGCAGACGTAGAGCTTTTTAACTACCTTGGCGACCTCAGCTATGGTTATGGACAGACAAACCCCAAAGTCCTCTGACTCAGCTTCCTCCATGGAAGACGTGCTGGTGGGATTGAAAATGTCTGAGAAGTATTTCTCCCACCGCTTGACAACATGACTAGTTGAGGTCAACAGCACTCCACCTTCACTGAACAGTGTCTGTAACGTGCTGCTTTCCCCTCCTCAGCTGCCTGAAGCTTTGCCAGAATATCCTCAAAGTCGATTGAGAGATTATGTTCAAGGCCTCACCAAACTCCTCCCACATCCGAGCTTTTGCTTTAGCAAAAGCCAAAGTTGTGAGCTGTTTAGCCCTCCTTCTGCCTCTGGAGTCCCACCAGCCAACAAGGCCTGATAGGACTCCTTCAGCTTGACAGCCTCCCTAACCTGGGGAGGCTGGCTTGCATCTTCTGCCAGGCATTCCCAGTATCATGCTCTGTTATTTTGAACCCAAGTGTGGGCAGGACTCAGAGGATTCAGTAATAAAATAAAATATATTTATTAAACACAACAAAAAGGGCTGACGTGGCAGCAAAACTTGCATATGGGGAGATAATTATGGGTGGAGCAGGAACAGAACATTACACCAAAAAGGACAATCTTCAGACAGGGGAACAATAACAAAACACAGAATATAAGAACACACTAATGAGGGGATGAACACAAACACCTGGGGGAGGACGACTGGTGGCGGAGGTGAGGACTTGATCACAGGAGAAGCAGGACTAGAACATACCACAAGGGGGCACAATCCTCATACCCAGAAAACCATCACTACCCTTTTGGGTCTACTGGGTCTGTCTGTCATTTACCCCCTCCATCTGATCCAACTCACTACCAGGTGGTTATCAGTTGACAGCTTAGCTCCTCTCTTCACCCGAGTGTCCAAAACAAACAACTGTAAATCAGATGACATAATTACAAAGTCAGTCATCAATCTACAACCTTGGGCGTCCTGGTGCCAAGTGCACTTTTGGACACCCTTATGTCAAACATTGTGTACATTATAGACAAACCATGACTAGCACAGAAGTCCAACAACAGAACACCACTTGGGTTCAGACCAGAGATATTGTTCTGCCCAATCGTGCCCCTCCAGGTCACACTGTCATTACTGATGTGGGTAGTGAAGTTCCCCAGCAGAATAAAGGAGACCCAAGCTGAGCACCTTCCAAAACCCCTGCTAAAGACTCCAAGGATGGATACTTTGAACTGCTGTTTGGCACGTAGGGCCCACTGGAAGGCAAACCCATGTTGCTCATTCAGGCTGAGCCCAACTGGACCCCATGGATAAAGACCTGGTCACCAGATGCTCGTCGATGACACCCTTCCCCAGGCCTGGAGCCCCAGTAACCCACATTCAAGGAAGGGGCATTGAGGTATTTTTTTGTACTTGTTCATACAGGTTTGTTGAATTGCTCTTGGTCTAGCATGTCACCTAGGACCAATCTACCTTGGGAGTCCCAACCAGGGTAATTACAATTGCTCCTGACAGCATAGCTCTTAGAATCATTTAGGTGCACAAACTCCTCCACCACGATAAGGTGGCAAATCAATGAAGAGTGCACAATCTTCTATATTTTCTTCTATAAATCACATTGTGTTTAGCTTAACTGAAATATTTTATGTTGACAGGAAAACAGCTTTAATCAAACAAATATGTAATTTGTTTGTTCGTTGAGCTGCAGGATTAGTTTTGGCATCATTGTTACAAATAAACTGTAGTCATTTTATTAAGAATCTAGAAGTCCAGATGACCTGATTTAAAATTGTTGGAATGCATACCTAGACTATTGAGCATGGACTTTGTTGATTAATAATCTATCCAGAATAATATTTCTTCAGGGAAATATGAACTGTCTGGTTGGTAAGTCAGTAGTTAACAATAGATGAAATGGAAGGAAAACAGAAGTAAAAATCTGACAGAAACAAAGATCAAGTGATGGTGAGTCTAAAGGCCAAGTAATTTTCTTTATTAAATTGATCAACAGAAAGGAGTCTATTCTATTTTAGCATGATGAACTTAGATTTATTTTTAGAGTTCATGGCTTCAGTAAGGGGGCAGCATGGTGGCACAACTGGCAGAGCTGCTGCCTCTCAGTGAGCAGGTCCCCGGTTCAAATCTCGGTCCTGGGGCCCTTCTGGGTGGAGTTTGCATGTTCTCTCCGTGCATGCGTGGGTTTTCTCTGGGTACTCCGTTTTCCTCCCACAGACCAAAAACATGCATGTTAGGCTGATTGGTAACTCTAAATTGTCCCAAGGTGTGAATGAGAGAGTGAATGTTTTTTTGTCTCGTTTGTCTCTATGTGGCCCTGTGATGGACTTGCGTCCTGCCCAGGGTGTACCCTGCCCCTCCCACATTGATTGCTGGACATGGACACTGGCGACCCCCGTGACCCAAAATGGAAGAAGTGGGTAAAAGTTAATGGATGGATGGATGGACTTCAGTAACTTGACGAGACAGTGCAAGATGACAGACAGGACTTCAAAACAAACTGAGTCTCGGTCAGGTGATGCTTTATTGTCAAGGGAGCCATCAGGAGGAAAGAAAAAGCTTTAAGAGCCTTTCAGACTTTGTATTTCATGCTTGCCATTGTTCTGGTAAATAGCTTTGTGAAGGTTGTTTTAGCTGACTGTCTGATTGTCTGCAGACCCTGTAATGGCTTGTGATGACAAAAGACTTTGCAGTAAATGGCCACTGACTAATCAGATCATCCAAATGTGATGGACTGTCAATGTAAAGAAAATGTGACAGAAAAATTATATGAGTGGATGAACGAGGAATGTCAGTGTGTTGGAGAGAAAGAGACAAAGAATGTGAAGTTTCAGGCGTGAGGCTGAAGGACTGTAGAGCCAAAGAAAAGAAGGATGGACTGCAAGACAGAATGTGGCAGCAAGAGGAGTGGGGAGGAGAGGAGGGGGTCTCAGGAGCTGGAGAGGCTGAGTGAGTGGCAGACTGCCATGCCGGGCATTGCAGGACAGAACAGAGTCATTTAAGCATCTGCAGTCGATGCTGCTGAATGGTAACAGGGCTTCCTCTGCTGTGAGTTACAGGGACGTGCCTGGAGTGTAGAGCAGATGTCTTCCTGTGGCATGGAGTGTCAAATGAGTTCTGCACGAGACCCACACTGGAAAACAGCTGCACACACACCTCCTCCCAATGTGTCTCTTTCTACTGGTCAACGGTTTGGCCCACTGTTTGCTCAGCGTCACCCTCCTCAGTGGAAGAAAACAATACTGAACTAAAACTTAACAGGATTTATGGCAGGAAAAGCCGTTTAAAATACGTGCATTATGGAAAAAAGTCAATGTTGAAATCTAAAATGGCACGCTGCTACGACAGAGCCAAAGGTATAGTTAGGAGCTCTGTAATTATCCGAACCTTCAGAAAACTGAATATGTGTTGTTGAGACATAAAAGACTGGTTGGACTGTCTGTTTGATCCAGTATCCTTTGTTTTATTGACTGTAGGTAAAGGAAGGCCTCCACATTATGTATGTGTCCTTGCTTCTGCTTCCTGGACAGCCTGAAGAACAAAAGCAGCACGTCTTTGAATCCTACTGGGATTTAACCTTACCCGAGGACAGCAAGACTTCACATATCCACTTTTCATTGGTAATTTATAATGCATGACCTGAAAAACAATCTCCCTCTCTTAGGATACATGTGCATAATCTACTACAGATGTCATGAAAACAGATGGCATACTGCATTTTCCTTTAAGAGAAATTATAGTGTCAGGACATTCTGCAGATGAAAACACTGCCAGCAACATACATTCCTGAGATCTTAAAAGAAATGTGTTTAACATTACATCAAGACATAAAGGTTGTTTGAAATCAAAATATAAATGAAATGTAACTCTGAATAACTCAAGAGCTTGCTCTATATTGTATTTCTGAGTAATAAATCAGTTTAAATGTTTTGGCATTATTTCAAAAGTTCTCTTTGCAACATATATTACTAAAGTACTATTGACATTTTGTATTTCTAAATATGATAAACAGTCATTTTACAGTTCAATAAGCTGCAACTGAGTTTATGAAATTGTTATGGTGAACCTATTTCAATCTCATTTGCCTTTCCCCCTCCTGGCCTTTACTCTGTTTTAAGCTGTAATTCATTAGCATGTTTTTGTGCCATAAGCTAATTTATCCTCCTCTGTGATCATTAGGAGCTCTGTGCTCTCAGCACTTCATAAAGTGTCCATTTTCGCTACTGATTCATGTTTGATATTCTGCTCTCCAGGTGCTTCCAGTCTGTGTTTGCATTCCCTCTCAACCTGCTCTCCTCCAGCTGACACAAACAGTCAACAATATTTTGATGAGATGCTCGACCATGAAGACAAGCTGACATTGAGGAAGGGCCTCAGGAGATGCACATGCAGATGTTTGCTCAGAGTCTGCAGTGAATTATAAATTTGGTTTAAGTATGCATAAAAAGCTTCAGTGTCAAAAAGGCTTCCACGTTTGCTCGGGTGTCAGTTTGCAAATCGAATCAACACAATTATGAATGCATGTGCACATGCCCATGTATGCAGAGGACACATACACAAATATATGACAGGAGGCAACTCAAGGACAAGATCGGTGTGCAACAGTGCTACATGAGCAGACTCACTAAAAGCATATTCTTATTAACATTTACATGCACTCATAAATTTAGTCAAGAGTACTTTTTAATTTTATTGAAGTTGTCTAATAAGTAGTTGTTGACTCATCTGCAGTCCAAAACATTAAGGCCAAAATTAGTTTAAAACAAGTGTGATTAAACACTTTGTGGTTAAGATTTTGGAATGCAGTTCTGATACTAATGGTGCCCTCAGCATGATCTATACACTGCTCAGTTCACACCACAAAACCAGTTTGGACTCCCTAATCCCTTAAACTGAAATGAGAAACTGATTGGGAAGAATCCATATCGGACTCAATTTGGTGAAAGATCCTTCAGCACATTTATTCATCCTCTATCTGTCTGATACATGCTGTAATTCAATTCAAGGTAGTGCACTGGCTATACGGGTTCAAGGACAAGCTGTCCAAGATCAAAGCCAACCTGGACCCCACATGTAATCATTGTAAATAAACTCCAGCTACACTCTGGCATACCTTCTAGACCATTCCCAAACTGAGGACTTTTTGGCAATCTATTTTTGACACCTTCTCCGGAATATGTTGGAAAACGGTTACGTACTGTAACCCCAGATTCTATGAGTATAGGCGCAGTCCTTTAAGACTATCGCTAATGGGTTTATCCCTTTGCGCACAGCGCAGCACTGAAAACTTTAGTCCACGCCCACCTACTATGTGGACCTCACCCCCGGTCTGTATAAATTACAGTGAGACCGGGTAATCGGCTCCCATTTTTTCTTCAGCCAGCTAGCTAGCACTGTCAGAAGAACGAAGAAGGAAAAGACGTCCAGCTTTGACCGGCACAACTTTTGCTAAGGACGCCTGGGTCTCCGCCATGCCAACCCGTTTCCTGCCCACTCACAGCGCAGTGGGACTAAACGTGTTTTCTCCATGACAGCTGCAGCCCCCATGGAAATGGCGTCTCACTCAGAAAGCGCTCACGCCTCCTCTCATTGCGCACAGGCTCTAATGTGAGATCGCAGTCTGGGCTCAGCACAGAGGCACACATACAGCCTTTTTTCTGTCGGAGCCCCCCTTGGGTTCCACCCTGAGAATCTCCAGAGCGGGTGATGACAGTAAAGGTTTTTAGTCTGGTTGATGTCCATGAGAAACATGACACAACACAAAATGCGTGCCCGCTCTCTGACCGTTAGAGTGGCAGCGAGTGTGTTCCCTGGACAGATGGACAGACTGTCTGATCAGTAGGGGTTACATGCTGCAGTTCACAGCTCAACCCCCAATGTTCAGAGGGATTATAGAGACGGCTCTGTCTTCTCCAGAACAGAGCTCATCTCTCCAGTTAGAAGTTCAGGAATTTCTGACGAAAAACGTGCTTTCCAGAGTTCCCAAATGAGAGGAAAATATGTTTTTTTTTCATTCCCACTACTTCCTGGTTCTAAAAAAAACCGGAGGGATGGGACCCATTCTCAACCTGTTCATGATCAGCAATTCGATCATGGGGAGACAATTCCACATGCTGACAAACAACTGTTGGAGAACAACACCAGAATGACTGGTTTTCACCTCCATAGATTTGAAGAGCGCATATTTTCACATTTTCCATCATTCTGAAAAACTCCACGCACGTTCTCGAAATGCGTGGAGATGGCTCTGCAGTTGTTACACATGGCAGGAATGAAAATTATTTTTATCTGGACAATCTGCTCTTATTAGCTCGGTCCAGATAGGAAGCAGTCGCACAGACCAAAATGCTAGTGTTACACCTGGGGTTTTCTATAAACTGGGAAAAAGTTCCGTTCGTCCGTCCCAGATGATTGTTTATCTGGAAGTGGAGCAAAACTCAACCACAATGAGAGCCTGTTTATCACAGCTGAGAGCCAAAGCTCTGTCAGCTCAGCTCCGCCATGTCAAACTCTGCAGCATAGTGACAGTCATGCGACTCCTGGGACGATGTCAGCGGCCCACATCGTGGTTCCGCTGGGCCTATCTCACATGAGACGCCTTCAGAGATGGTTCACCCGCCTGCGCATATATCCTGTGTGCCAGAAGAGGTGGATTATCTTTGTGCCACCCTCTGTGAGAACCAATCTGAATCACAGTGGAAACCACCAGGAAGAGCTCACCGTGACGGCAGGAGGTTGGCGTGGCGGAGATCCAGGCATCCTTAGCAAAAGTTGTGCCAGTCAAAGCTGGACATATTTTCCTTCTTTGTTCTTCTGACAGTGCTAGCTAGCTGGCTGAAGAAAAAATGGGAGCCTATTACCCGGTCTCACCGTACCTTATCCAGACCGGGGGTGAGGCCCACACAGCAAGTGGGCGTGGACTAAAGTTTTCAGTGCTGCGCTGCGCGCGAAGGGATAAACTCACTAGCGAAAGCCTTAAAGGGCGAAGCCTATACGAAATAGAACTGTACACCCATCACCATTCATCTCATTGTTTGGGGTGGTCCTTGTGGATACATCCTTCAGCAAGTACAAGAAGGATGTGATTTTTTTTGGCTTTCTTCTGACCTGAAGACTAGTTCTGTGCAATTGGAAGGACCCACACACCCCACCATATATACACTGGATAAGAGAGGCCATGTACCATATCCATCTTGAAAAAAAATCAGATACCGTATACCCTGAAGGGTTCTGCAGGAATATTCTGGGACACCTGGCAGCCTTTTCTGTCATTCGTTGAAAATTTGTCATTGCCTGCATAGACTAGTTATGTGTGACTGATCCAATGTGGGAGGGGATTTTGTTCTGTGTTCTTTAGTTTATGTGTGTGTTTATGTTCACAAAACAAAATAATAATGATAAAAATACTTTGTTTAAAAAAGAAAAGTGTGATACATTCTCATGTCAAGTCAATCAATGTATAGTATCCATTTCTCAGAACAAGTTTTTGCCATCTGAAAACAACTCTAGATGTAATCATATATTGAGTCAATATATGATTACATCTAGTCATTTTTACATTTTGGAACAACTTTGTGTTTCATGTTATTACTTTTTAAATGGGGATTATGTAAAACTATGT
>NC_056503.1:26389699-26393498 GCF_014905685.2 Nematolebias whitei | reverse complement strand
TTCTGAAATTGAGTTATTTCCATTCTGCAAAACAAAAATGAAAATAATTCCAGCATCGATCAATTTACAAATTAAGCCCTGTTACTTGGTATGACTACTGGGGCGGCTGTGGCTGAGTGGTTAGAGCAGTAGTCCTCCAATGCGAAAGTTAGGGGTTCGAATCCACCAGCAATCACATGTCAAAGTGTCCCTGGGCAAGACAATGAACCCCTCGTTTCCTCTGAAGTGTGTCCCATCGGTGTATGAATGTGATAAAGCTCGGCTTGGTCTCTTTAGAATGATTTGTTCAATTAGCTTTGTAGAGATCTAGTAGAGTGCTGTATGAATGATTAAATGAGGACACAGATTGTAGTGTAAAGCACTTTGAGTATCTTGAAATAAGATAGAAAGTTGTTAAATAAGTACAATGCATTTACCATTTACTACTGCTGTTATGATTCTGTTCAATTTTATGTAAAGTTTTCTGTAATAATTTGAAGAAGTGGCAACACATTTACTGTATGTTCATTATGTGAATAGGTAAATTTTTTAAATGGTTTTTGATACTAATAATTTTCTCAAAACTGTTATTTTTGGAAGTTGAAATTAAAAATGTTGTTAATTAAGTGTTTTAAATGCCCCCCCCCACCCCCCACCCACCCCAAGTATAAAATTTGTATTAACACTGTGAAACAACAAGTCTTATATGTTAGACAAATATAGCCATTGCATCAAAGAGACAAACTGAAGAAAATTATTTAATAAACATGAGGGTTATGAAGGGGTCCCTGAAACTTTTTCTCCCCTGTAAGGGGTCCCTGAATCCAAAAGGTTTTAGAACCCTTGATCTAGTGAGTTTTTAATAAATCGACCCCTTCTAATCAATTATCGTATTTTCCAGCATTTAAGTTGTACCTTATTGCCTACGTTGCATACCCTGCGACTTATACGCCAAAGCGATTTTTTTTTTTTTCATATTTATGAACAAATTTGTGGCTGAGATATGACCGTGTTCGTTCATTCATTCTGACTGAAAATATTGAACACTACCATTTTCAGCCACTAGATGGCACTCGAGTACTTTGGCATGCAGTTGTGTCATGTAATAAGTAAAAGTGGCTGTTAATTACACTGTCTGCTTGCCATAACCTGGCACTTTTGTCCAGCTCTGGAATCATGCCTGAAGCAACCGTCAAATCAGCTTAATTTCGCTGCACCGCCTCGGTGAAGTGCAGCTGATTTGACAATTGAACTGCATTTATTAAGTAAAAGTTCACCTGAGACACACCTTTGCTATAATGTTGAGCAAACAAATGAATGTTTTAGGTGCTTATCTTGTTAAATTTCAAAGAAATGCTCAGCGTTCCTCCTTCCAGATTTACTCCCTCTGCGTGCGCCCAGAGCACCGAGGCAGCAAATAATTTTGAAATGCAGCTGATTTGACCATCAAAGTGCATTTATTTAGGAAAAGTTCAACTGAGACACACCTTTGATGTAATTTCGAACAAACAAATAATTGTTTTTAAGTGTTAATCTTGTTAAATTCTTGTTAAAGTCATCCCATGCACGCTCCCACGGCCGCCATTTGGCAACCAATCAATTTTTGGCACAACACCGGCCCACGTTATGGGTTGTCAGCGGTGACATGTAACAAATGCGATGTGTCAGCGGTGATGCATAATAGATGTGACTTATACGGTGAAGAAACGTATTTGATTTTTTCACTTTAATTAGACATATTGTATTTGGACTGATGCGACTTATAGGGTGGTGCGATGTGTACGGTGGAAAATACAGTAATGGTCTTAAACTTCCTTCATGTGGACGTTGTCAATGTTACTGTCGAAGGCTGGAATAAAAACACAGTTGGCTTCACAAACCTTCCAGCATAATGCTGTTTGATATTGATTGAACTTGTTTTCATCTGAGCTCAAAACTACATCGAGTCTGAATCATTTCAGTGACTGCTGAATTTTAGGTAATGGTACTTTTTTACTCTGTTTACATACATGGAACAAAAGAAGGAATTGTTTCTTTTCAGTAAAAAACAGCTTCAAATTGGTATTTGAAGGGTTTTTATTTTCAGACATGATGCGTCATCGTTTAGTGTAGCTTGTATTTATCTCAGAAACTTTCCCTTCAAACAACACATACAATACCCTTGAAACTCAAAGTCTCTCAGGTGAACAAAGGTAAGACATTTCTCTCTGACACATTAGACTTTGTTTCCTCACCTCATTTTCTTTGTAACTCTGACACACTGGATCTTTTATTACCTGAACGAAAACACGAAGATACAATGATCTGTCTTCTAACTTTACTTATTTATAGAGAAAATATGTTTCCAGGAAGCCTCATCAGTACATCAGACAATGTTGAGAGCTTTGACTGAGTACACTAAATCAATGAATACCCTGAAGCACCAGAGCTTCAAACAGTCCAGTGTTAGATAGTAGCTGTAAATGCTGCTCACTGTGAATTCACACTAATAAGTATCCTCCAAACATTATGATCACTGACACCTAAAGTGAGTAACTCTGTTCACTAGTTCATCTCTTTTTATTGTTTCAGCCATTGGTCTACATAGAAGTGGCATTCTAGAACCCCAAAAGGATTTTTCTTTAATACGAGTGAAATAAAATCTTGCAATACTACCCTTCCATTTTATGTAGAGAACCAAAACAGTCTTTTGAAGAAGGTAATGTTGTAACCCTGCCGCAGGTCTAATATATGACACAAGAGCAACTTTTTCTTGAGTTGAACAGTTTGTACCTAACCTGCAGTCTTTATGCATATGCTCGGCTTGTTGTTTCCTGTTATTGGTGCATTTCTGTGTCAGCGTTATGACACCACATACAGGCCTGATGTGTCTACTGTACAGTTTTAGGGTCTTTTTTGCTTAGTTTTTATTGTTTTGTTTGTTTTTGTATCGATAAAGACATTTCTAGAAACAGTGTCGTGTTCATAAGGATATTTTTAGAAATGAGAATTGAAAGTAATGTTTTGATTCTTGGGCAACATGGTGGCGTAATTGGTAGAGCTGTTGCCTCTCAGCGAGAAGGTCGCCGGCTCAAATTCCAACCCGGGACCCTTGTGGGTGGAGTTTGCAAGTCCTCTCCATGCAGGCATGGGTTTCCACCCACAGACCAAAAACATGCATGTTAGACTGACTGGCTAAAATTGTCCCTAGCTCCATTTTATATTACAGATCTTATTGTTCCGTATTTTCCTAACAAAGCACTTTGCTCTCAGACTGCAGGCTTACTTGCGGTTCCAAGAGTTTCCAAAGCAGAATGGGAGGAAGATCTTTCAGTTATCAGGCTCCTCTCTTGTGGAACCAACTTCCAGTTTCTCTCTATAGGGCTAACACATTGTCCAGTTTTAAGACTAGGATTAAGACTTTCCTTTTTGATAAATCCTATAGTTAGGGTTGGCTTGTTATGCTGCTATAGGCTTAGAATACTGGAGGACAAATTGACCTAATTTCCTTAAATTAATGGCTAAAATTGAATAGTTTTTATTTGATACTATTTCTATCTTAACATGTGATTCTTGACCTGCCATTGTGTATCTGTTCCTCTCAAACCCAGCCGGTCCAAGCAGATGGCCTCTTGTCCTGAGCCTGGTTCTACTAAAGGTTTCTTCCTCATGAGGGAGTTTTTCCTTACCATTATCACCTTCTTGCTTGTTCAAGATGAGAGTTCTGTGATGGAGTTAAACTCAAAGCAGTCTGCTCCTCAGATAAATAATATTAAATTATCTTTTATGTTTATGACTCAGTTTCTTGTGTCATCTCGCTCTGTGGAAACAGAACGGTTTT
>NC_056503.1:26380351-26389599 GCF_014905685.2 Nematolebias whitei | reverse complement strand
ATATATATATATATATATATATATATATCAGCCACACAAGATTTTTGCAATAACTATCTTTGAGTTGTTTTTAAAGGTACATTTAACCAAATGTACAACAGAATGTGAACAGCATGATTTAGTTTTTTCTTTTTTACAGAATAAACTTCAGTGAAAATTTTTAACATCAGCGTTACTAATATATCTTCTTCTCACCATTTGTCTTGTGGCAGTTTTGAGATTTGAGGAAGATTAAAATTTGAGTCACTCCTAAGCAAAATCCTAAATAGTCAATGTGCACAAAATGATGTTTAGGAACACGATAACAAAAAATTAAAGAACAGATAAAAGTGAAAAAATGCAAACAGGTTTAGTAAAGTTTGCTTGAAGCAGTATCTAAGTTGTCTACGAATTTGATTGTTTTTAACTGCAAATACTTGCTTGTATTTTCTGTTTTATTTCAGTCTGTAGAAAAATAAAATAAATTCCAGCAGATAAAACATACATAGGTCTTCCACACAATATTTTAAAATAAATAAAACAAAAATAAAACAAAACAAAATATATCCCTTTAAACATGATTGAATTCCATCATTTTGCAGGAAAATCAATGTTCATAGAGAAAGACAATATAATAGATGCTTTAGGGGATAATATTCCAGCTATTCATTTCTCTTTTATTATATTTTCATGAAGCTGAGCCTTTTGAAAGAGGAAAAAAAAGAGATTTCTTTCACCCTACACATCATCTAAATTATGATTGAACCTGCAGGCCTAAATTATATGAGCTGATCCAGATGGTGTTCAAGATGATGGTTAATAAGAATCCATCTTAGATGCAGTCATGACGATGTTCCTTAGTTTCAATTGTGAGTCTATAAACATGCCTTTGACTTGAATCATGAGCAGAGGAGAATCAACACCAGCTAAATGTTGAACTATCATCATGACTAAGAATTTTTTTGATCACTAGAACATACTTTTATACAAAGTAGGCTCTAAACTCTGAGCACCCACAGATTTATCATACTACATAGTAATCCACAATCTTCAATTTGTGTCCAAACAACTTTTTGGGAGATGTGTAAGCTTAGGTGTTTTCACACCTGATAGTCCGGTAGACTCGGTTCGACTTGGGACCAAAATTCCAAACATTTGTTCATGTTTTCATCTGGTGCAGTTCACATTCACACTGCACTGAGTCAGTCGAGCCAACCTGTCCCCAAGAGCCCTCTCCGGTCTAATTGCATTCATACTGCATTCGAACCGCGCCAGAGTTCACTTCAACCGGACCGAGAACTAGGTATTTAGGCAGACCAGAGGACTTTCTAGGCAAACAGACTAAAGTTTGATTAAAGCGGACTAAACAGGGCTGGTGTGAATTCACCCTTAATGTCAAATCAGTTGGACTCCTGGCAAGGACCAATGCAGACATGTTACCGTTTTTAGTTTTCTATATTCGCCTAATAATCTAACTGTTTTTGTGAATTTTTTGGCCATCTTATTTGTAAAAAAAAAAAAAATTATCTGTATGCCTTTTTTATAATCGTCTACTGTTGTCGCTGTTGTCATCATTCTTTGTTGAAATCAGGTCTCTCTTGTAAATGAGTCCTTGAGGCTCAATGGGATTAACATGTCTAAATAAAAGTTGAATGAATGAATGAAAAATGTAAAAGACTTCAGACAAATGTAGACACCAACAGGTAAACATATTCAGTTTGTAATATTATACATCTCTTTGTCTATAAAAAAACATTTGAAAATGCTTTAAAATAATGCTTGTTGCTGTTGTAGTTGTAAATGTTGGACCCTGCAGTGACTCTGTGGTTAGCTGAAAACACATGTAGTCTAACAAGTAACAAGGTCCAAAACTGACACTTAGTTGGTTAAAATTCGACCAGTAGGAGGAAGACACTTCCATCTCCCCTCTCTGTGGTTGGTTTTATCATTACTTGTCATTTTGCACCAGTCTATGACTCCTTTTGATTGACTCCCAACCCACAGTATAAACACTCCATGTTTCCAGACATCTGCTACATGTCAGGAAATCTGATCTCATCTCACATTACTTCTAATAGACCATGATTTCTATATTTGGGTTTCTTTTGGCAATGCAGATTCAGTATTTTGCTGCAAACAACTCTTGGAAATAAACTAAGTTGTTTATTTTGTACATAATTTTTAGCACTGGAGACCGATGTAATTGTTTAGGTTGTTTTGGGTGCAACAAGATAAACCTCAGTTTTTAAAACAAAATATCAAAATGAGTAAAGCAAAACACAACTAGACAATGTTTTTAATGTCTTCTCAACCTTTTCATGGCATTATAAATTAAAATATTTACTATATAAATTGACCTCAGACATATTTAATGAATTTAAACTTGTAGATTTTTGGTAGAAAAAAAAATAAATAAACTGAAATAAAATATAAAAAAAGATTTCAGGTCTAAGAGGCAGCATGGTGGTGCAACTGGTAGAGCTGCTGCCTCTCAGCGAGCAGGTCCCTGGTTCAAACCCCGGTCCAGGGGCCTTTCTGGATGGAGTTTGCATGTTCTCTCCATGCATGCGTGAGTTGTCTCCAGGTGCTCCGGTTTCCTCCCACTGACCAAAAACATGCATGTTAGGCTGATTGGTAACTCTAAATTGTCTCTAGGTGTGAGTGAGCGAGTGAATGGTTGTTTGTCTCTATGTGTCCCTGTGATGGACTTGCGACCTGTCCAGGGTGTACCCCGCCCCTCGCACAGTGATTGCTGGACATGGGCACCGGTGACCCCCGTGACCCAAAATGGAATAAGCGGGTAAAGAAAATGGATGGATGGATTTAAGGTCTATCATTCCTTGAAAAAGAAAGAGAAAAAGAAAGACCAAGAGAAAGTGCAATGTGTTGCCATCATTGTATGTTTCTATACAATGATGAACTTGGTTAAACTCTGCATTTAACCCATCACACCTGAGATACACCCAGGTGGAGCAGTTAGGGATTAGGTGTCTTGCGCAGAGACACTATGTCACAGCGAGGAGTTGAACATGTGACTTTCTGATATCAAGTCTGCTGCCCTATCTCTACACCACTGTTCCTCGTGCGTTTGTATATCACTGTCTTCTCTGCCAGTGATTTGGACTAAGATCAACTTACATTGTGAAAAGATATATTTCTTATGAAATATCGCAATACCATTCATAATCTATGATCTGTGTGTGCTTGGAGTATTTGTTAAATGATTCCAAGCTGCTGCGCCAAATTTGATATCAATATGCACAAAATTCATAGAGCTATAGCCATTTCAGTAAAGGTTTATATCGATTAGCTGTGTTGGCCATCTTGAACTGTATTAGCTCCAGAAGTTAACTAGTAGTTGATATAGAGCCTATAGTTACTTTATTAGATTTGATTTTATTAGTTAATACTTGAGTTTTAAACACATCTTAGTTAGAGCTCAGGCACAAATTGGGGATCAGTGAATACTGGCATGCAATGTTTTAGCGGAAAATCTATAAAACTGACTAGTCATTTTTGCGTTTGCTGTTTTATTTGTTGTGGAGGCCATCTTTAATTGGAAAAGTAATAGGTTGCAGATCTATACCTAACGATTACTTTTTGTAAATTTAATTAAAATCCATTCTGTGCCATACAAATACAAGTCACAGAATCACAATGTGTGATTAAATGAATGATGTGCATTAGATCAAGCTTATTTGTGGTTGAAATAAAGCAGAACCAAATTACCTTTTTGATCTTTTTCTCTGCCTGCTTGAACTTTTCCTGATCTTTACCTATCTAAGATCTAACTCTCTTCTCCACTCAAGATTCCCATTTGATCTTCAATCTCTGTTCAATCCACCCACCCGTTTTTTATGACTCATATCCTCCCTTACAGCACCCTAAAATTATGATCATAGAAACTGATGATGTCTGGCAGGAACTGTTTAATTTGTGAAAAAAATCAAGTCTGAAGTACTAAGAAGAATATCCTGATGCATGCTCAATAATCCAGGTAGAACTATCTAAAAAAAATTAAGTCTGGTCCTCTGGACCAGCTTTGGACTGAACCAGAAGACCAGATTTAACTTTTTTAAATACTATGAAGAATCCTTTAATCTGTGGTTTAAACATCACAAGAACTGTGTTGATGTAAAGTGCACAAAATGACTGATAAAAAAAAAAATATGAGTCAAGATGCAGTTTTTAAAAAGAAATGTCCCACTTTGTCAAATTTTGATCAATATCTTCCTAATGCACCCACATTTCTTTTGAAGGTTATGAATCCAGGATTTTCTGCAGGCTGCTGGACGAAACAACAGTGTTAAGAAATGTTTATTTTTTGCCAGACAGCAATTTCCTAGCATATTTTAAATGCACAGGTCAGAATCAAGGGGAAAAAAAGAATTTTATTAATAACTGCAGCGAGATAGGACATGACAGTGGCTGACAGCAGAGGATCAATAAGGAGGAACTAGACATCAATGATAAACTGGTGAACGAGTGATAAAGGATGTGAATAATGGATGTTCACTGAATACAAAATGTAGACCGGCTTATTTAAAGCTGCAGCCCGGGTGGTCGATATTTCTGTAAAGTAAAAGTGAACAAACTACAAAACTGACAAGTTTGGTCAATTGTGTTTTTGCTTCTTTTCTAAACAAGATACAGTACTCTAGAAGCAACAACAAAAAAAAGATAATGATGCAAAGCCACTATTTTTTCAAAGGTCATTGCCCTGCTGACTGCAGGTTTACACAACTATTTTTGTTTCTCTGACATGACTGAAATCCACCGTTCATTAGCTTTCTAAATTGAAGTTGTGTTGTCTTCATCAATCACCCCCTCCCTAGGAGAACCACTCATCCCTGGATTATTTCTGAAGGGCACATCTGATCTAAGACCACTGTCAGATCAGCAACACACCCAGTCTCTTGCTGATTTTACCCCCAGGAAACAAGGATTTTACCATCACGGGCCACTACAAAACTCTTTGTCTCTGTGATCGTCTTCTTTCTTGTTCACTGGGCAGGGCCAGTAATTTTCTTTAGCCACAAAGGTAATATGTTTCAGTGATGTTTTACTTCTTTAACAGTGCTGCAAAGTAATTGGGACAAATGCTTTGTTTGATTTTTTTTTTTAACTGACAAATCTGACAAAATATAAAACAATGAATTAACAGTTTTCTTATAGTGTAACACCAATACCATAATTTACATTTAGCATAAAACCAAAAATAACATGGTTTAGTGTTAGATGTATAATTGACTTGTGTAACTGGTTTCTTTCTGTGTTGTGGTATTGAAATTTCAATGAGTGTCAGCTTTTGAAGAGAGGTTTGATCTTTTTTTTTGTCCCTTGTCGCAGAGCGAAGAGGTTGAATTAATAACACCCTCTGTCTGTCAGTGCATGGTGAGTATGATAACTTGACAAGGTTCTGACTTCCATGCTGGTATGTGGATGTAACAAGGCCTATCAAAAGATTTGTTTGCAAGTTAAAATCCGAGCTAGCGGCCACCAGATGTGTCCAACCGTCTTGTGAGCTAGAAAAGTTGGAATATAAGCAACATGCCAAATTCCATTTTGTTGTGTCCTTCCATTAAGGCAAAAGAAAAGTTATCAAAAATCGGGCTTCCATATGAACATTCAAGATGGCTGCTGCATATTTGTACATGCATGTAAGCAACGTGCCGACTTCCATTTCGCTGTGTGACTGCATACAGGCATAAAAATGTTCCATATCAAAAATTGGGTTGTCATATTAAAATCTAAGATGGTCACCACCATATATGTATAGTATTATATACCAGTCACCCCAGTCATTTGAGTAAACTTGCCTTTGTAGTTCTCATATTAGTTAAAAGTAAACCGTCTTCAAATGACTGTGTTGGCCAAAAATGTAATGTATCTATGGTGACCAAGGAAATGTTGACCCTGTCATTGCACCTAGTGGTGAATAAAATTGCTTCTTCCGTGCATCACTCTGCTCTACCTCGTCCAAGCAAAAAACGTAATAAAAATAAATAAATAAACTAGTCACTTGAATATCCTTTACTAAAAACATTAGTTTACTTTCATTCCCTGTTCAATTCCAGTCCAGAAAAACACTTATCTTGAAAACTACAAAACATTCACTACTCAAACCCTTCAGTGATGGGAGACATCCATTTTCCTTATACAATAAAATAATAAATTAATTATTTTATTTATTAAAAACCTAGATTTTAAGCCTCCACAATATATCACAAATTTATCGCAATCACAAAATCAGCTAGCACAATATCAGTATCACAAAGGACTGTGTGAACTGCAATACATTAAATGTCATTATATTTCAAACAACATGTCTTCATGTTCTGCTGCTAAGACTCTCAATGGCCTTGATGCCCACCCCTGATTTAGATGTTAATAATGACAGAGGAGGAAGTGAAGAATAAGATAATAAAAGGTGGTTTATTGGACATTGGCTCCTTGTTCTCTTCTATATAAAATTGCATTTAAGCATCCAAAAACAAAAATAAGAACATTCATATCTGCATTTAGTATAGACACACTTAAACAGTAATGTCCCACTAGATTTTTTTTTCTTATATTATTCTATTTTATTTTAATTTCGTTTATTTTTTCCCCTGTCCTAATACGTGTAGAAATAATTGAGTTTGGGTACCTTCTAATAATGAGTAGAGTCTTGAAACTGAGTAATAAATGAGTTAGAACTTAAACATTACACAGTGAGTTTGCTGTTATCACCTGTTTTTATCTTTAAAATAACTTATATACTGACTTTTTTTTTGCCTCAGGTTGTGAAGTGGAAGAGTAAATGATGTCACTAATCATAATAGTGGCACTGGTCAGTACAAAGTGAGTACACTGACATGTACAGTATATGAGGCTGATATTGAGCCCAGTACTAGTCTATGTATCGAGAAAACCACTAGTAAACAGTCATTGATAAATACTTGTTTACATATATCTATAGATCAGTAGATCAACTGTGGTGGAGAAACCGAAAAACTTAATCACATTAATCATAATAATTACTTTCTATGAGTTTCAATAAAATCTGTTCACTGGTTCATGGGAAATTCTGGCAACACAACAAACACAGAGAAACATTGTAAAAATGATTAGACCCAAAAAGGCAAATATACTCCAGCCCAGCTCGTGTTGCACCCTCTGCTCCTTCTGCTCTGCTTTGCTTTCGTCTGTTACAGTCGTAACTAATCAGTGCCTCAAATTTAATCAGGCTTCATCTAAACTGAAAGTTGGCCCCAAGCAGCAATGGTGGAGTGGGGGGATTTGTGAATGTAGAACATGATCAGATTTCAAATGATCAAAGCAGGGTGAGCTCGACAGAGCTAACATTGTTGTAATTGGTGAACCTCACTCACAGCATGTGTGTGTGCATGTACATGAAAGAAAGTGAGCGAAAGGAAATAAATACACTGTCAAACGGGGTGAGATACAGGCCGGAGATTTTTTAAATGAAAGTGTTGGTCGACAAAGAAAGGAAAGCAGACCGTTGCTTCACACTGAAACAAAACGCAAACACTGGTAACCAAGCAATATCCTTTTGGATTATATCCATTTTAGTTACTTATTTTTCTCCTATTAGAATATAACCTTTTTTTTTTCCAATAATATAGTTAGTTGAGTGCATCTCGAATTTATGAACAAAAATATTTTTAGCTTAGCATACTATCAAAAATTCAATATATTAAAAATAGATAAGTAGCAAAGACTAATGTAACACAATACAATTCATCTTTCAATGCTCAATCAAAATGAGTTTTGATTAGGCACAATGCAAATGGAAGATAGTATCCATGTTAGACCAATTATTTAGTAGCCTAAAGTTAATGTGATATTTCATTAACATACATCATGTTGCAATTCCAGTACACATTCAAATTCAGGGATGCTTTCCATAAAATTAAAGAAAACAAGCAAAACAACAAGAGTCAGTAAAATACCTCAACAGCTGTGAGATTTTGAATATAAGGACATTTCAAACAACACTATTAGGACAAAACTGTTGTACATGTTTCCAGTCGTTAGCAACAGTAAACTGAAAAAAAAAATGAATGACGTAATGAGGTGCGTGCTTTAAGGATAAATAGAGTATTGCAGTTGTTGAAGTGGAGGGTATGCATGTTTCTGTGGATATTGAGTAACAAACTGAGGTAGGGTGGGGTTTTACCAGTTAGGGTTTTATAGATAAGCAGAAACCAGTGTAGATGAACAGATGCTCAGATATATTCATCAATTAACACGGATTCCTCATTTTTCTGAACTGAATAAAACGTGCATTGAATTTAATGAAATGCACACGTGAGACGTCATTTATGTTTGACCCATCAAAATGAATGCGGTCATTTATTTACAGAATCAAAGTTTAACATCAAACATTTACATTAATTTGGCAAATTATGAAAATAACATAAGCAATCAATCAGGAAAAATCATACGGCCATGATTTTTCCGTTGCTTCACCACAGACATTTATGAAAACTGTACAATTATGATCTTTTACCCACACGGCGGTGGATGAGCACTTTACACAGACATTTCTAAATAACTGGAAGAATTTCTACTTGAGAGAGGAGTTTAAAGATTGGAAAGAAGTTTAAAGAAGAGTAAAAGATGGGGTTTGAGGGAGTGTTGAACAGAACGGCACTCTCCGGGCTTTCTTCAGCTTCTTCCTTACAGTACACTTAGGTGGTGAAATCGACTCTTTTACCTGGAGATGTCTCAGGCGAGATTCCGTTTAACGCACCCTTTCAGCGTCTCAGTAGGATGCTGTTACTCGTCCGGAGTAGCGGCGAGATTCTGTCCGCCACAGCTCACCTCAGTGAAGATGTTATAATCCCATGAAACTCGGAAGAGCTCTGTTGTCATGTCAGGACCTTCCCGGCTCACAGAACTGAACAGAGACAGAACTCCAACAGAACTCCAACAGAACTGTGTATCCAACATTTTAAAGAGCTCTTTTCCCGGTTCATTCGGGAGTCTCCCCATTGGCCAGAACCGACCAGACGGGGTGTGTTTTGTGACGTAAAAGGTTAGAAGGCAGCAAGAATTGTTATGGAACAGATCAGAAATGTTCTCACAGACAGAGAGAGTTTTGTTTTGGCGAGTTTAAGAAACAGGTGCCAAAACCCCCCTGTTGACGTCTGAGAGGATATAAACAGGACAGTTGTTCCAACACATGTCTGCTTCAACTCCTGACCCTGGAAACGCACACTTGCTCATTCAAAGGCAGAAATCAGAAAATGCATAAAAATCTG
>NC_056503.1:26374198-26380251 GCF_014905685.2 Nematolebias whitei | reverse complement strand
TGCAACATCTAAAATGGTTTGAACTAAGACACTTTGATTATCAACATTTGTAAAATAGTAATGATAATAAAAAGAGAGTGTTCTTTCACTTGAATTTTCAAGAAAGAAAGTCTCAGGATGGGTGAACCTGTATTTCTGGATTCAAATCAATGAAATGACAGTTCCTGTCCCACAAGGTTCTTAAGGTCAAGAGTTTTGACCTTAGGCTTAGTCTTGACCTCAGATTAAGTTCACTACACCAGTTTGTTTGTTTGTGGGAGTGAAGAGAGGGCCACTTCACCAGGGAATACTGAGTGCAGTGATACATGCTGAAGTGAGCTCTGGTGGCAAATCCAAAGACTGCATGGTAAACAGTTTCTAGTTTGTGGAGGAGAGTTTTGAAAGCGGTTCAGTAGATGGTCACCATAGGTGAACATCAGAAGGATTGCCATTTTTACCAGAAGATGTTTAGAAGGTTGAGTCATTGAGGTTTTGTTTCAGAAGAGGAACCCTATTCTGAATTTGACTTTGGAGAGCAGAGTGTTGATGTTTCATGTGAGTGAAGAATCAAGCCAAATCCCAAGGTAATTGTAGCTGCTCTGCACCATCCAAGGAGAGGATTTTCTGAGGGCAGACTGTTTGGGGAAGGTTTATGTTAAAGATCACGCATTTTGTTTTCTGAGTATTCAGTTTTAAATGAAGATTAGAAAAAGTGAGCAATGTTATTCACAGAACATTACATGGTTTATGTATATGCTGAAAAGACTTGGACCAAGTACGGAGCCTTGAGAAAGGCCTTTGCTGAAGGGGAGCGGGTCTAACAGGTGATCTTCCACCTTCACTGATTGCGTTCTCCCAGAACAGTAGCTTTTGAAACAAGCTTTCCAACTATCTGACAGACTGATTTCTCTTAGCCTTCCCAGCAAGATGGAGAGGTCTCCAGAGTTGAAGGCTTCAGCTAGGTCAACAAAGACAACAGTAAAATACTCTTTTATCAATCACCCTAACAATATCATTCACAACCTTAAGTGCTGCGATGATACAAATATGCCCTGAACTAAAGCCCAGCTGTAGAGGGTTGAGAACATTGTGTGTTTCCAGATGGTCAATAAACTGTTTCTTGATTAGCTTTTCAAGGATTTTTGAGATCCATGGCAGGATGGAGGTGGATCTGTAGCAGCTTAAGTCAGCATCGTCACCTTTTTTGAACAATGGAGTGACTGCAGGGGATTTACATTTGGTGGTGGTGGTGGTGGTGGTGGGGGGGGGGGGCACTCCTGTTTACAGTAAAGCGATCAATTTAACAAGTCACAAATGGGGGTTGCAATGACGTGAGCACTGATTTTCTAAAAGAAAAAGTCAGCTCCATCCAATCCAGCTGGTTTGTTGGTGTCCAGACTAAGTAGCTCAGTCAGTACCTCAGACTCATGAGCCTAAAGGTGAAGGAAGGGGAGTGTCTTAAGGCAGGTGGACAACAATCATCATCAACAAGAGTCAACAATCTGTGAGTCAACAACATTTGAATTTTTTTAACATGTCAGAAAACCTTAAACATCACCAAAACGCACACTTGGGGAAAAAAAGAAGACACTCCGACTCTTTTAGAAACGTAAAAGGAATCCAACGTAAAACTTTGAATGAAGGTAAAAGTTTATCTTCCATTCAGCAAAGTACAGTAATTGCATGGAACAAGGTAATAGTGTAACGTTCCTTCCATCCAGTTTGAGGTTTCAAATATAGTCTGTGCAATCTCAGACATTTTTCAACCACACCTGCATTCTGCTGATTGCCTCATGAATTAAATTTATTGGAATCCCTACTCCATCGATTTTCACAGCAACTCAATCACATTATTTGCAATAAATGGTCTAGCTCTCCAGAACAGCTCTCCATTTCAGTTTTCACCTCAACATTAATGGTCCTGCATTTGCATAGGCTCAAATAGATGGATACCATTAGTGAAAAGAGATCCATAAGGTTATTCTGTAATAAGTGTTTAGGAGAATATTGGACAATTTTCTACTTTATGAAAACAGTTTCTAACCAAACACAGGTGCATGCTAAATGGTTTGTCCCCCCTCATAAAGACACAAATACAGAGTCAAAGAAGAAGAATGTGTCAGTCAGTTTGTATTTGTATATGTTTTCACTTTGACTGCACTCACCTGCATTAGTTAACCTAATACATTTAGCCTTACTTGGGGGATCCTATTAGTGAGGCTAGCAATGCAAATATTAAGGTGCCTGTGACATCATTCATACATCCATCCATTATATTTTACCCGCTTCTTCCTTTTTGGGTCATGGGGGGTCATTAGAGCCAAAATCCAACAGTCACTGTGAGAAAGGTGGGGTACACCCTGGACAGGTTGTAAGTCCCTCACAGGACCACATAGAGCCAAACATCCATTCACTCTCTCACTCTCTTCTAGGGACCTTTTAGAGTTACCAATCAGCCTAACATGCATAGTTTTGGTCTGTACGAGGAAACCGGAGTACCCAGAGAAAACCCGTGCATGCATGGAGAGAACATGCAAACTCCACCCAGAAAGGTCCCCGGCTGCAATTTGAGTCGGTAACTACCATCTCAATGAGAGGCAACAGCCACCTTGCTGCCCCCGTGACATCATATTTTCATAATACTAATGCGCCATTTAAAAGATAACCTAAAACATTTAGCAAAAATTATAATAAAATTCATGCCGTTGAGATGAACAGTTGTTGAGTTCTTCACAAACGCAGCACTAGAAAGTGATGACAAAGTGGAAGCTTGCATGTAAACAGCACATTGCTACAATGGCTAACAGCACAAACTATTGCAATGTTTCTATAGAGTCTTTTGAGTCTCTGAAGTAAGTCAAGAAGAATCAGAGTTGGTAAAAAAATAAATAAATAAATAAAAAGACCAGGGAGTTCCAGTTTTTAGAGTTCTCCTTTGTTATCACTTCCTTGCTTCATTTTAACTGCATCAAGTAAAAAAAATAAATAAATCCAGTTTTGTAAAAAAAATAAAATAAAGGGGTGAAACCATATGTATTATGCCAAGTTTCATAAATATTAAAATGTTTTCTTCCACGTTTTGTGTTTGTAGGAAAAGCACGTCACAGACACTTCAAAGTCGAAGACAAACACTCCAGTTTCTTTATGTTCGTGTTGTCAGAACAAAAACTGCTGTTATGTTCAGAAGTCAGATGAAGATCTCAAAGTGGTGATCACAGTCTTTCCTGTCCCACATACATAGTTGACTCTTTTCTCTACTTTCATTTCTTTTATTGCATCATTCATCCTCAATATATGACTGGAGTTCCCACTAATAAGTGAAATTCTGGATGCTGTCCAATCTGCTGCTTTGGAACTGCAGTAGAACTTGACTGTCTTTCAAAGACTGTGGCACAATATTTTATATTACTATAGAGAGAGAGACAAACAGACTTAACAGTTTTGCTACGGCAGACAAGAAATTGTCAATGTTTTGACCAATCTAAGTGTTTTTCAATTCAAATAAAAATGTTCTGATTATAAACTATTCAGTGCCGTTGTTCTAACATTGGCGTCAATGACAACGATCCACATAAAACTATATCATAAGGATGATTAAACCTCACCTAATAGTTCTAAATAAACATTTAATGTCATCAGAGCAGAATAAAATAGTTTAGGGAAAATAAGTAGAAAAACAAAGGGAGGTCTGGCAACCGACAAGGTGAAGGACTTCGACTGTAAATACACACGGACAAACAAGACACAGGTAAACACAATAACACAATCACAAAGGTGTGTAAAAAGATGCACAAGTGGAAAAAGGCATACAAAAAGGTAGAAAAACAAAAGAAAAATTGTCAGCTAAATATATTGAAGGGTTGTTTGTGTCATATCAAATTACATTCTGCCTAAGTCATGTCATTTGGCACAAAACCCTGCTGGTTATTACTCAACACAATGATTAGTACAAATGTTTACCTTAAATATAATCTAAGTAACTTTTATATATGCATAAAAAGTGTGAGTAAAATTCCACTGGCACATTTTGTTCAGATACTTTACTGGGACATTAGATGACTCAAAGTTTTATTGGGGTGCTTCACATTAACTTACATATTTAATGAGATCTTAACTCTCAGTCCTGTGCATATCAAATAATAAAACAGAGAGCGAATACACTGATTAAATGGACACATCCCATCACATGACTTATTTTAGATTTATGTTTTACAGTATAATCCAAACGTTTTCCTGTAGGTTAAGTTATTATGTGCCTGTGGTCCAGTGATAATGAGACCTTCATCAACCATTTAGAGTTGTCACTCTCCATCCTACATTCTTCACTTTCCTCTTCTCCCTCTATCTTCTGAAATGTTTTCCTCCTCGTGGTCTTTGACTAAAAGTATCACAATTTCTACCAGCACCCTGTTTGTAAACAGCACTGGTGGAGGGCATTGCCTCAACTGATCCAGTATGGTGTTGCCTAGATGAACTCGCATATTAGTTTTACCAAAAGTGTTTTATGTTGGATGCCCATCCTAACAAAACCTTCACCATTTACTCGGGTTTGGAGCGGATGATCACGTTCCAAATGGAGGATCTAGGGTTTGATCCACAGCAGAGTACTAAAGTGTCCTTGGTAAACTTATTGGTGTATGAGTAAGAACAAAAAATAACTCATGTTCGTGCTGCTGTTGTTCAGGGTATTGTTTTGGTACTATTAGTGTTTAGTATATTCTTAGATTAGCATATTTCTTAGTTAATATCTTAGATTTTGTTAGTTTTTCTTTTACAATGTATACTTTTTGTATACTGGGGAAAAAAACCCCAAAAAACTGCTGTATATACAGAACATAAAACAAGTGGTTTATTTACTATTCACCAAAACCACATCAAACCACCTTTTGTGTATATTTTTGATTTAGTTATTTTCATTATTATTTGATCTGAATATGTCACAGGTTTCACTGCAAAGTCCAAAGTCAAAGATGCTGCTAGAAGATAGCAACAAAAATCTATTTATATTTGCACGTGTCATTTCATCACAGATGACATCTGTCATCACAGGATGCAGACTAATGACAGTTGTGTTTATTTATAGAAAATTAAAAAGTGTTGGTTTTCTTCATGATCAGTTCGATCTAGAAGTCCAACCTAGAATGCTGTGTACCTGATTTTTTTTTCTACACAAAGTTAAAATTACTCTAGTTTTGGCTGGGGGGTGGATTTTGGGATGTGTTTCTCTAACGTATCAAACCAAACTGTGCTTCATAATTCACAACTTTGATCTGCAGTAAAAATTAATAAAAGGTGAGAAGTTTGTACACAAACACCCCTCCCCCCCAAAAAAAGCCCCAACAATAATTTAAATATTAGGCAACATATATATATATATATTTTTTTTTTCCACAGAAAGTATAATACAATTTGTAATCCAGCATCGTTGTTAGGTCATCTGGATGGTTTCTTTTTTTGTTGAGACGTTTCGTCCTTCATCCAATGGACTTCATCAGTCCGAGGAGCCAAAACAAACTTAATCCCACGAGCAGCAGACTTGCATAGTGGGCAATGTTTTTTTTTTTTTTTACCTGGACTATTGAGCATGAATTTTGACAATCTGTAATATTTGTATGGTCAGTGATTCAGGAAATTAGTATCTGTCGCACAAATGTTTTTGCTCAGGAGTTGCCACTGGGGGAATGAATGAATGAATGAATGAATGAATGAATGAATGAATGAATGAATAAATGAATAAATAAATAAATGAATAAATAAATAAATAAATAAATAAATAAATACACACATACATACATACACACATACATACATACACATACATACATACACACATACATACATACACATACATACATACATACATACATATATACATACATACATATATACATACATACATATATATATACATACATATACATACATACATATATATATACATACATATATATATACATACATATATATACATATATATACATACATATACATACATATATATACATACATATACATACATACATATATATACATATACATACATACATACATATACATACATACATATACATACA
>NC_056503.1:26371049-26374098 GCF_014905685.2 Nematolebias whitei | reverse complement strand
AGACTATTTAATTGTATCCTGAATTAATCAAGTGAAAGAACAATCTTCTTTTTTATATTATCATTAACTATTTTACAATATCTTGATAATCAAAAGTGTGCTTAGTTCATACCTGTTCTAAATGTTGAAGTGAACCACACATTTAAATCAACTGTGAAACAGTATTAATGATTTTTAAACCTCATTAGACTTCATCAATCATACAGTTAAATGTCTATTTACGAAGTAAGTGTGCATTTAGTCTTCTGTCTGAATGAGGAGTAGTGGATTTGAGGGCGAAAGTCAGTGACAAGTTATGAGAACGAAGTGCCTTGTTTTAAAACTCTCAGACGGTAAATAAGAACTGGCTGGCACATGCATTCTCTCAGTTCTTCAAAATATTTCTTTGTCTGTACTAACCGTTCTTAAAACATTTCTTCTGTCTCCTGACTTCTAATAAGCCTCTGACATCACTAAAACTACACCCCTGCTGGTTGTTTCAACCAATCAGGAAGTACCAAGTGACAGGAAGTGGATACCCTTTAAAAGGCAACACTTCTTGGAACTATTCAGTCTTTTCCAGTCTTTTGGCCTTCCCAGTCTTCCTGGAACGTTCAGTCGAAGATGAGACTCAGTCTGATAGAGTCTTACAGCTGAACAAAATAGCTGATGGAATGGACCATGTGCCAAGGGTCCCTCCATTTCAGCGGAGTCACAGCTCGCATCGCTGTGCACTCAACCCGAGCATTACATGCTCTCAACTTCTAAGGAAGCGTATTCTGTTGAACTGAGTACTTTGTCACGACTTCTGATGACCCCAGCCACTCTGACCGGAGACGCTGAAAAGGGAGCGTGCCAATGGACCTCTGTTCCGGAGTGGAGGTATCCAAAACCTCAGGTAACAAGTCGTTGACGCCCTGAAGTGTACCGGAGGCCTGACCTGGATTCGGAGGAAGGGTGCCATTTTCTGGTCAACACATGTTCCTTCATCCATCTAAACCTCCTCTTTAAATCTATTCCTTCTCTTTAAACTTCTATTTGCTAGTAAATCAAGCTAGATGCCTTCAGAGATGAATCATTCTCTATCAGTAATCTTCTGTTGTCTTGTTTAGTAAATCGTGCCAAGTTTATTAATCAGAAACAGATCAGCAAATCAATGTGTACATGTTTGATGTTAAATTTTGATTCTGTTAAATAAATGACCACATTTATTCTGATGGGTCAAAGATAAAATGGCGTCTCATGTCACTAATTACCACTCCTCTCCACAAGTTATCTTGGTTGTAATTGAACAATTAAATATTCTTTGTGCTTGAACTAGCTTTAAGAATAATTAATTAGTAGTTTCTTACAGCGAAATCTGTCCCTACATCACTACAACACAAGAAACAGGACTATTGGCTCTTATATTCTAAAGTACTAATTGAAGATTTGATCATTAAAATAGTTAAAAATATGTTAAAGTACTTAATTGCAGGTGTTTTGTTCTCCTGTGAAACATCCAAATCAGGAAACTAATCTTATCAGGGATAAAGTGTTTCTTCAAGCACATCCAGTTCCACAACATTTTGTACTGTGCTACTGAGGAGATGACCAGCAGTGATGACCTTCTACCTGCTTCTCAAGGTTAATGGCAGCAGAGTGACAATTTGATTAAGAGAAAAGTGAATTTAAAAGCCTCCAGCCTGGAAGGAACAAAGAAGAGACTTGGAGTGAAAGATTTAGTTATAGCGGGACTTCTAGTCCACCTCACCGATGAAAAGCTAATGAACTGGCACACAAGCACCTACTTAAAAGTACAGACACAGATATTCCCATTACCACACACTGAAAGCTCCTCCAAATGTAATATTTGAACTCACCAATGACCTCACCACGTAGTATTGCTGACTCAGTAGCATCTGCAAAGAGTTCACAACCAAAAAAAAACTTGAAAACAATATGGAAAAACCCCAAACTGACCAACCTATCATCCAATGTTTTTGTAATTAATGTAACTGAAAAGCTGCCATCTCTTTCTAAGTTCAAAGGTTAAGGCTGACGTATGTTTTTGAATAAATTGGCGGTGGTGATTACATCGCAGACTGATTTCTTAGAAATGAAAATGATAGATACTGAAAGCTTTGAGCAGGAGCAACATAGTGTCATGGACTACTTCCTCTTGTGAACATCAAGCTTTTCATTAGCAATGATTACATGCCTCGCTAAACCTTTACCATGCTGATGATATGAGAACAACTGACTGGGTGCTGTAATTTCACTCTATGCAATTCAATTGTGAAAATCAAAGCATGATTATAGTCATTAGTCATACAGCTTATAGAGAGCACAATGACCTTGCTATGTTCCTGAGGCAATTTCATCTTACAGCTTGCCGTTTGTTCCACCTTGATGCTATTCACACCTTCAAGTGACCAAAGCATTTCTCTTGTGAACAAGGTAAACAAAAATCCTAATGACTCTCCATTAGGAGGGGATGAGTTTAATCTGTTTGTACATCTAACTGCACAACATTATCTCATGTATTTTAAAACATTAGAACTCCACACCCCAAATCTGAATTGAGAAAGCTCACCCAATACGAACAAAAACCATCTTAAACCACCGGACAATTTTTACTTTTTTTTATTTTTGGGAGGTGGTTTGCTGTATGAATCTGCACCAGCATTGATGGTTTGGTTGCCTGTAACTTCAAAATCTTCCTGTGCTGTTTAATTTGTCCTTGAGAATCTTCATTATTTTCTTCTGTAAACCGTTTGTCCTCTGTTGGAACAAGTATGCAGACTTGGACAGAGAAACAAATGCACCCCCATAAACTCTAAACGCTGACCTTGTAGCCAAATGGAGGACTGTTCTGTTTCTGATGCATCGTAATGAGCTGACTAAAAATCTACTTGTAATGCAGAGGCAATTTATTCTGCCCAGTATATTTCTGGCCAGTTTACTGGTCTCCGTCTCTCTATTCTTTCCCCCTCTTTCTCTGTCTCCCCCCCCCCCCTCCCTTCGTTCTCCTTCCCTCTCCCCCCCTTCCCCCTCCTTTTCCTCTCTTCCCCTCCCTCCTCACCTTCTC
>NC_056503.1:26367226-26370949 GCF_014905685.2 Nematolebias whitei | reverse complement strand
TAACCATATATATATATCTGTAACGGCATTAAATTTCAACATCCTGAAATATTCACTTTGAAGGGTTGACACGAGCCTTGAAAGACAGAAGACTAAATATCTAATGGAAACAGTTGAAACACCATGTGTGCTGGTGCAGCTTGTTTGGCCATCAATAATGCAGAAGGTAAAAAAGTGCTGAGCAAAGAAAATAGGAATCAAATTTTAGACTCTTCGCAGAAGACACTGTTTGACACCATGCCAGTTTTAATGCTTTGGGAACGTCGTCTTTGGTTTCATGAAGCGGTCCACTGACTTCCAGTGAACCCATTTATGCTGGATTCCTATTCTCCAAAGAAGTGAAGAAATACGCTCTCCCTCACAAAATGTCTTCTCGGCTCTCAGCTCTTCACTCCATTCTTTCTTTCCGCAACAAGACATTTTTATTAAACATAGTGAGGCAGTAAAAAAAAAGTGTCTGGCATTTGTAAATTTGCCACAAAGAGACCACACTGCTTCTGACTGAGGATGCACAATAATGAACAAACAGAGAACATGTCCCTACGCTACCTGGTCAAGACTACACACTCTTCTTAATGCACAATAACTGTGCTAGCTCCTTCCTCAAGTTCTTTTTATGGTCTTCATGAGCTTTGCTGGAACAGTTGTAACAGGTGTCTGTGTTTCCTAACAGCCTTGGCCAGCTGTTCCTCAGTGGAACATCTCAAGAGAAATGACACCTTTGCAGTTGACTAGTTTATCTACATAAACGCGCCCACAACAAAAATGCTCTCGACCTTGACCTCTCTAAGTGGCTTTAACATCTGTTAAGTTCCTTCAAAAACCAATGCAGACATGTTCCTGTTTTTAGTTTTCTACACCGCCTTACAATCTAGCAGTTTTTTCGCTACTTTTCCTTTTAATCATTATTTTAATTACCATTTTATTTTCATTTGTTTAAAAAATAATAATTTTGTACGCATCCTTTATGATTGTCTTTTGTTGTCATCACTCTTTGTTAAAAATCAGGTCTCTCTTGTAAATGAGTCCCCGAGGCTCAATGGGACTAACCACTTTAAATAAAGGTTGATTGAATGAAAAAAGTTCAGACCAGTTGCACAATAGATGACGCATACCCTGGCATTAAATATTCTGCTCAGATCTTGGGTTGAAAATGGGCTCTCTGAGCTTTTGCGAAATGAAAATGATGTGATTTTCGACATGTTACTCCTGCGATCTGGTGGTAGTTGAACCCAAAGTGCAGGCAGACCATGGAGATATGAATTAATTTATTAAAGAAAACAAAAACAAAAGCGGACGGGGCACAAACTTAAATAAATACTGTGGACACGGAGGGTAGACAGGAACATGAAACTTGACAGGTCATAACGTCCAGACAAGGAACTTGACAAGGACTTTTATCCAGATGCTAACGAACAGACAATGACAAACAGCTGGGGAAGGACAACAGGTGGCAGAGGCAGGAGCTGATTACAAGTGGGAGAAACACTGAGGAGAGCAGGACCGAAGACAATAATTACACAAATCCTCACAGCTACTGCGTCAGGGAGAGCAGCTTTCTTCACTTCTCGTGGAGTATAAATTAAGCTTTTGACCTGAATATCTCCAAATCTCTTAAAATACAAATACTGTTCATTGTATTTGAAGCAATGTATGAGACAAGGTGTTGATGGGGGGATATTTTACCAACAAGATACATGTGAGCATGGGGAGGCAATTACAGTAGTAATTGTATATGTTTTTTTCAGGGCAGTAGACAATAATAAACCACTTGAAAACAACACCATTCAAACGTAATTCTTAAATTGATATTTTGATAGTCAAGCAACTGATGTGGGGTAAGAACTGCTGAAACATTTTTTGAAAATGATCCACTTAATACATTTTTGAAGGGAGAAGCTTACTGAATGAATTGAGTTTAATACAAAAATTGCTGAAAAGAAAAATAAATATAGATATGGTGCAGAATACACAATTCAAATCAAAAACAAAGAAAGAACAACTCGATGCAAGAATACTGCGTGGAGGGGTGGGGGGATGTTACCCTTTTTGAAACATTATAATCAATCAGTATTTTTTTTTATTAACTACTCTGAACAAAAAGTAAAGAGAACAAGAGTACAGCTCTAAAATAAAATGCCCACCTTTGTAAATCTAGAAGAATTAAGTAAAAACGTAAAGTAAATAAAGAGTAAAAATGTTACTAGAACCGCCTTCTTCCACCTGTGTAATATCACTAAAATTAGAAACGGCTTGTCTAAAAATGATGCAGAAAAACTTGTTCATGCATTTGTCACATCTAGACTGGACTATTGCAACGGTTTATTATCTGGATGTCCAAATAATTATTTACAAAGTCTTCAGTTGATCCAAAATGCTGCTGCCAGAGTCTTAACTGGAGTTAGTACGAGAGATCATATCTCTCCAGTTTTGGTTTCTCTCCACTCGCTCCCTTAAAGTCCACAAATGAATTTAAACTCTTACTTCTAACCTTCAAAGCTCTCAACAACCTAGCTCCATCTTACATTCAAGATCTTATTGTTCCATATTTGCCTAACGGAACACTTTGCTCTCAGACTACAGGCTTACTTGTGGTTCCTAGAGTTTCCAAAAGCAGGATTGGAGGAAGATCTTTCAGTTATCAGGCTCCTCTCTTGTGGAACCAACTTTCCAGTTGAAGTTTCTGTCCGTAAGGCTGACAGATTGTCCAGTTTTAAGACTGGGCTGAAGACTTTTCTTTTTAATTAATCCTATAGTTAAGGTTGGCTTGATATGTTGGTATAGGCTTAGACTACTGGAGGAGAAACTGACCTAATTTCTTTAAATAAATTGTTAAAATTTAATAGTTTTCATTTGATACTATTTTTATCTTAACATGTGATTCTCAACCTGCCATTGTGTATCTGTTCCTCTCAACCCAGCCGGTCGAAGCAGACGGCCGCTTGTCCTGAGTCTGGTTCTGCTAAAGGGAGTTTTTCCTTTCCACTGTCGCCTTCATGCTTGCTCAAGATGAGAGTTCTGTGATGGAGTTAAACTCAAAGCAGTCTGCTCCTCAGATAAATAATGTGAAATTATTATTTTTTATATGAATGTTTCTGTTCAGTGCCCTGAGATGACTTCTGTTGTGACTTGGTGCTAGATAAATAAACTGAATTGAAAATGTAATTAAAGACCAAACTACTTTAACTAAGTAAGAGAAACATCAGTAAAAGCATTGTCAGCTTTTAACAGAAGCCCTGCAAGACCTTTGGGAAAAAAAGTTCAAGGATAGTGTGAAAAGATAGTCAAAGCTAAATAATATCACTCTATATGAAGTATAACTACAACACATTAGTCATCACTTGGTTCTGAGTTTTATCATATAACAAACAAAATATGTATTCTTGTTTTCATTACAATATTTGGCAAACATTTGGATGCTTACTTTGCACTTTTAATCTAACCAGCTGGTCAAAATAGGTTTACCACAATCTGATGTTTGTTGTTGAGAACAAAAGAGGTAAACTGAAGCAATCAGAAAAAAAAAAAAATTAAGTATTAAAATAAAAAAATGTATCAGACACCACAAATGAAACTCAAATTGAGGCTTAATCTGGGAAAATTCTTACTGCAAGTCAACAGATCTATCTCTCTATATATATATATATATATCTCTCTATATATCTCTCTATATATATATATATATATCTCTCTATATATCTCTCTATATATATATATATATAT
>NC_056503.1:26360390-26367126 GCF_014905685.2 Nematolebias whitei | reverse complement strand
CCTGGTGGTTCTTAGTTTTATACAACTCAGTGTTCCCGGCCAAACACATCCAACTGTCCTTAATTAGCTTTAGTCTCTGCATGCAAAGATAAAATTAAATTTATTTTGTTGCATTGCCCAAGGGGTATAAAACACAAGATATAGCTTATGTTTCAGTTTCACCATGGGGCATTTCAAACAGTTCAGTTTCTCAGCTGAAGGTTGGGTGTTATGAGGACACAGGAAAGAGAAGACCACCTGATCATACTGACCAACATGATTTATCCTTCCTCTGCCTGTGTGTTGTGAATTGGGATAGCTGTGTTGTAACGTGCTGTAAATGAATGGACAAGGTGACCCACGCTGTAGATCAAACTGCTGAACAACTGTTTGGGGACAAGGTCCTGCTCGCCTGACTGGACGTCATTTTTCTCCATTTAGCCCCATCTCACACCTGTAATAGGATGGTCTTCCACTTGAATGCTTGCAGCTCCACCGGGATAGAGCTATGTTTTCGCTCACATGACTTCTTCAACGCATTTATGGCACTTTGCTGCTGGCTTCAAAGAACATGGGCTTTCATATTTGAGTTTAAGCTTGTTTTTTTTTTTTTTTTTTTTATCTGTTTTAGGTTTTTTTTAAATTTTTTTTTTTTTTTTTTTATGGCTTCCTTTTGCTGACAATTCTAGTTTGATCTTCAAACACATCTAGTCTAAAGGAAATCCAAGCTCTCTCATATGTTAACATTTTAAATGCATATTGAGTTAGATATGTAGAGTCACATTATAGAATTGATTAATTTATGGAATATTAAAAATTAATAAATTATATAGCCTTAGAGAACCACCTCCAAAAGTTGGAAATAATAAATTTATGAGTTTTGCTTTTACTGTTAAAAAAACAGTTTTATGGTTTGGTGTGGAGAAAAGCAGGTTTTATTGATGTCCTGTGTAATTCCCTGTTGAATCAACAGACAATGACTCTAACAAGGTTGAGTCAGGTCCTCTAGATGGATTCTTCTTTGTTGAAACATTTCATCTTTTATCCAAAAGACTTCTTTAGTCTGAGCAGCTGCAATAAACTCAGTCTTATAAATATCACCTTCTCATGGTGGATCAACCAGTTTGCTGGTGACAGTCAAAACTAGTTGTTCTTATGTAAAAGGACCATTGTCTATGACTGATCATTAGTGCCCTGATGGCCGCTTGCTATTCACAGGGGGCTGAGTGATGCTAGCAATAACAGCATTGTAAGAAGGGGACAGTTGAACACGGATGCCTCCACCCCTGTTTAATGAAGGGACGGTTTCTTTCCACAAAGATGGCCTCCTTCAATCTTCACTCAAACCATTGTTCCTCATTTTAAAAGATGTGAACATCTTCATCCCTTAAAGAGTGACCGCTGGTCTGGAGATGAGTGCAGACTGCAGAGTCCTGGCTTGGTTATGTTGTTCTTCTGTGCTGGGCCATCCTTTTGGCCAGTGGCTGTTTAGTTTCCCCGATGTAAGACTGATCACAGCCCTCCTGACACTGAACAGCATACACTTCTTGTGCCGGGGGACTGGATCTTTGGGATGAACCAGTCTTTGCCGTAATGTATTTTGGGGTTTAAAAGTGACTGGGACATCATGCTTAGAAAATAAATGTCTGTTTCTTTGAAACTCCCACAACATATGAAATGACTAGTGGTCTGGCTTCCTCCTTTTCACCTGACGGCTGGCTGGAGTCCTGTTTGGGTTTATTCTATTTTCAGGAAGGCCCAGTTAGGATATCCACATTGCTCTAGAGCACATGTGTCAAACTCAAGGCCCGGGGGCCAAATGTGGCCCTCGTGGACATCTTCTCTGGCCCCCCAAGATGATAATGTTAAACATAAAATACTTTTATATTTGAATGTTTTCAGTAATCTTTGATTATGCTGTCAAAAGTGCAACAGAGAACATCAAATGAGACCAATCAAAGTCTAGTTGAGGAACCTACAACCAAGAAATGGTGTCGAGTATCTCACTTGAGTTAATGTAGATTCTGAAACTGGCCCTTAGTTCGAAAAAGGTTTTAATTGTGGCCCCCTTCTGTAAGTGGGTTTGACACCCCTGCTCTAGAGCCTGTCTTGTATGGGATTTATCCTTCTGCCTGGCTCCTGAGTTAGTGGGGACACTGTCCACTCTATGGTACAGAGTCCCGATGACTCCTAACGTGCTCAAGCAGGTGAAGAGTCAAACTGCAAATACTGGTCTGTGTGGGTGGGTTTGCAGTACACCACAGTTTGCAAATGTCCTTCATCAGAAAACGTTGTCCGTGATTTTTGTTGCCATGTGGACAGATACATGCCCTGAACTGTGCAGCGCACTGATTATGGGGGCCGAGATGGTGTAGAGACAGGGCAGCAGACTCGGGACCCGCAAGTCCCAGGTTCGATCCCCAGTTATTGCATATCTCGTGGTGTCTCTGAGCAGCCCACCCTATCCCCAATTGCTCCCTGGGCGCTTTCAATTGCTGCACACTGCACCTGGGGGTGGATGGGTTAAATGCAGAGAGCAAATTTTGCCATTGTATGGGAACATACAATGATAACAACATGGGGTGGGGAGAGACAGACACATCTGAGCCATGCGCTGTTTGTATCAACAGTTTTCGGGGGTGGGGGTTTCAGTGTGAGGGTTCAGCATGAGTGAAGATGCTGCCTTTAGCTTTTTAGCTAGTGCACCTGTATTGCAAGATGCTAGCTTAGCATTACGTCAGTGCCTACAGGTGGGGTGGGGGGATGCCCATTTCGGTAGATGGGACACTTGGTTCTGTTGATGGGGCAGGGTGCCCCGCTTGTATAATGGTGTGGGAAACACTGTGGTGGTCTCACTGAAAAGGACACCAAGGCTCTATTTTCTACCTCCTCCATGTACAGGTTTGCAACATTAGGAGAAACAGGGGACTCCATAGCACACCCATGTTAATGCCTATAATATTGCCCCCCATATGTGAAATAGGTTGACTGCGGACACAGCTTCAACAGTTAGCACAGTTGCTCTGTGGAAAGCATGGTCCTGCTGCTCAGAGTGGTGTCTGATTTTAACCATGCACAGACCATTTCCCCGCCTCATCAACAGGAATGAAGGGGAAGAGTGAGGCAGCATAAAAATTTAATCTAACAAGGCTGATAATTTTTTTTTTTTATATACCTGGATTATTGTGCATGCATCAGAGCAACAGACAATGACATTTGTTGTTTCTCTTTTTTCATAGTTGGGAAGTCTGTCAAGATTAATTTCATGAGTTTAACCAATCAGCACTCAGCAACTCTTGCACCTCTACTGATAACTTCAACAGATGTACCATTTGAGATCTCAGACATTGGTAAATTACTTAAGTAAAAAGGTTTATTTTGAGTTGGGTGAAGACCAGATGGAGAGGGGAAATGTAGGGTAAAGGGGCAGAGAAAAGATGGCCAGAAATGGGTCAAATTCTGATCTAGGAAACTCCAGATTAAAGTGCTCCTAATCAAATTATGTAGATTTTGTCTGCTGCAGTGGTGACAAATTTACTTTTCTTTGCTAGTGTTTTTTTTTCCATTAATGTCACATTTTGTGTTTTATTTATCTCCTGAAGACTAAATTAACAATCTATACTTATTGGCAGTTTTCTTTTTTTTTTTTTGAGAAAACAAACACAATTACAAATTCACACTGAAACTAAAAGCTAATGGAGAGTTTATGAGCAACATCTGGTTCAAGCACAGCAGAAGTCTTTAACATGCAGTCAGGTACACCTTAATGACAATCTGTGGTCTGCTTAATTAAAGAGACAAAAGTGAGGTTGCACACCAGTGTCTGAATTAAATACCATTATGAACCAGATAACCTGTTTTGACTCAAATTATTATTTTATCTCAACTGCTAATTGTTTTATGATGAACAGCTTTTCAGAGAAATCATGTTAAGCTTGCAGGTATCAGAGCTGCTAAGTTTATTTTAATAATGTATGAGATTTGTTCAAAGAAAGTGGAAACCATTGCTGTGAAAGTAAACATGTTGACTCGTGTTGATGAATTAGAGTCGAATCAGTCACTTTAAAGACACACAAACTAACTGAATCTGGTTAAATCTTGCTTTGTAAATCAGATTTGAAAGCCATTTTGTTTCTTTCTAGGAAAAGTGGCAACAGCAGTCTTTATCCTTTGTGCAACAGTCACACTCAAACCATTCAATAGCTCTTGTTCAGTAGTCCACTGTGTGTACCTGGCCTTGTGGGAGTATTGATTGGTGTGCGTTCTTACAGATGAGATACTGAAGTGCAATGGGCTTTGTGTTCATCTGTGTGTGATTCAGTTGGTTTGTGCACACTCATATATGCACACTATCTGCAGCTCAAGAAAATCTAGAAGACAAAAAAGGCACTACAAGTGTGATAAAGAATCTTCCAGCTGCACAGCTGAACACTTGGAGTGAGGATTTTTTAATTATTGAAATGTTTGCCTTACAAAAGATCAAAAAGGAGGAGAGGTACTCTGCTATTCAAGTCAAACAGGGACTTCCATCCACATCCATGTTACATATTAGGTAATGATAATTGAAATTCCTTTTATATTTACTCAATGGCTGTGCTTGTTCTTTTTTCTTTCATCTGTTACATGCATTCTGTAGTTTGTCTCCTGCATCGTGTCATCTTTCTTTCTTCCCCCAGCCTTGCCTTTTTGACAAATTGGCTTCACATTTTCCAAGTGTGCTTTTGTGTTCACTTTTGAGTATTGTTTGTACTTTTTCAGAGTGCCAGTGATAATCCCAAATTGTGTTTAAATTTCTAGTTTGTAAAAGTAGCTGCATTTTCTCTCCATATTATTCTTCCCTATAAAGACGGGTACCATGTTTTCTATCTACTAGTCTCTTTTTTTCATTATACATTCTAGCTTCTGTTTGGGAACCAAGGGAAGCAAATGGAAATTAGAACTGTAAGCATTAATTACTTTGTTCCAAGCCACTTCAAGCATGTCAGTCCTGGCTTATATCATCCCCAGAACACCTTCAACCTTGCATACAACAGACTTGGAATTTGACAATGAGAAAAATTAAGGTCTTAAGGAGGACATAGGATCTCAGAAGATTTATTTATTTTTATTGATTTATTTTGCCAAAGCCTTAGTTATCTTTCCTCTTCTTTATGCTTTAGCATTTTCATGAGTCTCCACAGCAAGTCATCCTTCTCCATCAATCATCTGTATCCTCTGTTCTCACTCCAACTACTTCCATGTCCTCCCTAACTTCATCTTGCATCTCCTTGCTGGCCTTCCTCTTTGTCTTTTTTCCTGGTAGCTGTATTTGAAGGATCCTTCTACCACCCACTTTCCCTATTCTGGACATGTCCAAATCATCTCCGTCTGCCCTCTCCAACTTTATCTCCCAGTTGTTGAACCTGTGCTGTACCTCTGATCTCATTCCTAATCCTTTCCATCCTCATCACTCCCATAGAGAACCTCAACATCTTCAACTCTGCCACTTAAAGTTACCGTGTCTGTCTTTTTAGTCAGTCCACTGGTCATATTACACTTTGTTTTTTTTTTCTGACATTTTTGCCACCCATTTATCATGAAACATTTCTTCATCTACTCCATTCTGCCTGGACTTTCTTCTTCACCACACTACCTGTTTTTCTTCTGGACAGATAACCCTGAGCATTTGAAGTTCTGCACCTTTGTGACCTCTGCTCCTTGTACCCTCACTGGTCCACCTGTCTCCCTCCCCTTCACACAGATGACTATTGTTCCTCTTTTTTTCAAGTTCATACCTGCACCTCTTTAAATTCTCTTTGACTTGTTCCCCTGTTCTCACTACAGATCAAAATCTCATCTGCAAACATTGCAGTCCACAGGGGATTCATGCAAGTCTGTCCATCACCAGAGCAAACACAAAGGGGCTTCAGTCCATCACAGAGACAGAGACAAACCATTCACACTCATTTACACATAGGGAGAAATTAAAGTAATCAACTTGTCTAACATGCTAACATACATGTTGCATTCCACTGCCTCCGCTGGTTTGGACCCGTAAAAATGGAATCATTTCAATAGGGTTCCATGCTCCGCTGGATGAATGGAAACGCTGCTGCTTTGCAGCTGCGTTCTCCTGCCTCCGTTGGTTTGGATCCTTAATAATCACCAGATGAAATGGGAAAGTAGCACGTGAATGATTTATATACTCGTCTGTTCACAAAAACACCTGGTTCTTTCCATCTCATACTCTGTGAAGTGCATATATATGTACAGAAACTGTACTTAGTATGCATACACTTAGAAACACGAGAAGGCTTTTATTCAGTGTTCAGCTGTGATTTTCTTTGTATTTTGTGTTTCTTCTTTTAACTTGACCAGTGTGCCATTCTGTTTCCACTCCATCAAAATTATGTGTTGCTGGATCATCCCTGGCGAACAGAAAAACAAAACAAAACTGCAAACTCAGAGTAAATTTGTTCAGTTTTTTTCATCCAAGTGAACACAAGCTGTGATTCATTTAACCCAACATCCACTGATCTCCTGCAGAATTACAGGTACTGTAATTGTTCCATATCAGTCACAGCATTAATCCTGCTGCCTAGTATTGAGAATGTCTCAGCTCCACCCAACTGGGGCAACAACGCAAGATTTCTTCAAAACATGCAGTACCTGTTATTAACATCCTGATGCATGCTCAATAATCCAGGTAGAAAAATCTAAAAAAGTTAAATTTGGTCCTCTGGACATTCAAAAAAACAAAACAAAGCAAATCAACAAA
>NC_056503.1:26337379-26360290 GCF_014905685.2 Nematolebias whitei | reverse complement strand
CCATTTAGTGGATAATGTGTCCCACAGTTACATCACCTTGAACAACAAAAAAAAAGGGTTTAAGTTGCAAACTTAACAAAACAGACATTGGTATGTTTTCAAGAATGTGTATGCAATTTATACAGTAAGCCAATATATTTTCCATACCTTAAAAAGCAAACTCACTTGAATGTTTTGTGAAAAAGGTTTCTGTTTTAATCTTACATGTTTCTCTTTTTTCAGTGGCCCATCTCAATGATCCGGTGACGAGCCATCTGTCACTGTCATTGCAATTAATCTGGTGCCATTTAGTGGATAATGAGATGCTGTCACGGGTTTTGTGCAGCTTCACTTCTCAGAGACATGGTTCCTGTCTCTATATCGGAGCAAGTAACAGAAGAGTATGACATGAGTAAAGGTGTTGATAATGAAGCCAAGGTTCTGCTGCTGATGTACAGGATTTGCACATTCTTAAAACAGGCATCTGATTTAAAAATGTCACTCATAACGTTCAAGGTATGAGTTCTCCAAGCAATCCAAACTAGATAAATTGAATTTCCTGTGAAAATGCAGTGTGAATGCTTATTTCTTAAGATCTTATAAAAAAAAAATAATAAGAAAAAAAACAACAGGTGAAATTAGTTAAACATGCTGAAATGTAGCTGAAATGGAAGAACAAGATTAATTTAGTAGAAGAAAGCAGAAAGAACACATTTGCTGAACTAGGTTTAAATAAGCAGAAATTAGGATAACATTTTTTAAATTAACTAAAAAGGCTGAAATATGCTAAAATAGCTGAAAAGTAGCTGAAAAGGCAGAAAGAAGCTTAAACTACCAGAAGAAGTTGATGGAGCTGAAAAGAGCTCCAAAAATGTGTAAGCTAAATATAGCACAAAAACAGCTAAAAAGTAGCTGAAATAGTAGATATAGCTGAAACTAGCAGGAATTAACTGAAAGGAGAATAACCATCTGAAAGTAGCAGCAATTACCACAAACTTTTTTTTAACCCTTGTGTTATGTTAAGGGTCAATTTGACCCGTTTCAATTTTTGTGTTGATCAAAGTGCAGGTTATCCTTTCTTTTTTTCCATGAAATGTTGTGACTTTTTCTCCTCTAGGGTCATGAACTTCTATGTAAAATCTGGACTCTTTGATGTGTTGTTAAATGTCTGCACACAGTTTGTATACAAAGATGATGTTGCGGGTCATTTTGACCCGCACACAGAGTAGCTGTTAAAAATCCAAAAAAAAAGTCTTTGATGTACTTCATTTTGATTGCCTCTGAATAAACATTCAGAACCAGGTGTGTGTGGAAGAGGGACTTTCTCTCCCCTGTCCTTGTCACTGTTTCCATGCCCGTTCTTGGAGAAACACCAAAAATGAGCTCCAGACGATTTACAGCTGAAGAAGCTTTTTCGCAGCTTATGAACTGGGATAGTGATGTAGAGGAAGAGGTTTCAGAGACAGAGGATCCTTCAGAGCCAGAGGACAATGCCATTGATGATCCAGATTTTCAATTTTCCCATGATGAGGAGGATTCAGAGGACGAGTCTGCAGGTGTCCCTTCTTCAGATGAAAACCAAGAAATGCAACAATCGTCATCCACAGAGGGGACATGGACATCTAAAGATGGTAAAATAAAATGGTCAACATCACCACACCAAAGCCAAGGTAGATTGTCATCTTGTAATGTCATCAAAATGATTCCTGGTCCTACAAGATTTGCTGTCACAAGAGTTGATGATATTGAATCAGCATTTCAGCTCTTCATATCCCCACCCATAGAGAAGATAATCCTCAACATGACCAACTTGGAGGGGAAGCGTGTCTTTCAAGAGAAATGGAAGCCACTGGATCCGACTGACTTGCATGCTTACATTGGAATCCTGGTGTTAGCTGGCGTATACAGGTCAAAGGGTGAAGCAACTGCAAGTTTATGGAATGAAGAGAATGGAAGGCCAATCTTCCGAGCAACAATGTCTTTGGAGACATTTCACATGATCTCTCGTGTGATCCGATTTGACAACCGTGACACCAGAGCTGATCGACGTGAGAGAGACAAACTTGCAGCAATCAGAGATGTCTGGAATAAATGGGTCGAAATCCTGCCTTTATTGTATAATCCTGGCCCCCATGTTACTGTCGATGAGCGCCTCGTTCCATTCAGAGGACGCTGTCCATTCCGACAGTATATGCCAAACAAGCCTGCGAAATATGGCATCAAAATGTGGGCAGCCTGTGATGCAAAATCCAGTTATGTTTGGAACCTGCAAGTATATACTGGAAAGCCACCTGGAGGAAGACCTGAGAAGAATCAGGGAATGCGTGTGGTTTTGGAGATGACTGAAGGGCTGCAAGGTCATAACATTACATGTGACAACTTCTTTACATCCTACCGTCTTGGAGATGAACTTCAGAAGAGAAAGCTGACTATGTTGGGAACAGTCAGAAAAAATAAGCCAGAACTTCCCAGTGAGATTCTGAAGATGCAAGGAAGACCTCTGCATTCCTCAAAATTTGCTTTCACAGAGAAAACAACACTTGTTTCTTACTGCCCAAAAAGAAACAAGAATGTTCTTGTGATGAGCACAATGCACAAAGACGCATCTCTGAGCACACGAGAGGACATGAAACCGCAAATGATTCTGGATTACAACTCCACAAAAGGGGGAGTTGACAATCTTGACAAAGTCACAGCAACATATAGTTGTCAGCGCAAGACTGCCCGTTGGCCTTTGGTGGTTTTCTACAACATTTTGGATGTGTCTGCTTACAATGCCTATGTGCTGTGGATTGAGATCAACCAGCAGTGGAATGCCAGCAAACTGTACCGACGTCGACTTTTCCTGGAAGAACTAGGCAAAGCACTCGTCACTCCAAAGATCCAGAACCGGGTCAGGCCAGCTAGATCCCCAGCAGCTGCTGCTGTCATCGCAAAGGTCCAGGGCAGGGCATCTGACCAACCCACAATGGATCCTTTGGATACAGGTACAAAGAAACGCAAAAGATGCCAAGTCTGTCCCTCTCGAGATGACAGTAAAACAACTACCTCTTGTGTGAGATGCAAGAAATACATCTGCAAAAAGCACATAGTCACATTCTGTCCATCATGTGGGGAACGCTGAAAATGTTGACTGTCAAAAACCCGAGAAAATGCGGCAAGTTAAATGCAAAAAAAAAAAGGGTTCGTGAAGAGGGAAAAATTGAAATCAGGAGTTCTTTAATATAGTGTTGGAAGTGTATATCTCTACTTCTCATCTCTTCTAAATATTTGTATAATCTAAAATAAAGTTCTTATTGGTTTAACTTCATTTTATGACTGTTTTGAGTGGATTTACACAATGCGGGTCAAAATGACCCGCAACATAATAAACGTATTTTTTTCTCAACATAATACAAAAAACATCTGAGTTTACCTAAAAATATTTAACATAGTTGAAAAGGTAGAACAAGCTTAAATTAGCAGAAGAAAACAAAATGAACATTTTCTGTAAGAAGCAGAAATTAATACAAAGAAGTAGAAATTCTATGATAAAAATAAAAATTATAAAAAAAAGCTGAAAAGTAGCTAAAAAAGCAGAAAGAAGCATAAATTATCAGAAGGTAGTGGAAAGAGCACATTGTTGCTGAATTAGGCTGAAAAAGTTGAAATGGGTGCCAAAAATTTGCAATTAGCTGAAAACGCAAAATTTATCATAAAACAGCTAAAAAGTAGCTGAAATGGCAGAAAAAATTTAAACTTTTATAAATAAGCTGAAAGGAACATAAACTGAAATTAGCAGAAAGAAGTTAGAAGCACAAAATTGTTTTAGTTAGCAGGAATAATCTGAAAGGAGCACAAAACTGTTGAAAGAAAAACAGCTGAAATTAGCTGAAAGTAGCTGAACAATGTTTAATTTGCACAAGGAAGCTGAAAGAAGCTGAACCAGAACAAAATGTGAACGGAGCAGTAAAAGGTTGTAAACAGATCTAAAGATATGAAGGAGCTCAATCAATTTCCTATTAGAAAAAAAAATGGCAGAAAGGGCTGAATATTTCAAAAAGCTAAAGTTGCACCAATACCAATTGACAGCACCCTTCTCCTGAATGAGCTGAATGTTTTGATATATGATTTGCTGAAATAGCACAAAAACTGTGGATCGAGAAAGATGCCAAAAAACGTACAGAAGAAAAATAGATCACGATAGTGTGAATGATTCATATACATTCACACAAATATTTAACATTATAAATGGAAAGCATGACTCATGTGGGAAGAAGTCATAAGTATGGCTGTGATGGCTATTTCACATGCACATTTTTTATTTATTTTTTACTGGAAAATGTACCAACTACGCTAAAACAAATTTGACAGTCAGTCCTGAGTTGCGCTCAGAAAAAAATGCTTGCAATCACATGCGAAAATTAAATGTTGCAATTGATGTGCGTCTCTTGCTCCGAATGGAAATTGCCCTGCCACATGTAATAGCTCATGCCAAGGCATCACTTTTAAGATTCACAGACCTTGCCTGCTTTGGTTATAAAAAAGAATGCATGGTTGAGTTGCAATGGATGAGGAAAAAAACATTTTTTGGTCTTTGACAGAGATGGGCAGCATCAGAACCTGTGAAATTGCAAATATTCTTACATATTTATGATCAGCAGTTCTTCGGACACACATTTCTTCTCCATTTTTACTTTGGCTGCTTGTTCGCTCAATGATCTCCGTTCTTTGAACCAGACTAGAATACTGTGCTGTGGGTTTTTAAAATATGAGCAAGTTGGGCATTTGATGGAGAAAATATTAAGATAAACTAATGTAGGCAAAGCATGAAAAGCAAGTCTTAAAAACATCCAGCAAAAGTCAGAGAGATGGATCATTTGGTTGATCATTTATTGCATGCCAAACTTTCAGCTAATATTTTTTTTATAATCACTCCGCTGCTTCTAAAAAAACTAGTTTGTCAAATTGTGTTAAATTTGATTTTTCATATGAGCTTCTGTAATGGGACTGCTGGCATCAAAGTCTTTATTTCTTTTGCACAGCTGTATAAAACACAGAAAGGATAGAAAACAATATCTTGATGACATAAAACAGCTGTTTGTCCTTATAAAAGACCCTTAAAAATAAAAAGGATCACGGCTATTCATGAAAAAGAGTGAGACTATGTTACGAAGAGACTTACAATTTGAATGATTTAGAGAACTAATGAAGTTTGACAGTCAAAGGGAATAAAGTTATCAAACAGAATTTAATCTCTGCAATATGGACAAGTGCATCACTTTACTTCTCAGTATATTAGTTGCTGTTGGCCACCTGCCATCACTCTGGCACAATCAACTCAAGAAAATGAGACAAGTATAAAAGTAAACCCAAATTGATTTAAATTTTAGGAAGAACAAGAAATCACTGTGCAATATCCTGCTGGGTGATTTCTACTGCCAAAGGGCTTTAACCATTAGCACCAGTGACCAAACACACAAGCACACAGTCAGAAAGCATTTAATATGGACATTTTAGTCAAATGATCAACTGATGGCACAATAACTTCTCCATAGCAAAGCTCTCATTAGGCAAATTAATTGCCGATGCTTAAAATTTGTCTGTGCATGTAACATGCATCGTCTTGGTCTGTGGAGAAATACCAGAGTGCCCAGAGAAAGCATGTCTGCACAGAGAGAACATGGAAAGGCAGAGAAGCAATCCTATGGCCTTGTTGTTGTGAGGCAACAGCGCTAATAAATGAATCACTGTACCACCCAGTGGCCATGGCAATTCCTTCAAACATTTAGATTGTTCATTTATATTTATAGAGACACAATAATCCCATTAGTTGTGGGAGAGTGGTGGCGCAGAGGTTAGAGAGGTGGGCTTGTGATCCGAAGATCGCCGGTTCACGCCCCGGCCCCGACAACATTAAAATTGTGGGTGGGGTAGGTGAAACACCTACACTTGCCCCCACCCTCATTCGCCCCACTCTGGGCCCATGAGTAAGGCCCTTAACCCCCACCATGTGCTCCCTAAACAGGTCTCTCTTGAAAATGAGTTCTCGTGGCTCAATGAGACTAACCTGGATAAATAAAGGCTAAATGAAAAAAAAATAAATAAAAATAATCCCATTAGTTGGTTTTCTAATTATCTCTCAGGCCGAAAGCAATGTGTTCAACACAATGCTGCTTCTTCTTATCTAATTGTCAATAATGGTGTACCACAAGGCTCAGTCTTAGGAGCCACTCTCTTTATCTACATCAGTAATGTAGATCAGAACATTCCTGACAGATCCATACATTTCTATGCCAATAATACAGTTGTTTATTGTTTATCGTCGAGCTAAATCAGTTGCTAAGGATTTCCCAGTTTTTACAGTCTGCATCCATTTGTTCCATCTCCAACTGGTGCTAAATGCTGATCAAACCAAAGGGTTGTTTTCAAACAGAAAGTTGGTGCCAGCAGTCCTTCCTACTTTATCTACGAATGGTGTTCCTATTGAGTGTATGGATTCTCACAAATACTTGAGAATCCTGGTCGATGCACCTATTTTTTTAAGCTACTTGTCAAAAACTTGATAAAGAAACTGAAATTAAAATTGTGTTTCTTTTTCAGAAATTGATCTTGCTTAACTCTGAATGCAAGGAAATGCCTTGTAACTGCTACTTTCTACTGGCCATTAACTATGGTGACATTATTTATATGAACACTCCTCCAAGCACCTTGCAGATGTTGGATGCTTTCTACCATGGCACGCTAAGATTCATAACCGGTTGTAACTGAAGGGTAACTACCGTACCCATAACTGCAACCTGTATTCACTGGTCAGTTGGTCATCATTATCTACACGTTGGCTCTCACACTGGTACATTTTCATCTTTGCATCATATATGGTCTGCTGCCTTCATATATCTCCTCCTACATGTCACGTTGTCAGTGCAGTTGCAGCGTGCGCTCTCAAGACATCATTATTTGCTGCGTCCCCTCAGTGCGGACTGAACTGGGCAATAAAACCTTTTCTTACTCTGCTCCTGTAATGGAACACCTTGCAAAACAATGTGAAGCTGTCAACTTTGACCTCTCCAAGGGATTTTAAACAATTGGTAAGTTTAATGCAAAAATCAATGTAGTCATGTTCCTGTTTTTAGTATTTTACCCCGTTTCATAATGTAGCTTGATTTTATTTTGTTTTATATCACTACTTTTTTTTTTTTTGCTTTTTATTGGATATGCATTTTATGGCTGTTTATTGTTGTGTGTATCTTATGTGGTTTGTCTAAAACAAGTCTCTTTTGAAAATGAGTCCTCATGACTCAGTGAGACTAACCTGTATAAATAAAGCTTGGATGAATAGTTTTAAAAGTTTAAAAAGTGGCAAAACTTTATTAGACTACCTGAATTCAGTCTGAAGTGTGACTTTCGGAAAGTTTTTAGACAGGAGCAGTCAGAAAACACTGAGATCAAGGCACACTGAAGACGTGCTCTGCTGTTCTAATGTGTGTTCTCATTAAATGTGTACATGAATAAAACCTTGAGGAGACTTCCTGGTGTGTGAGAAACCTTTGATAAGACAAGATACAAACTATCTCTAATGACTTCAAACTGGGCCGTTTCCAAAAGAAGGATAATAATGTTCCTGTGCAATCTATCCCAAGTGAAATGGAGCTTGTGGCATTTATGAGGGCTGAAAGGAGGTGACAAGGACACTTGACAGTTCTTGTTTGCTTAATCAATTCAGTGCACTTCTTCAGTCAGGCATCGGCAGATTGCTGATGTTTGGCAACAGTGATCAGAAAATCAAGTGTTTGGAAGCTGAAGAAAAACAAAATCTCACTGAACCAGGAGGAGGAATTACTTAATTATTAACCAGGTAAGATCATTATTCTTCTTTAGGTTGACATTTTTCACATTACAAAGAAACAAAACATTTAGTCCTCTCACAGCCCCCATCTCACTCTATACGCATACAAAAATGTTTGTTTCTCTAATAAAATTTCCAGTTGAACATCACCAAAACACAAAAATATTCAATTGGAATACTGTACCTGAGCAGCACGGTGGCGCAACTGGTAGAGCTGCTGCCTCTCAGCGAGCAGGTCCTTGGTTCAAACCCCGGTCCAGGGGCCTTTCTGGGTGGAGTTTGCATGTTCTCTCTGTGCATGTGTGGGTTTTCTCCGGGTGCTCCGGTTTCCTCCCACTGTCCAAAAACATGCATGTTAGGCTGATTGGTAACTCTAAATTGTCCCTAGGTGTGAATGAGAGAGTGAATGGTTGTTTGTCTCGTTTGTCTCTATGTGGCCCTGTGATGGACTTGCGACCAGTCCAGGGTGTACCCCGCCCCTCGCACAGTGATTGCTGGACATGGGCACCAGCGACCCCCATGACCCAAAATGGAATAAGCGGGTAAAGATAATGGATGGATGTTCAGAGATTTTTGACACCTCTGTCCACCAGTCTGTCAGTCTGTGCATGTTATGTACCTTCAAAAATAAGTGAGATTTGCATTTTGGTGTCCACAAGCCCGGAACTCCGGGAGTCCCAACAGGGACACCCACACCCCCTGAGAGAGAAGCAAAGGGAAGCCCCGGGCGATCCCCAGCAACCACAATGCAGAAACCCCCAAGAAGCCGTAGCGACGAGTCAAGAGGCCCTACCGGCAATCCGCCCCTCCAGAGTGGATCCGGCCATGGACACCAAGGCCCGAGGTCATACCACCCCCCAGCAGAGGCCCGACAGAGCCAGTGCACCCAGGCCCCCACAGGCAGCCACCAGGGCAGGCCCGCACACGCCCCACCACCCAGCCCCAGCTGCTGAGAGCCACCAATGCACCAGCAGCAGGGGGGCCCACCACCGGAGGGGAGCACGACACACCAAATGGTGTCCAAAACTGATCCAAGAGAGGAGGGCCACCCAAAACCCAACCCGAGACAAACAGGCACACAGAGACAGCCCGACAGAGCCTCCGTCTGAAGTGCATGTCCACTGTGAGAGACATAATCTAAAAAATAAATAAATTTAAAAAATCCGGAAATCACAATGTAATAATTTTTTAATAATTTTTTTTTGTGTTACTGCTGTAAATAAGTATTTGAACACCTGTGAAAATCAATGTTAATATTTGGTACAGTAGCCTTTGTTTGCAGTTACAGAGGTCAAACGTTTCCTGTAGTTTTTCACCGGGTTTGCACACACTGAAAAATGTGGTTGCTATGTCAAAATCCAAGATGGCCGCTACCATATATACATGTAAAAAGACAACTACTGTCATTTGAGGGAAGTGTGCTTTTTTTTATATTAAGATTATTATTAATATAAAAACAATATACTGTATGGTGGCCACCATAGATTGGCCAACACTCCCTGGCTCACACTACTGTATCTTGCAGCAAAGACATTAAGGTTTACTTGCATTCCCTGGTCAATTCCTTCAACGAAAAACAGTTACATCAAAAACTACAAACATTCTCTATTCAAATACTTCAGCAATGGGGACATCGGTGTACCGCTTAATTTTTTGGTGAGCATAGATCCTGGTAGAGAGAGAGCATAGTATATTTGGTCTAGCTTTTGTGCTGGTCTGCATTTTTTGGTACAACTTCTTGCTAAACCGTGGCTGGTGCAATTTATGTATTAGATCTGGCCATGTGTGCATAGCATACTTATCCAGGATTAACAAGTAAAGAACTGAAAACCCCAGGGGACCTTCAAACAAATAAAACGCCAATGGGCACAAACTGCACACACGTACACACAAACGAATGCACACACCAATTCATATATGCAGTAAGGCAAATGAAAGGGTTAACATTAATTAAAGGTGTGTGGATGCATGGCACATTTAAGGGTATTCCCATGTAAACCTCTGGTGTTTTATGCAAAGCAGTGCTCATAACTTTTCAATTTGTCTAACAGGTACAAACAAGAATTATTATCTTGAAACTTCATGTGGAGATAAGGTGAGCCTCTGTGTTAAATTTCAGTTTAGGAGCAAATATTGTCTTGACTCATTTAGGTAAATGTTTTTATACATTTGCTGATAAATGCTAGTTATCTATATTAACAGATTTTTTGTCAAGTAAAAAAAAAATCATTGCACGGCATCTTGTTTCCCTTTTCTCACAATATACTTTTCTTTTTTTTTTCTGCTTTCAAGCGCATGCAGTGCTATAATATAATAAATGTGTATCCTCTCCAGATTTGTAATTAATAACAATGGGGTGATCAAATTAAGTGCTGCTTGTTTCTCCTTAGATTTTTTTTCTGCTCTGTAATATTAGCTGTGTCCTAATGAGTTTCAACCATTGTCTGCACCCTGTGTTGAGCTCTAAACCCCACAGCAATAACCAAAGAACTTTTGATAATGAGGTTGGAGAAGTGAAGATGAGGTGGAGCATTGAACAGAGTGAGGATGACACCATGGCTGGAATGAGAAGTTTCTCTGCAGGGTGGCATTTGGAGGAGGTGGGGAATGACAAGTGAGTAATGTTAGTTCAGTGGGATAAATTAAGGTAACAACTGAGAAGTGTGGAAAATGAAAGGTCATGTCAAAGGATTTGCCAGGTGAGAACACCACAAAGTGGATAGGTTTGACAGGTATGTCCACATGGAATGCATGAGTACAAAGAAAAGAGAAAACTGATTAAATGGATAAATGGTAACAAAAACAAACATCATTTTACGATTACCATACTTTAAACTATGTAGAACCTATTTAAGCAGCAAAAACAATGAAAACCCATAAAAGTGCTGAACATTAGCCCACCATGTTACATGTTCATTGGTGCACTGTTTCCATCTCCTTTCTAGATCAATGGGCACATTAAATGACTGCATAAAAGTTTACATGTCTAGAATCCGACGACCCTTACAATCCCCAATTCTTCATCAAACTTGGATTCAAAAGCCAAGAAGACAGAGTCAGTGAGCATGACTGATTGGAAGCAGCAGGTCTGCTCACAGCAGTCCAGTGACAGTTCAGACAGTTGATGTATTTGATCATCTAACGACTGAAAGTCCCAGAACTCTACGCAGTGCCTTCAAACACTTTGAAGCATTAATCTTGATAAGGTGTCATTGAATACCAGAGTGTAGCTTATTTCAGTCCTCAGTATTTTTAATGCCCAGGCCTGTGTTATGAACAGACATGCAGAGCAGGATGGAACACTGAAGAACTTGCTGAAAATAGAGTAGGTCCTGTTATACAAAACAAAGTAGCTGATGTAAAGACGCTCTTATCTGTTGTGCTATATTGCTCAATGTATCACAACTGTATCTTGCCCTTTATCTGTATCTGCTTGGCTTTTGGATCTGCTTGCCTTTTGGTATCAACAAGTACAGATTGAACTAGCCATTTCTGTCAACATAGCTGGGTCTGAATCCTCCACTGCTCCTCTGTGTTTTGGGGTTCCGTAGGGCTCTATTTTAGGTCCCCTGCTTTTCTCCCTTTACCTGCTTCCATTGGGATCAATCCTTAGAAAGCATGGGATCTTTTTTCATTGTTACGCTGATGATAGTCAGATCTATATGCCACTAAAAAAGAAAGATGCCCCCTCAATTAGGCCACTTCTGTTGTGTCTTGAAGACATCAAAGCCTGGATATCATTAAACTTATTAAATTTCAATGAAAAGAAAACAGAAGTGATGGTGTTTGGTCCTAGTGCTCTTGTGGACCTTGCCCTGTGGATCTGGGCCCTCTGGCACCACATGCAAAGAAAACTGTTTCTAACTTGGGTTTTAAAATGAACAGTGATTTTAAATTAGATTCCCAGATTGGAGTGGTGGTCAAGACCAGTTTTTATCACCTCAGACAGCTGGCTAAGGTAAAGCCCATCCTTACAAAACAACAGCTGGAAATAGTAATCCATGCCTTTGTCACCTCTCGGCTGGATTACTGCAATGCTCTTTACCCTGGAGTCAGACAGTCCTCCCTCAGACGCCTCCAGTTGGTTCAGAATGCTGCTGCTCAGCTTCTAACTGGAGTTCAAAAGAGAGAGCACATCACCCCCACTCTGGCTTCACTCCACTGGCTGCTTGTTCATTTTAGAGTTCATTTTAAGATTATTTTATTTGTTTTTAAAAGTTTAAATGGTCTTGCTCCATCCTACCTCTCTGAGCTGCTTCACCCATACTCTCCTGCTCGGTGCCTCAGATCAGCTGATCAGCTGCTCCTGGAGGTGCCGAGGTCTAAACGGAGGCTCAGAGGGGACAGAGCTTTTTCTGTTGCTGCTCCAAGACTATGGAACAATCTCCCTCTTCCCATCAGACAAGCCCCTTCACTGTCCAGTTTTAAAACTCTTTTAAAAGCACATTTTTACTCATTGGCTTTTAGCACACACTGAATTTTGCTCTGCACTTTTTTTATTATTTTTTATTGATCTAAGGTCGTTTTCACACCAGATAGTCCGGTAAACTCGGTTCGGTTCGGGACCAATATTCATGACCTTTTGTTTACATTTGAGCTGATGGATTTGCATTCACACTGCACTGTGCAGTCGAGTCAACCTGTTGAACCAACCTGTTCCCCCGCTCGCCTGTGGGGGTGCTGCACCTAGAATTACTGAAAGAAACGACACAAAAACCTCTGAAGACACATCTTCTTCTTCTTCTTCTTCTTCTGTAAATAAAAATAAAAACGAAGTGGCATCAAGTTTTAGCAGTTTTAGGAGTTATATTTTGTCATTTTTCAAAAATGGACTTAGCATGAGCAGAAGATAAGACAGAAGACCATGGAGAATATTGTTTTTCCACATAAGGCAGCTGACGGCTCCATATAAGGTCAGAGAAATGAGTGTTTGTTTACCCTGTGGAGCGGGTCCGGTCTGTTTACATTCACACTGTACTCGAACCGCGCTGGAGTTAGCTTCTACCGGACCTAGACCTAGGTTTTAGCCCGGGCCAGAGTTCGCCTTTTTGTTCCGTGACAGAGTTCGATGGCGCGTTCACACCTCCCTAAACGAACCGGACTTTCAAGAAAAACGAGCTAGAGTTCGATTAAAGCGGACTAAACAGGGCTGGTGTGAATGCACCCATAATGTTTTAACAACTGTTTTTATGTGTTTAAATGTTCTTAATTTTATATGTACAGCACTTTGTGGCAGCTGTGGTTGTTTTAAAGGATTTTATAAATAAAGTATTATTATTAATAATAATAAGTAAGAGAAGGTATTTGAGATTTTTGTGTACAGGACATGAACTAACAGGGAGCTGTTGGTGTGTGTCCCACCTGCTGACAAGAACACCAGTAAACTGGAACGGCAGAAGAAAATAATAAAACCACTCCATAAAAGGACTTCCAGGAAATGAAGACATCAGTTTGAACTAGTTTAGACAAAGGACTGCAAGAATGTGTGACACATCTCTGGGTGGAGCTTTTGCGTTTAAATACAGAAGAAGCTAAAGCTCCGGTCAGACGTGTCTTGGGTTTTTGCTGTATCTTTGTTGGTTTGGGGTAAGAGTGTCTCCTTTCAGCTGAAAGCTTTATTAAATGTTGGCAATACTTTTTAACTTGAATCTCTCTGATTATGGTGTCTTTTCTCCATGCATTTTCAAAACAATGAGAGGAACAGGTGAATAGGCTGAAAAGTTTGAGTTGTTGTGTTGATTTTCCTCGACACTGACAGTAACTTAGACATTTTTTTTAATCTCAGATTGCTCACATTGGGACCCCCCCAAAAAAAAAAAAAAAAAAAAAATGTGTTGGATCACAGGAAACTGTCCTTTATGTGTTCATAATATAATAAACTGCCTTACATGTATTTTTCCCCTCACAGGTAAAATGTAGCTTCCAAGTTTTACTGTCACTTCTCATCAAAGTTGACCATTCACATGACAAATGGCATTTTTATTTATTAGGTGACTCTGACCCTTCTAAAAACGTGATATTAACAGCTTCCAGTAAAAGTATTCTCAGTTGCATCTGTCCTACTGCGAGAGGGTAAATGTATAGGATGGGTAATAAATCACTATCTGACAACTCAAATGACCAAAACCCAAACTATTGACACTGTTGACCTTTACATTTTATTTACAGGTTTCAGGGTAACTGTTGTGGATGCTACAGTTCCACAAATATGTCATATTTAATTTAACCTCTTTGTTCAAGATTTCATTCAACCTTTAGACAGATAAGTCACACCGAGACTAGAAGACTCATTTACAAGTGAAATCTGTTTAGACAGACAAAAAATAGTGAAACTGGACACACGTAGGAATTTGGAGGTGAAACAATTCCTATCAGACTTTTTCTTCCTGCCTGAGAAGAAAAACTCGGATATTAAAAAACACCTCGCACAAACAAGCACATAGTGACTTAGACATTCTGCAGAGGGGAGAGACGATGGAGCGGTGAGCATGTCCATAGATGCTCTCGAGGGCACTGGAAGAGTTCTGATAAGGATGTAATAAATCAGCCAGTGTCCTCCGGTGAGATCCGTAAACATTCTCGAGGTATGTTGGGGAATGGCCAAGGATAACATGTATGAGAATCCAAGAGTTCTGAAATGATGACAATGTTTATTCAGCTGGTTTCTCTGGTTATCAGTTGGAAATTCCTCAGGAGGGGGGTGGGGTGGGAGAACATCAGAACACATGTCAAATTCAGGTACGAGTGCCTTCAAGGCCAGCTAAGGGAGCCAAATTCAGATAAACACAGATGTTTTGGGGACAGGCAGAACTTAATGACATCTACCTTGAGTCAGGTAGAACCACTCGGTTCTGAAATGTCCAAATTACATGGCCACACCAATGGAACGTGACGGAGTAAAATCCCATAGATCCGATCCATTCTGCCCAAAGCATTTGAGTCTGGGTACTCGAGGCATGAACCAAGCCATCATAAAGGCAAGCAGCGTAATCGGGTCCAATTTGCTGCCGATGACTTCCTTGATTGTTGATGAAACCAGCGACCAGCCAAATCCAAAAAGCAGGAACCAGTTATTGTAAATCCAATTAAATATGGGTCCTTAAAATCCACACATGGCAGCAGAGATAGACACATCAAGTCGATGAGATATCCAGCTGTGTGCGTGCCAACAGGGCAAATCGGCTCGCCTAAAGCCCGTCTTCGCTTCAAAGAAATGTTGTCAATTGTGTTGAGGGACCAACTAATCAGATCAAGTCCATAACTATGTTTCGGAAGATTTGTAGAGAGAGGTTCAGAAGCAGTTTCACAGACAGAGCAGCAAAGCAAAGTGGAGGGGGAGGGGGAGGGAAAAACGTCCGATCTCGGCAAGCGCAAGTTGCATGACTTTGTCATCCAAAATTACAAAACTTTCTAGTATGGCAAACAATGTGTTAATGTTATATTTAATTCTTCCATACCTGGGATCTAAAGTTTTTTTTAATGACTTTGTAGTCCTATTCCTTGAAGAAACCTTATTTGTGTCTAATCAGAAATATTACTATTTTGTTTTTGGTTGGCATTTTGCATGCATTCCCTCCATTCAAAAAAATAAATACACAAACAGACTTTTTTTTGTTTTTGTTTATTATAAAAACATTGTGTTGCAGCTCCCACTAAATGGAGTAATATTAGGAGCTGAACTCAAATATTACAAATTATAATGCTAGTTTCTCAAAGTTTGTTTCCTGGCTGTTTATCATAAATAAGAGTCACTGGTTGCAGAAGTGCTTTGTATTCCGTTGCCTGTGAATAAAACAGGACTTGACATTTAGCTGTGCATGCATGTGTGTGTGTGTGTGTGTGTGTGGTGGGGGGCATCCATTAACATAGAACTTACTTTTCGGTCATTCATTCCTGCAAGGTCTCGATTAAATGTGGCACCGAGTTGAACTTCATCAGTGCATTTTAATATGTGTGCCTGACAATGACACTCCCTCGTAATGAATGCCACAGTAATTATGATGGCCAAGTAATTATCTGAAAGAACATAATGAAAAGATCATAGTGGTGACTAAATATCTTTACTCATACACCTGACCCCAACACAGATCTTTTATCATATATATTTTAGTAATAATATGTAAAATAAAATATGGAACATAAACTTATTGTAGGAATGATTGACAAACTGTACTCATCACAACATCATTTTAAATATACAGTAGTCCCTCGCTACTTAGTGGTTCGTTTTTCACGGACTCGCTTTATTGCAGTTTTTCAAAGTAAGATTGGACAATTGGACATGACACACAAAGGCTGATTGATGGATGAGCCGCATGATCGGTATAGATTTTTTTTTTTTATTGAAAATAAATTTTAAATGATTTAGCACCTGTGTGCAGCCAAAAGCTGTGGGAGAAGCTTCCCCCCTTTAGCTGTTCTCCATGCAGATCAGAGAAGTGTGCGTGGCCAAGAGCACTGGCAGATGGCAGAGAGCTGAAGTCATGACATTCTGTACTCCTTTACAGCATTTAGAAACATTGTTTAGAATATTGCAAGAGTGCGAGAAGGGTTTAAAATGTCATACATATATACATATATACACATACACATACACACACATACACATACACACACACACACACACACATATATACACATACACACACATACATACACATACATATATACACACACACATACCTACGTTGTGGTTTTTCCACTTATCGCGGGCCTTCCGGGTATGGATCCCCCGTGATAAACATGGGACAACTGTACAATCGATAAATGAATGAGGAGATTAGGAGACAAATCGTTGGAGTATACAAAAACTGATTTTCCAGTTTGAGAAAAAATACTGGCACATGAAAGAAGAGCTAAAACTGGTTGCGGCTGAAATCAGAAAGTTGAAAAAAAGATTAAACAACTAATCAGCACCAAAAACATTGATTTAACATACCACTCAGATAATCATGAGAAAAACAAATTCCTGAAAGAAATACTAAGTAAATGTATATTTTTATGGATTTTTTGTGATTGCTCTTTGCCCATCATTGCTTTTACTGTAACTATTTCTGAGACTTGTTAATGCTCTTACATTTTTTTGTTGTTGTTGTTTTTAAACATAATAGGAGGAACAATTTAGTTGAATCATATTTTTACAAGGGGCAGCACGGTGGCGCAACTGGTAGAGCTGCTGCCTCTCAGCGAGCAGGTCCTTGGTTCAAACCCCCGTCCACGGGCCTTCTGGGTGGAGTTTGCATGTTCTCTCCATGCATGCGTGGGTTTTCTCCGGGTGCTCCGGTTTCCTCCCACATTCCAAAAACATGCACGTTAGGCTGATTGGTAACTCTAAATTGTCCCTAGGTGTGAATAGAGAGTGAATGGTTGTTTGTCTCGTTTGTCTCTATGTGGCCCTGTGATGGACTTGCGACCTGTCCAGGGTGTACCCCGCCCCTTGCACAGTGATTGCTGGACATGGGCACCAGCGACCCTGTGACCCAAAATGGAATAAGCGGGTAAAGATAATGGATGGATATTTTTACAAGATACCCCGTAGATTTTATTTAAATTTATCCAGATCTAGAGAAAGGCCTAGGGCTGAAAAGTACCAAATTAACAATTAATATGTTTTATTTATATATACACATCTGGAGAGTATGGAGTGGTGCAGCCGTTAGAGGCAACAGCTCTAAGATTGCAAGATCACCTCACGTCTTGGGCCTTTCTGCTGGGAGGAGACTTGTGTTCTCTCTGTGCTAAGTAGGTTTTCTCTGGGTACTCCGTTCTCCTCCCACGGACCAAAAACATGCATGATGGCACAAGGTGAGTGTGAGTTTGAATGGTTCTTTGACACATTTGTTTTCATGTGGCCCTGTAATGGACTTTCAACCTGTCCTTGCACAGTGACTGTTGGAAATAGGAACAAGCTTGGAAAGGAGAAAAAGCTAAAGAAAATGGAATATGGATCTAGAATGTGTTACTATTGGGGAAAAAAAAGCAAAAATGTGGCTTCAGCAGTTTTAACTATTTAACAAAAATGCAAACCTTAATATGTTATGCTGCCTGATGCAAGTTAAAATAAAAACACCATGTGGCATTGTCAATAGACATTTAGCCCAATGTAAACCTCCGTAGCAAATAGTTTTTGAAAAACTAGGGCAATTATTGTTTTCAAAATGTGAGCTGTTTAGTGTTTCTGTCCCTGAAGATCAGTGATTTAGAGTCAAACACATAGTAATGGAATCAGTTCAGCATCCATCCAACCATCATCTTTACCAATTTCTTCCAATTTGGGTCACTGGTGCCCAGTGTGAGGGGCGGGCAGGGTGCTCCCTGGACTGGTTGCAAGTTCATGACAGAATCAGTTAAGCCACTTAAATATTTTTTTAAGGTACGTGCATATCAAACCATTCTCAGGTTCAGTTTATGCTTTCATTATCAACAGCCTCAGCCTGCAACATATTTTCTTGAGCAGTCACAAGTGAGGAAACTAAAATAAATAAATCAATAAAAAAAAAAACAATCACAATCCAGCTAAAATAGAAAAAACAACAAAGAACTCATTGTTTGTCTGTGTGAGATAAAATGAAGATATTCAAAAACACTTTGGAAAAGACGTTTTTGGGGTCAGATTGTAAATCGATTCAAAAAAACAATTCAGCATGAAACATTTTAAAGGAACAGTTAATGGAAATTCCCAAAATGAAACGAGTGAAGCACAAAGTTGGAGTAGAAGGCAGGTACAATCACTGGCTGCAGCTCAAACTCCTAAACATCAATGTTCTCCAACAGCTCAGCAAGCTTCTTCTAATTAAATGTGCGTTCATGTATCATTGAGCAGATTTCCACCAAAAAAACAGAAGATTGAACTTAATCCTGAGAAGCATATTTATTTTTTTATTTTATACAATACACTATTTAATGATATGCCTGAAAGATAAAAAGAAGAATATGGTTAGGGGAAAAAAAAACGTTAATCTATATACGGTACAGATGGAAAATGTGTGGGATGGAGCTCACTGGTGGTGATTCATTAACTCAGACAAGTCCACAATGTTTTTTTCAGGAAATCATAAAACAACCAAACCCAATGTTCATGTCGTTTCATACTATAAGAGCAAGAAAAAGAAAGTGCTATGTGTTGGCATCATTGTATGTTTCTATACCAGATTAGTTCTCTGCATTTAACCCATCACACCTGAGATACACCCAGGTGGAGCAGTGGGCAGCTATGCAAGCACCCAGGGAGCAATAGGGATTAAGTGTCTTGCTCAAGGACACCACAACAATTGGGCATGTCGAGGAGTTGAACCTGCAACTTTCTGGTCCCAAGTCCCTCTACACCACAACTTCTTACCATAACTCACACTAACACCTCAGATTATTTCAGGCAGGTCTTACTTTGTTGATTGTACAAAATTTCATTTATTGTGAATTTTTGCTTCATCTTTAGTTGGATCCTCAACAAAAACCTGCTGTTTTCAGACAGAAACTACAGACAGATATTTAAAAACAGTCTTTATCTTTTACAGAGAGCCTTCAATTTCACAGGGAGAAAGCTTAAATTTTGTGTGAATCGCCTATCTTTCACAAAACATGTCTCCCTATAATTTAGAGAACAACATCTGGTATATTTTGTGATAGGGCTTGGTAACTGTGGCGGAAATCACTCATGCCATGTTTTGTATGATAACAATTGTGCACAGAAAACCAAAACTATTCTTGATGTTAAAGTAAAAATAACATTTTGATGCCCCTCAGTAATACATCCTAGTACAGTCAGAAACATGTAAAGTAGTAGGAAAAAGGTAAATCTCTGAGCCTCCATCTTGTTTCTCCATGCTCACCCTTTGGTTTTACGATCAACAGAGCCCATCACTTCTATGACTTGATAATTTCCACAAAAAAATATTAATCAGTGGCTACAGAAGGAGGAATAATCACTGGCTGCTGCTACTACATCTGCCTCTCTGTGGGTGTTTCCTGTCGCTGCCATCACCGTCACATCCAACCCCGTTAGCAGGAACTGGGCTGCGTTAATTGTCAACGTTGACGGTCGAGGATTAGATGTGACAGTCTTTAACCTAGTTGCAACGCTCACTCCAGCTTTTGTTTCCTCCTCTATCTGACACTCTGGTTTTGATTGTTAAGACAGGTAATTATCTCAGACTTTATTAAGGACTGAGTGTAGCAGGACCTCATATTTAACGTATTTTCATAAAATTAGTTTATCTATAATGGAAATCTGGGATTTGAGGATAATTTAAATTTGAGGAAACCCAAGCTGAGAGCTTTGTGTAATGAAGCTGCAGAGTACACAGGACTGGTGCGTAAAGAGGGACTGATAAAAAGACGGAAAATACAAAAATGTCAAATGAAGGCAGCTTAGAGAAGTACGGGAAAGAATAAATGTTTTGTTGATTGAAGTCGAGGGTAACAATCCCAACTAATGTCAGAAAGCACGCAGGCCTCGAGAACAGATAATGAAATAGGATTTTTTTATGTAATTTTCATGTCATTTTTCAAACTCAAATGAACTTTTGATGTGCTATTAACATAATTAGGTGTATCCATGTCACACATATTATAGCCTTTCTTTGCTAGACATATAATATGACCCATGATAAAAATGGAAACATAATTCTGAACAAAACAAAAAACAACATTTATTCAATCAGGGAACTTGTCTGTATTCCTTCAAGCTTGATCATTTATTTCATGTATTTGTTCATTCTCTTTGTGTAAATTTTGATTGTATGTTAAATTTGATCATCTTTACGTGTTTATTTAGTTCTGCAATACCCTCAGCAGAAGAGCGCGTGCACGTTTTTTGTCATCTCGTTGACTGTGCGCGCTGCACTCACCATCAAAATGGGTCATGAGAGACAGATGAAAATTATAATTTAAAGGACAATTAATCTTTTATTCTAATCCATTATGTTTATTACATTTCAACAGGAAACACGTGTCATAAAAATAATTTCAGTTGAATTAACTGTGGTGAATCTATCCCTGGTCTTTCTGCCATGTACATCTTCCACCCAGTTATGTTTTTTTTTGTTTTACTTGCATTTATCTTGTGGAGTTTACTTTTAATTGGTATTTTAAACTCTAGTAGTCTTTCTAATGAGAAAGCAGAGAATGGCAATTGTGCCTTTCATCCTGAATTCTTCATCCTATTTTTGAGAAATTCTGCTTTATTCTGACGGTAATTAGCTTTTTGCTTCAATAAACTGCTCACATTTTTCCAGTTAGACTAAAAACACATTTTTTGGTAAACAAATCAATTAATATGGAAAAATACTTTAAGAAATGTGCATCTAAACTCAACAACGTCCTTTTCTGCACCTCAGGTCAGAGTTAGTGGAATGAGACAGATGGCAGCCCATCCCAGAACAATGTTTGTTCTCTAAAGTAAAAATAATGACCTAAAATCCCCCCCGTCCACCTCCTCACCACCACGGGAAAATGTCACATTGGTGGATTTCATGTTCTGTTCTGCTGACCAAGCTCAAACATGTTTGTGTTTCTGCAGGACATTTGAGGAAAGAAACAGCAATTTGAACCAACTGCTGTTCTTTTATTGTCCTTACATGTGTTTATTGTCCTTCTCCAATCTGTTTAAAGATTGTTGCTCACAGATGTTCTGAACACAGCCTTATAGGAAGAAAAAAAGGGAAATGAAAGCATCTTTGACTGTTTGTCATTAAACTTAACTGGGTGGAAGTCTGCATGCTGTTTTATAAAAGTTTACTTCATTTCCCTTTAAAATGTTGTCATCACTAAAGAAAAAAAACAAAAAAAAAAACATCTAATCCACCCCATTGCTATGTCCACAAACAAGATGACACATGCAGCTGATGGGTGGACACATCAACCTACAATAGAACCTCATTTTATTTTTATTATTTTCATTGAGGCTTCAGTAAAGGAAGGGACGTCTGAGATTGTCATCATTGTATGTTCACATACAATTAGTTCTCTGCATTTAACTCATCACATCTGGGATACACCCAGGTGGAGCAGTGGGCAGCTATGTCAAGGTTTCTTTATGGTCATTCACATCACATGTGGTGGGACTAAATTGTGTACACAGGTTCCCAGTTACATCCAACAAAAGTATAAATTGTAAAGAAAAACAGTAACAAGATTTGAACTAAAGAAATACATTAAGTACCAATAGTACAAAAACAATACGCCGAACAACAACATGCAAGCACCAGCGGAGCAACTAGGGATTAGGTGTCTTGCTCAGGGACACCATGACATGTGGGAATGGCTGGGAGTTGAACCGTGACTTTCTGGTCCTGGGTCAGCTGCCCTACCTCTACTCCATCTCGGCCCCAGTAACTTGTTCAAAAAATAACCACCGTCACCATCAAGGCTTTTTGACCACTGCATATAACTTATATCACCAATGCTGTTAAATCAAAGCATGCTTTCCTTTTCTGATTTAGTAGCTGCCACAGTAGAACAAAAACAATGTGTTTTCCAGGTGTAAACGTTCTGAGACATCTTCAACCCTCGGACCTGCTATTCTAAAGATAACATTAAAATATCAGGTGATCATCAGCAGGAAAATAACTTGTAGTTTAAAGAAAAAACTGTGCTGAGAACAGTTGGATTAATAAACAAAGATTGTGTTTAGCACAATTTAATGCCATGATGTTACCTTTGCATCTTGGTATTCACATAGATGACTTTTGGCCACTACTACCTGCCTAAACATGGGTGTCTAAAAAGGTTAGGTCACATCTTTCTTTGTATTTAATTTTGGTGACTGAGATTCAATCTGTAAATGAACATATGTATGAGCATATGTACCAATACTGGTCTTTGAGATCAGATCACACAAAACACAATAATACACAAATGGTAACCATGTCATGAATCCACAAACGGTACCCGAATCCTTAAACTCAGATAACTCAGATATTTCCCATATCAAGGGATATGCTGAAAGAAGCTAAATCATGAAGTCTTGCCCAGAATCCACAGCTGATATCTTAATAACAGGTATCTAAAAAAAGTTAAATCTGGTCCTCTGGACATTCAAAAAAACAAAACAAAGCAAATCAACAAAAAAATGTAGAAACGTTTCGTCTCTCATCCGAGAGACTTCC
>NC_056503.1:26310811-26332379 GCF_014905685.2 Nematolebias whitei | reverse complement strand
TATCATGAACGCCATCATTTATAGAAACAACATATTTATCAACGGATATACGCCTTCACTGTAGATTCATCCAAAGTACTGGCTGCAGTGTAAAAACTGTAAATACCAACAAAACAATGTCACTTGTCTCATATGCAAAGGACTTTGAAAGAATATATAAAATAACTTGATAAACACAATTGCATGATCCAAGAATTGGTACATTATTGGCAACAGAAACATAAACACTTTACAAATTATCATGTTTGGGGGAAAAAAGCATATACAGTATTTTCTAGTGTATAAATCACTCTCAAGTATGTCGCGTCAGTCAAAAAAAGCATTATGAAGAGGAAAAAAAAATATATAATTTGCTTCGGCGTATAAGTCGCATTTATTATGCGTCACTGCTGACCCGTCTTGTTTGTTATGCATTTATTTAATAGTCAAAATGGCTTTATTTTGCCAGGGTGGCACCATCCATCCATCCATCCATCCATCCATTACGGCTGGAGCTGCTAGCTCTCCAGCGTTCCTCTGCCTGCACCAGCTGAGTGAAGCGAGAACGCACGGGAGGACTTGCTGTTGCAGTTCTTAAAAATTTAAAGCAGTCAAAAATTGCTTTATGAATATGAAAAACAAAGTATGCAAGTCACTTTGGTGTAAAACTCGCAGGACTGACAAATATATGCAAAACAAACTGACGGAAAATAAAGTAAAAAAAGAAAAAAATATTAATCTTTAAAAATATACATTTTTCTAAACATCCATTGTTTCAAATTATCTTTGTTAATATGTTCTACTGGTTATACTTCTATGAACAGGGAACTCTTTCTGGGAAATATATTCTCAGTAAGCTGAAGGCAATCAATAGTGGGTAATAGTTTGCAGATTTACTGCAACCATTAACATTTTACATTAAAAACATAATGCTAATAGTTATTGTTAAACCATTTATTGGAAAAAAAAATATCATTGACTAATTCACAGGGAGTTAAGAACAGAATATTGTGTATAAATGTTGCACTCCATCATGTCTCACTTGAAATTAGTGAGAGACATTGTAAGATGATTAAACAGTTTAATTCAAAATCCTCGGTAGATGGCATTTCCATTACCATTAAGACAATTGCACATGTGGGAATAAGCCTAATAGCAAAACACTAAATGGAATAAAAGCAGACTTCTAGCTATCTAATAATAATGGATTATACAATGATGCCCACTCATTTTAATGTCCAACAGAAAATGAAAATAATTTAAAAAAAACAAAACATAAAACTTGTGTTTATTACATAATGATGGGATGACATAAATAATGTTATGTCATTTATGTCACGATAGACCAAATGTTTGAACTGGTCTTTTTTAATTGTTGAAAATGTTTTCAAAAGCTTACCATGAAGGGAGACTAACCTGTATAAATAAAGGTTGAATGAAGTACTGTGTTTTTTGTCCAAGCTCTTATGATCAAAAAGATAATGGTTAATGGTGACTGAATATAGAAAGACATAACTGACACATTTGTTTTGTTCATTTTCTCAGGGTGTTTTTAACCAAAGCCCAGGAAGACTCAGAGTGAAGGAACAACAATAAAATATTTACAGTATTTGCATGGGCTGTAATTGGGAGGAAATGGGTGAATATCTGTTTGTGCAGAATGAAAATGGAAAGTATTTTCTTTTAGGCAGAGGATCTTCTGAAAGGTTTTCTCTAAAAACAAAAAAAGGCTTACTCAGGTTGTTGGTGTTCAGTTTTGGAGATTGAGGGTAAGATTCCAGGTTCCAGGAAGGGGAGTATGATGAGTCAGAGTTACAGGTTGGCATAGGGGAGTGGCAGGCTGGACCAGGATTAAGAAGTAAGAGAGAGATCTTTCCAGCTGTGATGTCCGTATGAAGAGGGTTAGTTTAAACATGATGCTCCAAGAAAAACTCCGCCTGGAGGATGAAGATAAGCTTCAGACTTGAAGAACACAAGAAACAGATTCTCATCATGTAGTATACAATGTCTTGGTGTCGTCCTCTGATAGCCTTGGTCCTTAAATACAGCAGGTGGCTCATTTGAGGAATGAGCCACAGCTGAGGAGAAGAAAACTCTTGCTTGCCACTTAGGAGCTGAAAAAGGATGATGGGAATACAATAAATACTTAAATTTTTACATTAGCAAATTCAAACAAAACGCCAAAAACAACCAAGCAAAAAATAAAGTATCATCTACAAGTCTAAAAAAGTTAAATCTGGTCCTCTGGACATTCAAAAAAAACAAAACAAAGCAAATCAACAAAAAAATGTAGAAACGTTTCGTCTCTCATCCGAGAGACTTCCTCAGTCTGAGGAGCTGTATTCAGCTCAGTCTCTTAAATAGCACCTTCTCAGGGTGGATCAACCAGTTTTGCTGCTGACAACCAAAACCAGCTGATCACATGCTCAAGAAGGACCATCAGCATAACAATGGATCATTAGCACACTGATGGCTGTTTACTATTCACAGAGGGCTGAGTGATACTAGCAATCACAGCATTGTAAGAGGGGGACAGTTGAGCCCGGAGGCCTCCACCCCTGTTTAACGATGGACGATTTCTTTCCACAAAGATGGCCTCCTTTACTCCTCTCTCAAACCATTGTTCCTCTCTGTCCAGGATGTGAACATCTTCATCCCTGAAAGAGTGACCGCTGGCCTGGAGATGAGTGTAGACCGCAGAGTCCTGGCCTGATGATGTTGATCTTCTGTGCTGGGCCATCCTTTTGGCCAGTGGCTGTTTTGTTTCCCCGATGTAAGACTGATCACAGCCCTCCTGACACTGAACAGCATACACAACATTGCTCTGTTTGTGCCGGGGGACTGGATCTTTGGGATGAACCAGTCTTTGCCGTAATGTATTTTGGGGTTTAAAAGCCACTGGGACGTTATGTTTAGAAAATAAACGTCTCAGTTTCTCTGATACTCCCTCAACATATGGAATGACCACTGGTCTGGGTCTGGGTTCCTCCTTTTCACCTGTTGGCTGACTGGAGGCCAGGCCAGGACTCTGCGGTCTACACTCATCTCCAGGCCAGCGGTCACTCTTTCAGGGATGAAGATGTTCACATCCTGGACAGAGAGGAATGATGGTTTGAGAGAGGAGTAAAGGAGGCCATCTTTGTGAAAAGAAATTGTCCATCGTTAAACAGGGGTGGAGGCCTCCGGGTTCAACTGTCCCCCTCTTACAATGCTGTGATTGCTAGTATCACTCAGCCCTCTGTGAACAGTAAACAGCCATCAGTGTGCTAATGATCCATTGTTATGCTGATGGTCCTTCTTGAGCATGTGATCAGCTGGTTTTGGTTGTCAGCAGCAAAACTGGTTGATCCACCCTGAGACGGTGCTATTTAAGAGACTGAGTTGAATACAGCTCCTCAGACTGAGGAAGTCTCTCGGATGAGAGACGAAACGTTTCTACATTTTTTTGTTGATTTGCTTTGTTTTGGGTTTTTTTGAATGTCCAGAGGACCAGATTTAACTTTTTTAGATTTTTCTACCTGGATTATTGAGCATGCATCAGGATATCATCTACAAGGTATAAACTAGTACATCTGTACTGTTCAAACTTAATCTCTTTGTTACATCTAAACAGTATTTATTGATGAACACCACATATTCTGGTGCTGTCCACAATGAGATATGGAGCCTGGTCAACAGGGACTGACCAAGAGGACTTGAATTCTCATATTCAATTCAATTTAGTTCAATTCAGTTCACTTATATAGTGCCATATCACAACAGAAGTCATCTCAGGGCACTGAACAGAACCATTCATATGTAAAAATAAGTTAACATAAATATTCATATATAAAATAATAATTTAACATTTATCCGAGGACCAGACTGCTTTGAATTTAACTCCATCACAGACTCTCATCTTGAGCAAGCATGAAGGTGACAGTGGAAAGGAAAAACTCCTTCATGAGGAGGATACCTTTAGCAGAACCAGGCTCAGGACAAGTGGTCATCTGCTTTGACTGGCTGGGTTTGATAGGAACAGATACACAATGGTAGGTCAAGAATCACGTGTTCAAGAAAAAGTATCAAATGAAAAATATTCAATTTTAACAATTAATTTAAAGAAATTAGGTCAGTTTATACTGTAGTAGTCTAAACTTAAGGCAGCATAACAAGCCAACCCTAACTATAGGATTTATCCAAAAGGAAAGTCTTAAGCCCAGTCTTAAAACTGGACAATGTTTCAGCCTTATGGACAGAAACTGGAAGTTGGTTCAACAAGAGAGGAGCCTGATAACTGAAAGATCTTCCTTCCATTCTGCTTTTGGAAACTCTAGGGACCACACGTAAGCCTGCAGTCTGAGAGTGAAGTGCTCTGTTAAGAAAATATGGAACAATAAGATCTTGAATACAAGATGGAGCTTTTGTTGTTGAGAGTTTTGTAGGTTAGAAGTAAGATTTTTTCATACAAAACAACTTAGCACATGTACAAATCTGCAACTTGGCACATTAGTTCTAATTACACTATAAAAAACCTACATAGTTTGATAGTTGTAATAACTGAGTGATCATGTTGTACTGCTGAGGTTAGTAATGGTGGGAGATGAGCTTAACATAAAGTGGGCTCCTAAATCAATTTCTGTTTAGGGCCCCATACAACTTTGGGGCAGCATTGATGACATTACAATTAACCCCATGGTCATATCAATGATAATTCTCTGTCTGAAGTCTTTCTTCTTTGTTCTTTTATCATCTGAACCATCCCCACTGCATAATAATCATAACACTTTGCAGAAGGACCTGACATGCCTCTAATGAGATGTTGGCAAAGGAGTATAAGAAGTTGCAGAGGGCAACCTGCCCACACACCAGAACCAAATGAAGTGCTGTACTGATAAAAAGCCATACTTCGTAAAGACAACCTCATCATCTCAAGTAATTATTTTTGGAAGATGTTCACTGTATTCACTAGAGCTTGTACCAGGACCTTTATAATGGTAAAAACTGGTAGAAAAGGGTAAATGAGCATGTTTATGTGAACTTATACAGTATGTGTTTTTATGAGATTTAAATGGCAGTTAAAAATGTTTGCAAGTGAAGGTTATATTTCTGGGGCATTATTGTGAAACTCAACTGGCTATATTGATCTTTGATCATACCAAGTGTAAGTTCTGTTTTTGCACTTTTAACCCCAGATGATCTTTTCCATTCCCAGAACAAAAAGCACAAAATGTGGATCTTTATCAGCACAACATGTTCTAAGCATTTAGACATGCATGTCAAGTATTCACACATTTATATTAAACATACATATGCTGAATTCAAAGTTACTTTTACTTATGTTATCAACCAGATGCAGTTGTTTGCATTTCATTCTCAGATTTAAATACAAACAAACAAACAAAGTTTACTGTACTTTAATCTAGGTACTATTAACTTAGAAAAGCTAAAGTAAGATTGTCAGTTTACCCATTCACAATGGTTTTGCTGGAGGAAAAACAAAATACTTCTTGCCATGAATACCATTTAGCATCAAATATCCATCCATCCATGCATCCATCCATCCATAAATTTTCTTCCACTTATCCGGGGTTGGGTCGCAGAGGTAGCAGCCTAAGTAGGGAGGCCCAGACTTCCCTCTCCCGAGCCACTTGGGCCAGCTCCTCTGGGGGAATCAAAAGGCATTCCCAGGCCAGCTGAGAAACATACCATACCATACCAATTTATTTATAGAGCACTTAAAACAGCAACAAGGCCAACACAAGTGCTGTACAAAAGAAAACAAACATTCACAGCGGACAGGAAAACCTAAAATAGAAATACAGATACATGGTGCCTCCAGGGTGTCCTGGGTCTTCCTCTGGGTCTCCTCCCGGTGGCACGTGTCTGGAATACCTCACCAGGGAGGCGTCCAGGAGGCATCCTAACCAGATGCCTAAGCCACCTCAACTGGCTCCTCTCGATGTGGAAAAGCAGCAGCTCTACTCTGAATCCCTCATGGATGACCGAGCTTCTCACCCTATCTCTAAGGGAGAGCCCAGATAACCTACAGAGAAAACTCATTTCGGCTGCCTGTATCCGTGATCTCGTTCTTTCAGTCACAACCCAAATTTCATGACCATAGATGAGGGTAGGAACGTAGATTGACCAGTAAATTGAGAGCTTCACCTTTTGACTCAGCTCTCTCTTCACCACGACAGACCGGTACAGTGCCCACTTCACTGCCGATGCCGCACCTATCCATCTATTGATCTCCCACTCAATTTTCCCTAATTTGTGAACAAGACCCCGAGATACTTAAACTCCTCCTCTTGGGGCTGGACCTCCTCCGACATAAAGAGGGCACGCTAACATTTTTCCGGTTCAAGACCATGGCCTCAGATTTGGAGGAACTGATCCTCATCCTGGCCGCATCACACTTGGCTGTGAACCGCTCCAGCGAGAGCTATAGATCATGACCTGATGAAGCCAACAGGACCACATCATCTGCAAAAAAACAGAAGCGATCCTACGCCACCAAAACGGATCTCCCCAACACCTTGGCTGCACCTAGAAATTCTGTCCATAAAAGTTATGAACAGAATCGGTGTGCTGGTCGGTGTCCTCATCCAGGACATGATGAATTCAAAAAAACGTTCAATACAAAATCAACTGGAACAGAATCAGTGACAAAGAGCAACCTTGGAGAAGTCCAACTCTCACTGGGAACAAGCTCGACTTAATGCCGGCAATGTGGACCAAGCTCTGACACCGGTAATACAGGAACCTAACAGCCCCTATAAAAGGGCATTAACAACAAAAAAAGTTAAATCCCGTCATCTGGACCAGTTTCTTTAAGTGAGAAACATTTTGTCCGCCATCCAGAGGACTTTCTCAGTCTACAGCCTGCCAATCAGTTCTGTCCCATAGGTAGCCTTCACTGCTGTGTTTCAAGCCAACCTCCTGTTGGAATCTCAGAAGTAGGCTTTTAACACGTGCAAACAGGGCACACCCATCCAAAACAATCAACCATCATGTACATCAGTCAGATGTTTTAGACCAGATGGGAAACTTGCTACTCACAGAAACAGCCTGAGGACAACTAAGGTCAAAGTGGTTTAAGAAAAAATGTTGTAAGCTCAATCAACCATTTAGCATTATATTTTAAGTGGTAAATTTTGCCTCCAGGGTAAATTTTTCAAATCAAAAGTTTGTACAACTACTTTGTACAAAATGTCCAACAATTTTCAGTCAGGTCATCTGCACAGTTTGTTTTGCTGAAACGTTTCGCCTTCCATCCGGAAGGCTTCATCAACTACAAAACGTCCACATATTTACCCTGTAATGTATTTGATTAACTTTAAATGAAAAGGTGACTAACAAATAATCTGCATCAAAGTCATATAATTGACGGACATTTTCCAATACAACATCTTGTATAAAATTTTCAATAACACTAAGATGTTTATTTGTTTTAACATTTTGTTCTTCTCGTAAGCTTTTTTCTAATGACATTCCTCTGATAACAAATACAAATGACATAGCTTACATCACAATGTTCTTGCATCAAAACAGTCACACTTGTTCATTTCATAGATTTACAGTGAACAGTTTTACACAAAGCGGCTGGACTTTTTGTTTGTGTAAGATCTGTTGAGTAGAAAAATGTCTTTAACAAATCAAGTTCAACAAGCTACTTCCTCCGTGTCCCTTAAGACTGAGAATCAAGACCATCACACAACTTATATAAAAATAAGATCAACCCTGAAAAATGTTCTGTAAAAACAAACCCATAAACCTTGACTTAAAAATAAATTTTGTCAAAGTGAGAATCCCTTATTACTCAACACCCTTGTTTATAGCAGTCGTTGGCCCTCACAGTGTATGGGCATTATAAAATAAAATGACGGATATTTAAAAAAAAAAGCATTGTGGGTCAGCCAAATGATTTAACCAGACTTCCTATCTGCACATCAGTGAAATTAATATAAACATACATAATGTTTCAAATCTTGTTTAAAGACGATGTCAACGATCAAACTGTAACCTATATAAAAACATGTCTTTATTTTTAATGCAGTAAGATAAAGAAAATGTATTTCACTGGGCTGGGGCTCAAAACAGAAAGAAATATGTAAAAATATGTGACAAATTATAGCTGTGGTCTCGCAGCGTTTCTGATTGTTGGCAACCAAATGCCGAGCGAGCCGTTTGATTGCTTTTCACGTAGCCACTTTTTGAAAACAACATTTGACTTTTGTGCACATGAATTGCAAGTTTACATTCTGGGTCTTGCTCAGTATTTTATTATCCGCCTCACATCCTACAAGCCTAGGTCTGATTTTTATTATCTTGGACATAGTTTCATCTACTGGTGTACACTTTTCATATAGAAATAGATAGATTTTAACTGTTCTTTTCAGCAATTATTTTTTTAATAATTTGCATTATCTGTGATGGACTTGCGACCTGTCCAGGGTGTACCTCGCCCCTCGCACAGTGAAGGCTGGACATGGGCACCAGTGACTCTCGCTACTCGAAAAGGAAGAAGCAGGTAAAAGATAATAGATGGATGGATGTTACACTAAATGTTAAAGTTTTGTTTAAAACTCAAGCAGCTAAACTATGAGCCTTTGCAACACTCGTGATGAAATTTCGAACCCCTCAGAAACATTACAGGGCATTTTGGAAACTCACTCTAAAGCCATTCATCATCTCATTACCAACAGAATAATCCCAGCAAGGCCCAGCATGCATCAGGAAATCCCAGTGAGAGACTGCCTAAAACAGTTTAGCCGTTACTTTCACAGAAATCAGTCCTAAAGGTAGTACTTTACGTCTCTGCAAACATTCACAACTAACATGTCTACATCTGTGTTCCCAACAATAGTCTCAAAGCGTAAAAGGTGCAAGCCAAAGATAAAAGCACTGTTTTTATACCACATATGTCAATCAACTTATTTGTTCTCCTTGGCTATCATAAAGATAAGATTAGATTTCAAGATCTGATTGGTTTATTTCTTTCCAGCCTTGCTCTGCAGCTTGAGTAGGCGTTTTGACAAGAAGGCACATTTGTTAGAAATCATCATCAACAGCATTAGGGCTTAACGTAAATGCGTCTCTCATCTCTGACATCAAAGCAGAGCTTTTTATGAGAAAAATAGATTTTCTTTTCATAAATTACATTCACATTAGAAAATATACCACCAGACGAATTGTGTGTGCCGAGGACTTTGATTCAACCTAAGATGTTAATGATGTTTACAAATTATTTCAAAAGAGTGAGTTTTTTTAATGTAACATTTTTTTTTAAATATATACAATATTACAAAAATTGAAACAATAAAGTAAAAAAAATGCTTGCATTAATTTTTTTTAAAGCTTTCTGACAAAATCAACATACCACACATTGTCTTTTAGCTATTATTCTCTATTTACCTTACCAGAAGAATCACAGAAGTAATTTAGAGTTTATACATTACTAAAAAAAAATAATTAATTTAAAATCAAATGATCTCAATTAGGCAATGAAATATGCCTAGAGACACCCGGGGCATGGTCCTCAATATTCCTGTTTACTGTTGTAAAAAGCACAAGCACAGTGACTGCTGAACCAAATAAAACCATCAGGGCTGACAACTACAAATGTAAAGCTTCGTCTTCTTCTTCTGCTCCTCTAATCAATACCAAATCAATACCAGTCTCCACGGGACAAACCCAGTCTAAGTTTCCACTGATCTAAACTTCTCCCCTTAAGCAGATAAAATCAATGATGGGGCACAGAAAATAATTAATTGCAATAACAGTGTCAGATTTGGAACACTGGACTCTTTTTTTGTTTTTGTAAGCATGAACAATTTAGACTAATTAGATGTTAACGAGGAAAAGATAAGCAAACTGCTTTAAAATTTCATTAGACACCATTTGTTTAGGAGTATTTTCCTCCGTCACTCAAGACACTTCACTTTTCAGACTTTTTTATCCCATTGCTAGCTGTGACTTGTTTTCTTAGTAATCTGATCTTACCTGGCTTTTTCTGGTCCTTAACCATCACAGGTGGTTCAGATGGTGAATCTAACACAGCTGCTTAGACGTGCAACCGAAACAAAATGGAGAAGCAATTTCAGCATCTTCAGGAGGTGAAGAAGCAGCTGTGTGAGACAAGGATAGCACTGCAACAGATGCAGATTTATGAGACGAGGATGAGGTCAATTATTTTCCTGAACAGATGTGAACTGAACGAGCACAAGCTGTGATGAATTTAAACAATAACAAAATTACAAGTATAAAAAAAACATGTAAAATTGCATGTCAACATCAATAAAAATCACAACAGCATGAACTTTTTTTGTTTGTATTTTGTCAAGTTGCAGTTTTAAAGACATTGCCAAAGTCATTTTTTTCTTAGAATATACCAAATAAATAAATAAATAAATTAGACGACTCTCTCAAACCTATTTAAAACCAGCAGGTAATTATCACCTGAGTAAGTCAGATAAAAATCAGCATTGCAAAGGTCTCCTGTAATGCTTATTTAGTTTTTTTTTTTTTTCATCAGCATCTAATTCCAGCAAACCAGAGACAAACTAGACTGTTTCCTGGAAGGTTATATTCACTCAATGGGCGGCTGTGGCTGAGTGGTTAGAGCAGTCGTCCTCCAATGCAAGAGTTGGGGGTTCAAATCCACCAGCAGTCACATGCCGAAGTGTCCATGGGAAAGACACTGAACCCCTCATCGCCTCTGATGTGTGTCCCATCGGTGTATGAATGTGACAAAGCTCTGATTAGTCTCTTTAGAATGATTTGTTCAATTAGCTTTGTAGAGATCTAGTAGAGTGCTGTATGAATGGGTAAATGAGGACACTGATTGTAGTGTAAAGAGCTTTGAGTATCTTGATAAGATAGAAAGGCGCTATATAAGTACAGTCCATTTACCATTTACAATTCAATGAAAGCACTAATGGGCCACACAATAAATTAAATTACGGTCGTGACTTTTTTTTACCACTTTTGCTGTACTTAATATTAAATCTATAAATTATTCTCTGGTTAAATCCATCCATCCATTATCTTTACCCGCTTCTTCCTTTTTGGGTCATGGGGTTCACTGGAGCCCATGTCCAGCCATCACTGTGTGGGAGGCAGGAGACACCCTGGACAAGTCTCCAGTCCATCACAGGGACAAACAGAGACAAATGAGACAAAAAAAAAAAAAAACATTCACTCTGTCACTCACACCGAGGGACAATTTAGAGTTACCAATCAGCCTAACATGCATGTTTTTGGTCTGTGGTAGAGATGCGCCTTCTAACTCGAGCCCGGGCCCGGCCTGGACCGACCCAAAATTCAGGCCAGGTCAGATCAAAATAATGTGCTTGAAAGGTGGGCCCGGTCAGTCTGGGGCTTTTGATATGGTTTTATGAATCATAAAGCACAAAGAAACCTAAATAAGAATGCACTTTATAACGTTGAGTTAATCTACTTGTTGAGGAGGAGGCAGGTCTGACCGGCCAGTTGAAAAAGGTACAAAATTGTCCTGTTAAGCTCAGATGGACAACGGGATCATCAGCTGCGCGTGTCTGCTGACTGTCCTGTTGAAAGAAGTAAAAAAAACTCCAGTTAATCTTCAGATGGATCACCTGATCACCAGCTGCGTGCGTCTCCACACCTGCTGTCATCTGCGGTGGAGGAAGTAGCAGCTTCTACAAAAGCCGAAGCGAGCAGCGCGTTCAATTAAATAGTCTAGTTCTATACTTTTCCAAATAATTTTGCTCTAAAAATATTTTTGTTCATCTGTATAATAGTCTGTCTTTACAGTTGATATTATAGGCCAGAGATACTCATTGCACGACTCCCGAGCTACATGCGGCTCGCCATGCTTTATTGGTGGCTCTCGTGACAGATTACAATACGCCAGCCCAGCCAATAGGTTTTTAAAACGTGCTGGAGTATTGTGCAATAATTGTGCATGTTGGCTCTGGATTCTTTGATGCGGTTTAACAAATAATATTTTGTTAATCTACTTGTTCAGGAGGAGACAGGTCCGACCGGTCGGTAGAGGTAAAAAAAAAAAATCCTGTTAAGCTTCAGATGGAACAATTGATCATCATTGACTGTGCACGTCCGCTGACCCACCGCCGGTCAAAAGACATAAAAACCCTGTCCTGTTAAGCTTCAGATAGATCAGCTGATCATTACTGGCTGCGTGTGTCTCCACATCCGCTGTCATCTGCAGTGAAGGAAGTAGGAGCATCTTACAGGGCCAGTTCTAGGCATGGTTACATGAGGGGGCAGGTGGAAATGTGAACGGGGCATCTTCATCCATACACATGTTACAGCATATTCATTGTTGAGCATGGACTTTGGTATTCATTGTTATTGTTGACTTGTATTTTCTTCATGAGATTGGGGTAATCAAAGCTGATTTTTTTACACTTGTGAATCAACATTTTCAACCATGAACACTATCAAGCAAAAACAGCAAAAAACAACTGATCCATGCCCATCTTGAATGCCTCACTGTGTTTGCAACAACAAATTACAAATACAACATGAAGAAAGTCAAGGACATGCACCACAGCTCCTCTCATCTCAGCACTAAGGTACATTTTGTTTAAACAGATAATGTGCTGGCTGTGTTTCTCTTTTGTTCATAGGTGAGTTGTTTAACTTTTTTCTTTTATTTGAGTGACTTGGGGTGAAATTGTGACTCTCCCCTTGATTTTGATCTGTCAATATGGCTCTTTTGAAAAAAAAATAAAAAATAGTGAAGATCACTGTTATAGGCTGTTCATTTTGTATGTTAATTTTCATTTGGTGAAACAAGAAATCTTATCTTTCTTTCTATATTTTTATTTATTTCCTTTCTTTGAAATACACTTTCACCTAGGGACAATTTAGAGTTACCAATCAGTCTAACATGCATGCTTTTGGTCTGTGGGAGGAAACCGGAGTACCTGGAGAAAACCCACGCATGCACGGAGAGAACATGCAAACTCAAAGCAGAAGAGTCCACAGACAGGGACTTGAACGGGGTGGCCTGCTCACTGAGAAATATATATATATATATATATATATATATATATATACATAATACATACAGTATAAACATGTGGCACAGACATGTGGCACCTTTCTGTCTAATCAAGATACTCCAGTTACTTTACAACACAATCTGTGCCCTCATTTACTTCCACACACACACATTCATACAGCACTCTACTACATCTGCACTAAGCTAATAGACCAAATCATTCTACAAAGACTAATCCGAGCTTTAGATCACATTCATACACCGATGGTACACACATCAGAGGCAATGAGGGGTTCAGTCTCTTGCCCAGGAACACTTCAACATGTGACTGGATAGTGGTGGAAATTAATGAAGCCCCAACCCAAATGTTATACCCATTCGGCCACTACTTGTTAGGGTTAGTTGTACTTGTTTCATATTTTTATATAAAACGTTAGTACATGGGTTTTTTTTTCAAAACCTTTGTCTTTATTGCACATATAAAATGTTTGATTATGCCTTTCCAACACATACATGTAGCCTAACAGGCAGAAATTCCAATTATATTCTTGACTCTTTTAGATCTCAGTCTAGTTACTAGACGTTTCAGTATCAGAGAGGCATAGCATCTTTTTATTCACACTTTCACCACAGAAATATTCCCACAAAATATATGCATGCTGGTTATTAATATCTTTGCTCCCATCTGCTGTGCCTATGAGAATCAGTTCTCAGAATACACTCAATCTACAGTCATTGACTTTGAGTCCCCAAACAGAGTGACTCTCTTCAGTGACTCTGTAACCCCTGAGGAAGCTGCCATATGAATACTGATGCATTCATTCCTCAAGTCAGGGAACACTGAAGAGCCGTAATCCCAAGGCTCGTGCACATAGACGCCCTCCTTGAACTATAATCACCCTTACATCTCCTATCAGCCGCAGTCAGGAGTACATGATTAAAAAGTGTCCGGTACATCCTGCTGCTTCACCTGGGATATGACTCGTCCACACTGCTGCATGTCAATCAAACTGAGAGGGCCACGTGTGCAATGACCCTTCTTTCTCATGGACCCTCTCCAGCTAATTAGAATATCTGGGAAATCGCATAGCATACACTACACATTTACGGGGATTGCAGTGGAGGTCCGGTAAAGCTATACTTATTAGGACAGTGGTGATGGAGACAACTCTGAAACTCTACAAGATAAAATAATGACCAGTGAGGAAAACAACTGAGTCAGATAACTGGTTGTAGACCTTTGATGGATGTTTAAACATGATTAGAAGCAAAGATTAGATAGTAGAAAATGGGAATATTAGCAATGAGAAAATCATAATATACACAAATACAGAGAAAAAAGGGAGACAGCAAAACAATGAACTTGCCATAAAAGTTTGAAACTCTTGGTTGCAAATGTTTGTTAGTTTTTCCCTTGCTCCTGATTAAAGCACTTACTTTTCAGCATGCAAATTTAGATCATACATTTGTTTGTACAGTCCAAGTCAAAGTAAGCTGAGACTATAAATGATAATGTAAAAAAAAAAAAGAACAGCACTTCTGTTTTAGGAGAATTATCCACGCTGAAATTAAGACAAAAACTACAATGGCAAATCCAAAAAAGTTCAATCTGGTCCTCTGGACCTTCAAAAAACAAAAAACAAAACAAAGCAAAAAAATATAGAAACGTTTCTTCTCTCATCCAAGAGACTTCCTCAGTCTGAGGTGCTGTATTCAGAAGAGGGCCGGCACCGGAGGAGGGAGTATGCCAAAGACACCATCTTAGCACCAACATAACTGGTTTGTTCCACTTTGGAGTAAGCTGTTGGTGGAAGAATCAGTTTTGTGTTGTGTGTTTCATTGACTGATGAAGCCTTCTGGATGGAAGGTGAAACGTTTCAGCACAAAAATAAAGAAACTGTCCAGATGACCTGACTGAAAATTGTTGGATGGTTACTCAATCTTTACCTAATCTTTGCCAAAATGTAATAAATCAAATCAGCATTTTATAAAACTTCGATGAGGAACTTGTGCATTTGACTTTAAGAACAATGACATTAAAGGGTAGCCTGTAAGACAGGAAAGTGAGGACTTACTGATCTTAGATGAAACAGTTGATATGTAGAATAATAAAGTTAAAAACCCTCTGAGCCAACTGGAAACGAGCAGAATTCTCATTTTCATCTTAAAGAACACCAACTTAAAGACAAGTGGGATCGGTGATGAGAATGGCACAGTATTGAGCTCAGAGCTCCTTTCTTGTATAAAGAACAATAAAATCCCCATTTGGAAATGATTCAAAGCGGTATTGATGTCTGATGAAATTTAAATTCACAAATCATAGCGAAATGCCGGCTGCCAGCAGAGCTGACTGGCACACAAGCCGGGGAGTGGGAATTGGGACGGCACGGAGGGCTGATTCACAAGATGGAGAGCTTTAGGAGCGATGTACCAGGATCAATTCTAACAATGTTCATTTTCTGCACGCATCATTGGGAGAGGTAGCCAAACAAGGATAGATTAATATGGCTGCCTTCAGGGCTCAGGCCAGGAGTGAGACATCAAAATTTTAGTAGATTGAAGTCTTGTGTCCTAAAATGTTTAACTGTTGACAGACGATATTCATCTCAAACACCGGATCATCAAACATTATTCATAAGATATTCTGATAAGTCAGGTTATGCATTTTAATAGCTCTTGTCTTTTCTTCCAAAAATAAATTCATGCTATGTTTTTTCATAGCCCCATTTCCGATGTTTTTCAGTGTTATTTCTCTGTTTTGGTTCAGCTCCTAGCCACTCCTCACTCTCACCCTCCGTCAGCCTCACCAGTTCTTCCCTCAGGAATCACTCCCACCCGTTTCTAATTAGTAATCATCACAGGTGCTGTCACTTTCCACTCACCCTCTGTTCTATTTTAACCGCCTCTAATCACCATTCCAGCAGTGGTTCATTGTTTTGGCTCCCTGCCTGATGTCACGGTCACTCCTCTCAATCGTCCCTGTTTGCCTCCACGTCAGCGTTTTCTTTTCTTTTATTCAATAAATAAGATTTTCTTTATCTGAGCTTCTTGTGTCTGCCTGAATCTGCATCCAAACTTTGCTACGACTGTGATAATTTTTCTTTTTGTTAAAATCTCTTACATTTTTATATTGACTCTTTGCTATCTTTGGGTGAAACTGGGACCTTGAGTACACAATTTTGTTCCACCTCATGGACCGCATGTGATGTGAATTACAATAAAGACCCTTGAATAATGTCTGGTCTCCCCACAAAAAAATAAAAATAAAAATAAAAATAAAAAAATTCTACCTTTAAAGTGTTTTATAAGATGGTTTTTATTTAAATGTTTTATTTTATTACATTTTTTTTTACACTACTTGTGAATAACAAATAAAAAAAAAATTGAGTTTTTGTTTTAGGTTATTGAAAAAGTAGCGTAATAATATGTGACTATTGACTAAAGCTGGTAGGAAAGACTTTGTTTTCTGAAAGTACACAAATCTTAAACTAACAAATAAAATTCAATTAATGTAAAGTTCTAAGCTGAGCAGGTTTTAAACATGTTAACATAATATATGTAAAAAGAAAGCTGTTCCCAGCTAAATAAATGTAATCATGCACATGTATGGGACTTGAGAGGACTGTTTTTCATTTGTTTTAAATTTTGAGCCTTTTCCTTTCAAAATCTACAATAACCATTGTCTAACACCTGACGAGGTCTAGCTGTAAGGTTTTTCTGTACTAAATGGCAGTGCATGATTTTATGCCTGAGTGTTTGGGACTAGCTGCTATAGTAGCAATCATTTGAAGAAAAAGGAAAAGTTCAGAGTCAGAGTCAGAGTCAGAGTTTCTTTATTGTCATTCGCACATCATGTGGTACATGTGGTGGAGCGAAATTATGTACACGGGGTCCCAGTTACATCCAACAATAAAATGTCTAAGAAAAACAGTAATAACATCTAAGATATGAACTAAGAAAAACATCAACTAAATATACACTAAGCACTCATAACATAAAACATTGAACATCAGCACAAACATGAACATGAGTCTGTGAGCAGATGTGCACGCATGAACACATCAACATTGAAACAGATCAGCAGCAACACGAAACAGATCAGCAGCAACATGATATGGTTTTTCACAGTGATTATTCTAGTTAGAGATTCATGAGTCTAACAGCCTCAGGGTAGAAGCTGTTCCTCAGTCTAGTGGTTCTACACTTAATACTCCTTAACCTCCTTCCTGAGGGGAGTGGGGCAAAAAGTGTGTGTGCTGGGTGGGTGGGGTCCTTCATGATGCAGGTGGCCCTCTTCCTGCATCTGGAGGTGTAGATGTCTGTGATGGTGGGGAGATTGATTCCAACAGATTTCTGTGCAGCCTTCACCACTCTCTGCAAAGCTTTTCTTTCTGCAGCTGTGCAGCCTCCATGCCACACATTGATGCTCGAGCACAGGATGCTCTCCACTGCACACCTGTAGAAGGAGGTGAGGACTGAGCTTCCCAGACCAGCTCGCCTCAGCCGTCTGAGGAAGTAGAGTCTCTGATGAGCTTTCTTGATCAGGCTGGTGGTGTTGTTGCTCCAGCTGAGGTTGTCATTCATGTGTACACCCAAGTACTTGTAGCTGGAGACCACTTCCACCGCAGATCCTCTTATGTTCAGGGGGGTGTAGGTGTTTTTGTTCCTTCTGAAGTCCACAATCATCTCCATTGTCTTCTTCACATTGATGTGAAGGTTATTCTCTCTGCACCAGCTCTCCAGGTGTTCCACCTCTTGCCTGTAGCTGGACTCATCATTGTTTGTGATGCATCCCACCACCGCTGTATCATCTGCAAACTTTACAATGTGACAGCCTGGATGGGTAGCTGCACAATCATATGTGAGCAGAGTAAACAGAAGGGGGCTCAACACACATCCCTGAGGAGAGCCAGTGCTGAGGGTTATGGTGGAGGAGGAGAGGTTGTGGATCCTCACTAACTGTGGTCTGTTTGTTAAAAAGTCTAGTACCCAGTTGCAGATGGAGGGGCTTAGTCCTAGTGTGGATAGTTTGTCCATCAGGGTTTGGGGGATCATGGTGTTGAAGGCGGATGTGAAGTCCACAAAGAGCATACGGACGTAAGAGTTTTTCTGCTCCAGGTGGTTGAGTGCAGTGTGGACCACAGAGGAGATTGCATCCTCTGTTGATCGGTTCTCACAGTATGCATACTGATGAGGGTCCTCGTTGATGTTGATGGTTGTTTTGATGTGAGTCATGACCAGTTTTTCGAAGCATTTAGTGACTATCGGGGTGAGGGCCACTGGCCGATAGTCATTCAGACCAGTCACTGTAGAGCTTTTTGGGACTGGGATGATGGTGGCAGTCTTCAGGCAGGTGGGAACTGTCTCCAGGGTAAGTGAGGTGTTAAAGATGTCTGCCAGCACCTCACAGAGCTGATCAGCACATTCCTTCAACACTTTTCCGGGGATGTTGTCTGGGCCAGTTGCTTTGTGCGGATTAATCTTCCTGAAGGTACTCCTTACTTCTGCTGAGGTCACGCTGAGATGCTCTTCATCCGGTGGTGAGGTGAGTCTGGTGCTGGGTGGTCTGTTCGGGTTAAGTTACTGAAACTTTTAAGATACATTTTTACCACTGTAGCATTTTAACATGCACAATTTGTATTTAGCAATATGTCTAAAATAAAAATAAAAAGTTATTTGCAAACAAGTATTTATCCATCCATCCATCCATTTTCTTTACCCGTTTATTCCATTTTGGGTCATGGCAGTCGCTGGTGCCCATGTCCAGCAATCACTGTGCGAGGGGCGGGGTACACCCTGGACGGGTCGCAAGTCCATCACAGGGACACATAGAGAAAAACGAGACAAACAACCATTCACTCTCTCACTCACACCTAGGGGCAATTTAGAGTTACCAATCAGCCTAACATGCATGTTTTTGGTCTGTGGGACCATGCAAACTCCACCCAGAAGGCCCTTGGACCGGGGTTTGAACCAGGGACCTGTTCGCTGAGAGGCAGCAGCTCTACTAGTTGCGCCACCGTGCTGCCCACAAGTATTTATAATCTTCATAAATAAGCAATGTCAGTCTGTTAAATCTTTCCTATTTCAATATTTGACCTTTGAGGAATGCAGCCCCTGAGTTGGGAATAGCAAAAATAAGGAAACTGGAGGTGCTGCTCCTCTACCATGAAAGAAGCTGAGGTGGTTCAGACATCTGATGTGAATGCTAAGGAAAGACCCAATACCAGGTAGGATTATGGTAAATGGACTGTACTTTTATAGTACCTTTCTATCTTATCAAGATACTCAAAGCTCTTTACACTACAATCTGTGCCCATCATTCATACAGCACTCTACTAAATCTATACAAATAATAATCAGTGCTTTATCACATTCATACACCGATGGGACACACATCAGAGGCAATGAAGGGTTCAGTGTCTTGTCCAGGGACATTTCGGCATGTGACAGCTGGTGGAGTCGAATCCCCAACTCTTGCATTGGAGGACGACTGCTCTAACCACTCAGCCACAGCCGCCATGTATTATATATCCTCTCTAGCCTTGGACTGCTGCTGAATCAACCAGATGAGAACTGGATAGTGTTGCTGATGAAAGGGGTGTTTGAATTTTTCTTAGTTATGGATTGGTTGACAGACAGACATTTAGTTAAACATCTGAACACACTTCAAGTCATTTGCCTATCAAGTCACACGCAAATTTAAAAAAAGAGGTATTTCTTTAATATGTTCTACACTTTTTACGTTTGCCTGAAAAAGACCCTGGAGATTAATGTTGTTCAATTTTTGCTTCTTGGTAAAGTGTAAGACAATGAAAAGACGAGCTGAATAAAACACATTTTGCCTTATAGTAATCATTTGAAAATAGATTCCTGGCAGTTCAAGCCATCTGTGAAATTAAACGTTAATCATGGGTAATTAACTAAAAAGAATGAGCGAGATGAGTTTAGTCCTCTTGTATATCCTGTTTTTAGCTTACAACTTCAATGTCTTATTGATTTGAGGTGGTGAAAATCTCTGCTCCTTTGTAGCATATTAATGAGAATGAGATTGGAGTGAGAAAACCATTTATTAGCATCAACACAAAACAAAGTACACCTCTCAGCCTCCTCTGTGCTTCAGTTCAGGACGGAGGCCATTCAAGAACCCATTATAGAGTCTTTGAAATCCACTGAGATGTTCAGTAACCTGCAGAGAGTCATGACACTATGGGAAGAGCTGCTGACTGCCACAGTCACTCCATCAGCTTCAATAAACCTTCTGGACAAAACAACCAGTATGACATCTCATTTGTACATCAGATGCCTAAAAACTTAAAATAATTTGTTTTGCTTGACTTTAACTTAGATTAATGCCAAAACTGAACAGCTAAATAAGTTTGGTAATATGTTCTTCTTTGTAGATCATTAAGGGGGAAGTTTGAAAATGTTATCATTGTATGTTCCCATACAACGGCAAAATTAGTTCTCTGCATTTAACCCATCACACCTGAGATGCACCCAGGTGGACCAGTGGGCAGCTATATAAGTGCCCGTTGTGTCAATGTGTCAATTAGGGATTGGGCGTCTTGCTCAGAGACACCACGGCATGTGGGAATGGCTGGGAGGCAAACTGCGACTTTCATTTCACCAGTCGGCTGCCCTACCTCTACCCTATCTCGGCCCTATATGCATACATGTTTTATTACTATTATATTATTAATCATTAGAAGTCACTCATTGTTGACTTTTAAAGAAATAAAACTTTTTTTGCTATTGTCTTTATATTTTAAAAAATGGATTTGTTATGGTGGTCGTGAGGTATAAATGAACATTTCAAAAACACAACAAAAACAACTAAAACACAACATTTGAAAAAAACAGAATAACATTAAGCCAAAGCGGAAGTGGTTGAAGCGGAAGTGGCCGGAATTACATTTTTTATTTAAATGGAATTACATTTGAAAAATATATAATTCCATTTGAAAAAATGTAATAAAATAACGTAATAAATAAATAGCTAGGTAAAAAAACCAAAAAAAAACCCACTAAAAACAAACCCCACAACATCCGGTTTTGCTTAATCTAATTTCATTTTTTCAAATGTGATTCCGGCCACTTCCGCTTCGGTCACTTCCGCTTCGGCCACTTCCGCTTTGACCTAATGTAATTCAGTTTTTTTCAAATGTAATTTTGATTTTTCAAATGTGATTCCAGCCATGTTCGCTTTGGCCACTTTGCTTTGGCCTAATGTAATTCTGCTTTTTCAAATGTCTAAAAAAGTTAAATCTGGTCCTCTGGACATTCAAAAAAAACAAAACAAAGCAAATCAACAAAAAAATGTAGAAACGTTTCGTCTCTCATCCGAGAGACTTCCTCAGTCTGAGGAGCTGTATTCAGCTCAGTCTCTTAAATAGCACCTTCTCAGAGTGGATCAACCAGTTTTGCTGCTGACAACCAAAACCAGCTGATCACATGCTGAAGAAGGACCGTCAGCCTAACAATGGATCATTAGCACACTGATGGCTGTTTACTATTTACAGAGGGCTGAGTGATACTAGCAATCACAGCATTGTAAGAGGGGGACAGTTGAACCCGGAGGCCTCCACCCCTGTTTAA
>NC_056503.1:26274944-26285811 GCF_014905685.2 Nematolebias whitei | reverse complement strand
AGGGGAAGTGGGTGGACTCTAGAAACCATCTTATCACCATCAAACTAGTTGGCCCACTAAGCGAATGTGCTACTAATGGGACATAGTTTGTTGTGGCTCCTCAGATTGATGAAGTCTTCTGAATGAAAGACGAAATGTAAAAAAAAAAGTTAAAAAAAAACCGTCCGGAGGATCTTCTTCTTATCTTTTTAATTTGTAACACACCACTGGGTAAATCCAAGCAAAAGTTAAAAACAAAACAACTGGACTTTATTTTGTACCTGAATATGTTTTGCTTCTCATCCGAGGAGCTTTCTCAACTCAAAGAACGGAGAGTGTGGAGTTTGTGTTATAAGTCGAGGTGTTCTGTAATCTAGATGCATGTGCAGATTGCCCTCTCACTCCTCATAACAGAGGTTTGTTATTGTCTTTGTTAGTTTGACTCATAGATGGGCCAGTCTGGTCACGTGAATGAAGTTCTTGATTGGAGTGAAAGTGACTGGATATCAGGCCTAAAGCTGCATTATAGGTTCTTGACAGTCGAAATCTGAGATCTCCTCTGTTTAAAGATGGTTTCTCTCTGTTTACTAGCTAAATATACACCGTTAGGTATGAAGGAGTTCGTTACTTATTCCTCCAACACAATACAATCTAGTCAACATCAGGTCATACAGTGAGAGAGATTATTTTGATTGGTTATTGATTATTTTAACCTTTTGTTTTCTACCTGGATGATTGAGCTTACAAACTTTTTTCTGAACCACTTTGACCTTGACCTTGGTTCCCCTCAAGCTGTTTCTGTGAGTAGCAAGTTGGCCATCTGGCCTAAAACATTTGATTGTTGTACATGATGGTTGATTGTTTTGGATGGGTGTGTTCTGTCTGTTAAAAGCCTGCTTCTGAGATTCCTACAGTAGGTTGGCTTGAAACACAGCAATGAAGGCTACCTGTGGGACAGATCTGGTTGACAGGCTGCAGGCTGAGGAAGTCCTCTGGATGGGGGACGAAACTCTTCTCACTTAAATAAACTGGTCCAGATGAAACGATTTAACCTTTTTTTTGTTATCTACCTGGATGATTGAGTTTGCAACCCTTATTTTGATTGGTAGCTAAGCTGCAAGTGAATGAACTTGACATTCATGTGTATGAACTGTTATCATTCAACTGGCGAAGCTGAAATACCTAAACAAAAAAAGTACAATGTCCAAATTATTTATTTGATAGAATTGTTTGACTTGCTGAAAATCCAAAATATGCATGTATAGTATCTAATGTTGGAGACTAAAAACTGAACTAAGAATATCACCTGTATGTTTTTTACATGCTTGGATAGTGGGTAAGTTTATGGGGCATTGACTGATCAATTCTGGGTCAAAATGCTGAATGAAAAGAATTTGAATAATTATCAATAGCCACTATCAGTTGTCATTTGCCTTTATTTCCAGAAAAAAATATTCAAGTTGAAACTAAAAACTAATAAAAACACATTTGATGTATGTGGGGCTAATAAGTAAATCCTTTTCTGAGACAATTACAAGCTAGAGCGCTTGCTCTGCATTCAAGTACACCTGTTATTCATTAACAGACAGTAACTGGCTTCCAAGGGGAGACAAAAAATATATGCCTACACAATCATGGCTCAACAGTATCTCCACTCAGAGAATAACCATCGCTGACCATAACAGTACCTTGAGAACTGTAACAGAAAAAGTGATCAAACGATGCACAAATCTAACAATAGAAACAGGAACACATAGAGAAGGCATCCAGAGAAACTGTGTTTAACCACCCACAACATATTACAGTATTTATACTCTATAATTTGACTCTGACCAAAGTTTAGAAACCCGAATATACAAGTAGAAAAATAAAAATCAATAATAACAATGTATATCTTAGATTTACAAATCTCTCAGCATCTCTAAACTCCAACCTCTCATTCAGACAATCAACTTTCTTTGGATTGGTGAACCCGAAGTGTGAAAATGTTCCTGCTCCAAATGAGGTCTTCATCCTTTCTTTTAAAGTGATTTTGCCTTAATTATAATGACTTGTTTCTTGTATTAATCATGTAACCTTTTACAAATTATGATAATTTTAATGTTGTCAGTGGAAAGCAATTGAATTATCATAATCATAAATATTCATTCTCATAAAGTTTGCATGTTGATATTTTTGGAATATCCCGAGCCATTCACCGGCAGCAGAAACGAGGCTAAGAATTTAAAGTTGCTCTTTTAAAATTTTATTTTTGTCTCTGCAGTTTAGGAAAGTCTGGCCAATGACCCAACTGTAAAAAATGTGTATTTTACTGGGACTCAGCTTTTTACTTGGAATGAATGTTGCATGGACACATGCATTTATTTGAGTCAAATAAACAAAGAGAGAAAAAAATGATTTACTAAAATGTTGCCTTTGCAACAACAGCTGAGTGTGGGCCGTAATCTGGCTGAAGAACGTGGTCTTGATTTAAACTAATTAGCAGCCAGTGCTCTTTAGTAACACATCTCTACAGGGCTTCACTGGGAGATCAACGTGCTTTTCACTGGTTAAAAACTGAAGCTGGTGAACGCTGAGAAATACACAAGGACATAGAGCAGCTCAATAGTCAGTGTCTTTAATGTTTAATGTAATGCACTGAATTTGACCAACAAAGTCCATGCTCAATAATCCAGGTATACAATCCAACAATTTACAGTCAGATCATCTGGACAGTTTCTTTTTTTGCCGAAACGTTTCACCTTCCATCCAGAAGGCTTCATCAGTCAAGGAAACACACAACACAAAACTGATTCTTCCCCCAAACATCTTACTCCAAAGTGGAACAAACCAGTTATGTTGGTGCTAAGATGGTCTCTTTGGCACACCCTCTCCTCCCATGCCGGCCCTCTCCCTCATCGACAGTCATGTCAGACTGGTTCAAAACCAACAAAGGTATTGAACTTGATTTTACTGAATTTGACTTTAATAGAAGTTTTAATCATAGAACATGTTAAACTTGATTGGCTGACCCCATGAATGTGTGGTTATTCCATTAAAACACGTAGGTTAGAATAACAGTAAATTATTCATAGTGAACCTCATGCATACGTGCATACGTGTGTGTGTGTGGGGGGGGGGGGAGTAATGGTCCTGCTATAGAAACAATCTCGAAAATGTTTAGGTGTGTGCTTTGAATATATCCATCCATCCATCATCATCTTTACCCACTTCTTTCTTTTCGTGTCGTGAGGATCTCCTGTGCCCATGTCCAGCTATCAATGTGTGAGAGGTGGGGGACATCCTGGACAGGTCTCCAGTCCATCACAGGGACATAGAGACAATTGAGACAAACAACCATTCACTCTCTCACTCACACCTAGGAACAATTTAGAGTTACCAATCAGCCTAACATGCATGTTTTTGGTCTGTGGGAGGAAACTGGAGTACCCGGAGAAAACCCACGCATGCACGGAGAGAACATGCAAACTCCATCCAGAAAGGCCCCCAACCAGGATTCAATCCTGCAACCTTTTCGCTGAGAGGCAACAGCTTCACCAACTACCGTGCCACCAACTTTCAATGTAACTGAACTGAAATGGATTGAAAATGGATAAAACAGAACTTTGTTAAAAATGAATTGGACTGAACTTGGCTCGACGTATCTGAACCTGTTCTGTATTTGTTGACTGTTCCTGCAACCAGAGATGACTTTATTGGGATTTAATGTAAAATACTTCAACTGATGAGGACTGAACTAAATCAGCTCAGCCCTTAGTGACATTAATTTGCATATAGCAGCGTTTGAGGCGTTCATTTTAGACCAACAATAAATCAATAAATACATAAACTCAGAAAGATTTTCTTCTTAGTTTAAAGTGTTTTAACTGCTGTTGTTGTTGTTTTTGCGTGAACTTATGTGTTCAGTGAACTATGATGTACAGACCTTTAAAATATGCCTTTATCAAATGAAACTAAAGGATCTGACATGTTCAGATGTTTAAACACTGACGAGTGAAGAAGCTTACAAAGAAGATCACACGTTGGGATTTGGTGTAACATCCATATCAAACAAAAAGCCAGTATCTAAGAGTGACAGAAATGGTTTTGATTCATTTGAGAACAAACAAAATGTGTCCTCGTGCAAGAAAAATGTGTTCTTAATCTGGACAGATTAAGATTTGACTCAGCGTTGGATTCTCTGGCTTTCTTTGCAAAATGTTCCAAATAAATGAAAATCATAAGCTTACTTTTCATTAACTTATTTATTTTCATCGGTTTAGCAGCACAAGACAATTATTGCAAAAGTTGCTACATTTTTCAGGCTTTTTTGTGAATGAAACTAAAGGAGCACAATAAATCTTTCATATGCACCCAAATCACAATTGCAGCCATCCTAAGCAAGAAAGCAAAAGCCAATTTCATATTTTTTTTTATTTTTGTCCAAGTATTGTTTACGTTCACTCTTGTACATTAATAATTTTAACAACACTTTTAGGACTGGGAATGATTATTGTTTTGTAAAAGTCAGATATGAGAGTTTGAGTATAAAAGCTTGAACCACAAATATGATCACTTTCTGTTTACGCTTTTGACCATTTATTTGGATTATTTAAAACTGGCTCTCTTTTAAACACTTTTTTTTTCCTTTCATTTTGGATACACTTAAATTATCAGTATGTACCAGGAGACTTCAACTTAGCAGGGCATTTTTGTTGTGTAGCAGTGAAAGGATTCCTCACTGCATGCTCAGAGAAACAAACAAAGTCAGACTGTGGGGAGTTGTGAACAACCCTTTAAGTTAAGATGAATCCACAGTGGAAGGCTAAAAGCAGAACCACTTCCAACAGCAGACAAACTCCAAACAGAAAACATCATGCTTTTATGTTACATAAAGTCACATGGAGCCAAGTGTTACTGTGCTGAAACTGATCAGCCTTTATAACTACTGAACTTGTAATATTCATCCAGGGGTAGAAAGTAAAAATGTACACTTAATGCCCCATTTGAGGACAATTCTGAGGCTTCATGTATTCACTCAAAGTCAAGACAAATGAGGCCATTTGGGCACTATGCATATTAATACGGAGTTCAATTATTAAATAAACATTATTACATAATGCAAAAACAAAAAAATAGAAACAGGTGCACAATGCAATTAAAGGCTTAGACAAAAAAAAAATAATAATAATCAGCAGATCCAAATCACCTGAAGGATTTTTTTCTTAAAACTAGCTGTTAATTATATTTAGTTTTCGCTGACATACATTTTTAGTCTTTCCCTCAGTTCAGGCCAAATCCCTTTGGTTTGGAAGTCTGCTGTTGCACTTCCCTCTTTAAAGGTGGGGACCCGAATAATTTGAGAACCATATCCAAGATGTCTGATTTGGCCAAGGTCCTGGAGTCCTTAGCCAGTGAACAACTAAAATACTTTTTTTTTTAAACTTTTAATAGTACTTTAACTGATATACAGTCTGGTTTTAGAGCAATGCACAGTACTACTACAGCAACCTTGAAAATAGCAAATTATTTTATTGGGTATTTTTAGATGAAAGCAACACTGTGCAGCTCTTTTTATTTGATTTTTTTATACAGTTGACCATGAAACTTTGCTGAAAAGGCTCTTTGACATTGAACTTTACAAGAAGTAGAATGATTTATGAACTTGAGGTACAACAGGTCACAGTGCATGCAGGTATAACTTCCTTCTTCCGCTTGTCTTCAAATATCCAAGGGAGTTCCACAAGGCTCTATCCTATGCCATCTTCTTTTTTTATAATTATGATAACAATTTAGATAAAAATGTGCCACATGCAACTTTTCCTTTTGTATGCTGATGACACTGTCTTATATTGTGCTGCCAGCACAGAACAAAGTGCTTTTGAAAAGCTTCAAGCAGCTTTGAATGTGGTTCAGTCCATTCTTGGTGACCTAAAACTTGATTTGAATGATGATAAATCAAAAATAATGCTGTTCTCTAATACTAAGACTATGTCTAAACCACTGTTGTTGCACAATATCACTTTTCAAGGATTTCAGATCAAAATATTTTCTCAGTATAAATACTTGAGATTTTATTCTTGATGATTTCTGGCCTTTATTTCCCACATTCAAAGGATGGTTCAAAAAAAAAAGTTGCTGCTAAAATTGGATTTTTATTTATGAATTAGATGTTGTCTATCTTGAGAGGCAAGAAAATGTTATGTTGCCACCACCTTTTTGCTCACCACACTGCAGGGACATGACTTATGTGCATGCATTGTCTCAATGGTTGTGTATGTTGGACTCTGTACATCATGGAGCCTTACATTTTATCACTGGTCTTGGAGCCCTTACCCACCACTGTCTTGTCCATGTTGGATGGACCATCTTATCCACCTGCAGGTTCTATCGTTGGTAGAACTTTAGTTACACAGCCTTCTTGGGTTTACGTCTCCCTTACCTCCTGTCCTTTACGTATTCATAATCATGTTTTGATATGTGTGGTTTTGTGATTGGTAATTGTCTGTGTGCTGCCACCATTCTTGGCCAGGTCTCTCTTGAAAATTAGATTGATGGTTAAATAAAGGTTTAGTAATAAAAAATGGTTTAATAATGTGGGTAAACCAATAAAACCCCTCAATAATCTAAAGCAAAGCACCAGTCGATCATCTTGTGACTTAATTTTCAACCAACAGGATTTAATGCAAAAGTTAGATGTCATCATTAAAAAAAACAAAAAAACAACAACATTTGAACAGTTTCTCCATGCTGTGGCATTTTTCATTAACTGGAGGATCTGAGTGATCCCCCCCCCCCCCCCCAGTTTATAATATTCCCTCTGATCTGAATGTGCAGTTGTAAGACTAGGCATTCCACAACATACAGTGAATTGCAAATGAGCAAATACTATTATGAACTTGAAGCTGATTTGATCTAAACACTTGAAATCACAAAGCCAACAACACACTTTGTGTTTCGTGATGCTTCATTTTTATACTTTGCATTCAGAACAGAGTGAGCATGCAGAGGAGCTGCACGAACAAGAGTCTGCCAAGAGGTTTTTGGAATAAATTGCCGCACAAAGGAGAAAACAAAGGCTGTTATCATGCCGTCTCTGCATCCATACAAAAATCTGTGTTCGTTTACGAAATACGAAAAACAAGACACCTATAACATTCGGAGCAGTGGAATAAAAGTCAAAGTGGTTTTCATCACAGCATCCTCTCACTAACTTCAAGTTGGATTCTTTTTTTCTCTGTTGCTATAAATACCACCAACCTGTGGATGCCACCAGTGGAACAAACAACGGGAGCTAAACTGAACCACACGACGGTGCCAAAAATGTGTGTCCTCTTTTAAATGCCAACATCACATTAGTCATATATCCAGTGTTTCTAAGTTGTAACTAAACAACCTCAGCAGTAAAAGTCTCCTCTCTCTCCAAGCCTGCACAACATGTGAACTCCCAGCTGCTGCCATCATGAATCCAGACCTGTGCGCCCTCCCATCATGTGCCACGACTGAGATGATCCTTCTGCCTCCTTCCAACTAAAGATTGTGCTCTCTGGTCTCAGGTGCACAAGAACAGCTTCATCCAGCCCCGCGGGCAACAACGTGCGTCCAGCAAGAGTTCACACTGGTGCGGGAAAACAAGACAAATACAGGCTGCTGGCAGAGTTCAAGCACGAATCAAACAGGTTCAGCCATGGATTTATCACTGACTCTATGATGGATTGTTAATAAATGAAGTTCCGCTGCGCGAGGAACAAGTGTCATGACGCGTCAAATAGGATGTAAAAGTCTTACCTGTGCTGCGTCGTCTTTGGGTTTAAAATCTAATTTCCTGTACTTTTGGTTCTGGCAGAGAAAGAGAAAAAAAAAATGCTGAAATTCCTCCCATATAAAAGAAGCGCTAACTCAACCCCCCCTCTGTGTTCTCCGGAGCTCCGCACCTCCTTCACCAAGACTCTTTAGGACAGACGGGCAGATAAAATGCGTCACCCTGAAGATCAGCAGCAGTCCTGTGAGATGTCTGCTCTTCCTCGGACGATCCAAACATCTCCTGCTTCGAGGGGCAGCAGTCAGCAAAGGTAAAAGCGTACATCCAGAGAAGGAAAGAAAGAAAAAATATTCCTCTTCACTTCATGATGGAGAAATGAGCCGGTTTTATTTCCGTCCCGTCTTCACTCCGAACCGGACAAATGTGAAAGGCCTTCTTCTTTTCGAAGCTGGAAGATGTCGCTTTACTCCGGTGATGCCGGTGATGCTGCGTAACCCGCATCCCAAAGAAGTGATGCGAGAGCGCGCGCGCGCGCGCAAAAGAGAGCGAGAGAGAGGAGATGGAGAGATCTGCTCACAGCAAAAAGCGAAGCAGTGAATCTCTGCAGCTCTCTCACACACACACACACACACACACACACACATCTTTCACATCATGTGCTGCGGGAAGAGGCTGAACCATCCGAACCGTGCTCAGGCTTGGTCGAGTTGGTTTTTTTAATTATTATTTGCTTCTTTTTTTTTTTTTTACCCTTTTACGCGTCCAGTCACATCAGAAGCATTTCCACCCACGGCAGCTGACACGATGACTCGAGGATGCAGTTCCCTGTAGAAGCGTTACAAACTCCACAGTACTTGAAATCTGTCTGAAAACGCGTTTAGTTTTCAACCAGAAGATGCTGAGAGCAAACTAATGTCCAAACTGCTGCTCTCCCTTCAGTCGGTGCACATCATGGTGCATGCGCTCAGAGAAATGTGCGCTCTGCAGTTCTGACAAACATGTGAATCACGCATTTTAAGAGCCTGTTTAAATACCAAACACTTTGCTAAAAGGTTGATGTTACTCATGAGGGTGCTGAGCAAGACTGCTCACAGAAATGTCACCCCCCCCCCCCCCCACACACACACACACACCCACTGAACATAAAACTGACACCGAATCATGACGTACTGTCATAACTGGCAGCCGTGTTCCATTTCATATGACTCCACACACCATTCGGATTCACAGTCCCTGCAGCTGTGTTGCATCTTGTGTGGAAAACAACAAAGGTTTCCTCCACGATTTGTTACAATCAACTTGTTTTATTGAGCCTCACATAAAAAAATAAATATAAAAAGTACTTTTTTCAAAAACTTTTCACTCTGTTTTGCTCTATGTAAAAAAAACTAACAACAACAAAAAAAACAATAAACCGTTATTATTAAAATATATAATCCCATCTTCATCTCTAGAAATACATGTATTTGTTGAATGTCTCCCACTGCCTCTAACAGTTTTAAAATATAATCATCTTATCCAAGAAACACTGTTGTAGCCATTTTGGTCAAACCTAGTAAATGTCAATATGGATGATCTTACATGTCATTGTAAGATCTTATGCATTATGATATTGCACCAGATAAGGTGTTCTGGGTAATGCTCAGCTGCTCAAATTTTAGTTAAAAATATGTAGAACTGAGCAAGTTATAACCATTTTCTATTGCAGCCTACTTAAACAGGGTTGACTAAAAGTTCATCACTTGCAGATGTTCATTTGTTCTGATAATTTCTGTCTGCAGTAGTTTAACGCTATAGACAATTACCGGTATCACCTTTTGCTTTTGGCTGCAGGCAATAATAATAAAAGGAAGAAAAAAATCTAAAGAACTTCAGGCAACAAACATGTTCCTGTAAATATGATTCTTACATATATGTACTCACAAAAGTGTAATGGGCGTGCAACACTTTAAAGTCATCCACTTTGTGTTTACCAGTATTTTATTTGGACACCAGGCTAATAAAAGTGTGAAGCTGTGCAGTATTGCATTCCATCATAGTAATCCTAATAACTTACTGTCAGTGTGGACTCCTTAATCACAGTTTTGTCTCTCCTAGTTCTCTTTGCAGAACAATATCCATCTTCTGACCTGACACTTCCTCTGAGGTATGTCATGATGCACTGATGCAATCAGATAGAAAAAGTCCCCCTCAGGAGAGACTTTTGACGTATGACTCCGTCAGCTCATTGCTGCTGATTTCACTGCAGAACTTGTGAACAGTTTAAACTCTCTTTACATTAGGCACAGAAACATTTCGGTATGAAAGACTGCAAATCACAAAATATCTCATGAACCCATGTGATGACGTCGATCCATTATTATAGTGGCTGGTGATGATAAAAAACATGCTTGAGAACTTTCTTTAAATAATGAAGGAAATGTTGGAGACTTGAATCAAGAACTTGTCTGTAAAACCCTCAGACCTTCTGGCTTTGCTGTGGTTGCACATACTTGTCACTTTTTTTTTTTTTTTTTTTTGAAGGTTAATCTTTACAAAGATGACAATGTGCTGTGGACTCAGTGTGTTGCCAGAGAACATTTTGACAAGTTAAGGGCCAAACGTTGAAAAAGGCAGACGTTTTTATGTTTCATTGGACCTGAACCAAACTAGTTTTGGTGTTGTTTCTTTGTCCCAAGCAGATTTGTGATTCAACACACATTATCACTTTCATTTAATCATCCAGAGTGCATGACAGCTTTTTCTTTTTTTTTTTTTTTGTCCACTGGTAGCTATTCTCATGAAACATTGTTTTCAATATCTTGTCTCGCTATTACACTTTCTTTTGTTTTTCAGTAAAAATGTTTGCATCTTGTTTGTTGTTGTCTGACTCACTTAAATTTAAAACACATTGTTATAAATGAAGACAAACCACATATTTAGTCACAACTTGTACTGAGTTCTGTTTATTTTTTTAATAGTTTTATATTTTCTTTGTTTTAGCCAATCATATTTTTCTGTCAATCAGCCAGATTCAACTGCTCATACAAATCACCAACCACATTCTTTTTAAACTCCTATAGACATCACCTTTGCATGCATCCATCCATCCATCCATCCATCCATCCATCCATCCATCCATCCATCCATCCATCCATCCATCCATCC
>NC_056503.1:26271836-26274934 GCF_014905685.2 Nematolebias whitei | reverse complement strand
TCCATCCATCCATCCATCCATCCATCCATCCATCCATCCATCCATCCCAGTTTATTTTGTAGTGAGATAGGTCGATTAGCTTCGCTTAGCTTCGGAGCTCCACTACACGTTATAATATCTGGACTAGTTCAAGTACCTGATATTATACTTAATTTAAACGGGTTCTCTCTTTTTCGAGCTACTTGACAGATATGTGACAGAGATCAGTGACGTGAGACGTTAATTTTCTTTGACCCATCAAAATGAATGCGGTCATTTATTAACAGAATCAAAGTTTAACATCAAACATTGTACACGTGATTATTCTGATTGAAGCAATAACACAGCTTAATTACAACAGACATTTATGAAAATATCTGGATGATTTACTGGCAAGATAGAAGAGTTTTAAAGATGGGAAATGAAGGAGTTTAAATGGAGAGGGAAAGATGGATGAGGGAATATGTGTCGACGACGAACGGCACTCTCCATCCGAACCCAGCTTAACCCACGGTACACTTCGCAGTTGAAGATCGACTTTTTACCTTTCTGAAGATATGTCAGTTCCGGCGTAAAGTTCCACTTCAAGCCACCTTTCAGCGTCTCCGTAAGGATAGCAGAGAACCGTCCGGAGTAGTGACGGTACTTCGTTCGACACACGCTCACCTCTCAGGTGGACTCACATGAGTTGTGAGTCCGTCAGAGGTTCCACTCAGATGTGGAAGATTCCATAATCCCCACGAGACTCGGAAGAACTTCGGATCATGTCTGGAACCTCCTGTTCTCTCCAGCAACTTTTCTGTTTGGTTCTGCCCTCCGAACTGAACTGCTCTCCCACCGCCCTGGTTGGAACTAGGAAGTGTTGACATTTAAAGAGTTCTGTTTCCGGTTCATTTGGGAAGTCCTGATTGGCTGAAAGAGCCAATCAGGGGTGTGTTTTTAGTGACGTAAGAGGTCACTAGAAGTCAGAAAAACAGAAAAATGTTTTGGAACAGACAGAAAAATGTTTTTGAAACAGACAAGAGAAATGTTTAGGCGAGATGGGAGGAAACAGGTGCCAGCTTCTCTATTTACGTCTGAGAGGATTTAAAAACATGACAGTTCGTTCCAACAAACTTGTTTGCGTTTGTCTCCGACTTTTGACCGACTTACAACCTGCTCATTTCAGACAGAAGATCAAGAAAATGAATAATTACTCTGTAACAGACATTAACAAGATTTCTACTTTGAATGAGGATTAAAAATCATTAATACTGTTTCACAGTTGATTTAAAATAAGTAGTTCACTTCAACATTTAAAAATGATTTGAATTAAACACACTTTTGATTATCAAGACATTTGTAAAATAGTAATGATAATAGAAAAAGAGAGTGTTCTTTCAATTGATCCGTGCAGGACACACTTAGAAAGTCTCTGGATGGGCCAACCTGTATCTCTGGATTCAAATCAATGAAATGACAGTTCTTGTCCCAGGAAGGCCCTCAGGGCCAGATTTGACCTGAGGCTTAGTTCACTACAATTTAGATAGCACCAAGTCACAAGTGAAGTCGTCTCAGGACACTGAACAAAAACATTCACTTAAAAAAGTCCAATTAATAAAAGTTATCTATCTAAGGAAGCCAGCACTGAATCATCATTTCATCGCAGTTTTCCATCCTGAGCAAGCACAAAGGCAACAGTGGAAAGGAAAGACTCCCTTTAAACAGGAAGTAACCTCCAGCAGAACCAGGCTCAGGATGAGTGACCATCTGCTTGCGACCAGCTGGTCGGTCTCTGTCAGTATGGATGGATGGATAGATTATTGGGCGGTTGTGCTGAGTGGTTAGAGCAGTTGTCCTCCATTGCAACTGTTGGGGGTTCGAGTCCACCAGCAGTCACATGCCGAAGTGTCCCTGGGCAAGACACTGAACCCTTTGTTGCCTCCTATGTGTCCCATTGTTGTATGAATGTGATAAAGCTCTGATTATCCTTTGTAGAGATCTAGTAGAGTACTGTATGAATGGGTAAATGAGGGTACAGATTGTAGTGTAAAACACTTTGAGTATCTTGATAATATAGAAAGGTGCTGTATAAGTACAGTTCATTTACCATTTATTATGGCCAAACTCCCCCGTATTTTTATATGGCCAAAAATCTCTGCTCTCAGACTCCTGTTAAAGAGTTCCATGCATCACCTTAAATCAAACTCTTCTGATAGATAATGGAAATGGAACAAAATCAAGTGGATACATTTTAGAGAGTTGGTAAGAAAGCAATGGGATCTTCCATTAAATCAATGTGACTTCATATTTCTTTTACTTTTAGGATTTGCGTTGAAATGAGAACTGTAGCTCAAAAGAGCATTCCAGTTAAACAAAATGATAGTGAATGCAAAGGCAAAATGGATGCCAAGACACAAACTACACAAATAAAAATTATTAAGGGAATATCATAATTGTATCATTATAATGTACAGCTGATTTTTTTTTTTTTTTGTTGCAAATATTTTATTTATTGGGAATCACTTGTATGCAATTTTTACAAAAAAAAAAAAAAAAAGCCTGTGGAAAAGCTGTAATTTATTAATTAAAGCTGCTTCAATATGCACATACCCTTCAGCAGATTTACAACATGCTGGTGTGCATTATCACTGAGCAATTAGCATGCCACACAGTGAGCTCTGTGTTGAGTAGATCATGGTCAATTACTGTCAAAAACAAAGTCAGAACATTTTGAGTGGGAGTCAATGAAGTGATACCCATCATCCACACTCAACATGTGGCCAGAATGAAAATGTAATGGGGTATTTGTGTCTCTTAAGGCAGGCTGAGTGCTGAGATTAATTTTTTTATGGCTATGTGTAGCAAACAAAAAGCCATCCCAAATTGGTTATTTATTGCTTTATGAACACATTGGCCGAACCATTATAGCTTAAATATGAATAGTTTGTCCTTGCTAACACAAAATCCAATCAAAGCATGCAGATGTGTCCAGAGACTTCTGCCTTGCGGAGGAAGAACTGCATGGTTTAGAGCTTTAAAGATGAAGTATTTTCACTTCTCCGGTGTGAACACAGTGCCAGTATCACAAATTATATATATATATATATATATATATATATATATATATATATATATAT
>NC_056503.1:26262285-26271826 GCF_014905685.2 Nematolebias whitei | reverse complement strand
ATATATATATATATATATATATATATATATATATATATATATATATAAACTTTACTGAGCAGATGATGCAGCCTCGAGCCCCAAGCCTCAAGCAGATATAAAGATGTTGCTTCAGTAATGTATCAATCTTTATTTTGAGACAAAAAGTAGTCTGTACTGAAATAAATAAAATAAGATCAAACATCATCAAGTAAAAAAAAAAAAAAAAAAAGACAAACACATCCATCCCAAAGCAGGCAGACAATTATTCCAATATTTAAAAAAGCTTGAGGTATATCTAGTATCCAGTATCACTATATATTGCATTTGACAAAGCTCTTACTATTAAGTTGTTTGATACATACAAGCAACATAAATGTATACATGAAGTTCTTCAGCAAGGCATGAAAAGTTGGAATGTTGCTCATGACAAACAAACAATGTATTGTGTTTCTCATTCTGCTCAGCTTAAAGCTTGTAACCCTTAGACCCGTCCAAAGTTGTTTCAGCTTTGAATCTAACCCAAGACGTGTGTGAAGGTCTCTAGTTGGTATTGCTTAAACATGTTAACCAGTGACACAAACCTTCTATGGTCATATGTAAACTACCTGTTGGGACATTCAGGATGTTAGATAAATAAATATCCTATTATCATCTACTTACTCAAATAAGCCACTGTGAGGACACAAGACAATATTTTAACTGGACTTCTACTTGCAAGGACTCACTCAAAACAGACTACATACACAGATATACAAAGCATGGATCATGTCACTGAATGAGCATCAAACATAGTTAGCTTCAGACTTTTATACAACAGCAGAGTTCAGCAGGCTTTATTTGATGCCTCAAATTGTGCCCTGTCTAAGACATGGTGTGAGAGATTTTTTTTATACCGTCTCTCCTCATGTTTTCTTCCCTTTTCTCATCTAAGCAAAAACATTATTCTGAAGAAGAATAAGAGGGCCGCGCTAATTAGCAGCAGCTTTGTGCACTCCGCCCATCTTTCGGACGACTGTACGTACTTGTTCTCGTTGTATCTTGGTGCAATGATAATAACGCTTATTCTGATTCTGATTCCCTCATAGCCAGCTGCAGTCAGATCCATGGCTGTCGGCTAGTCGACCTCCAGCTGGAGATAAGAGAATGTTTTGGTCATGTTCTCATGGCGTCAACACCAGTGAGGTACTGCGAGTCAGTGAGTTTACCTTCTGACTGAGACAAGAGAATGTTTTGTGCAAACATTACAGAAAGATATTCTAAGTCATAATATAATAAAAAGATTCATAGTATAAAATTCTCAAACATAGGACGCCCCCACCAGTTTGCTTAGCTCACATAACACTCCTCTGCCCTGCAGCTTCATAGAAACCATTTATAGGAACCTGTGGCATTCCTAGCCATCTGATTGAACCTCCTCCCTCCATAGACAGCAGTCACCTCAGTCATCATGCCTGCACCTGATTCCAGACCAGTACCTGCTGCACTATTTAAACCTGTGCCAATCGTTCAGCCTACACTAGAGCCTTGATTGCCTTGGGTAATTAAGGGACAGCCTGTAAACTTGTTCTTGTGACAACAAGAACAAGAATTGGGCGGCTGTGGCTGAGTGGTTAGAGCAGTCGTCCTTCAATGCAAGAGTTGAGGGTTCGAATCCACCAGCAGTCACATGCCGACGTGTCCCTAGGCAAGACACTGAACCCCTTATTGCCTTCGATGTGTGTCCCATTGTTGTATGAATGTGTTCTAAAGCACTGATTAGTCTCTTTAGAATGATTTGTTCAATTAGCTTTGTACAGATCTACTTTGTAGTAGAGTGCTGTATGAATGGGTAAATGAGTGCACAGATTGTAGTGGAAAGCGCTTTGAGTGTCTTGATAAGATAGAAAGGTGCTACATAAGTACAGTCCATTAACTCTACTAACATTGTGATATTTGTGCCTGTTTGTCCAGTTCTGCCTCGTCGTGTCTCCTCGACTCCCTTCTTGCTCCTTGGATGCTTCTGGTTCATCAATACTGTGCACCATTGCATTCTTGCTCAAAGACCCAACTCTGGACTCCACCACATCAACCCCCTCCTGCCTCATACTTGTCTTTCGGGATTACTACACCTTCGTCAGATGATTTTGGACTCTGGGCCTCCCCCTCTTGGACGCGACCTGCAACACAAACCAACTGTAAACCAAACTGTAAGGAAAAACCTACAAACAGAATTATTCATCTCTGGACCTACTCGACTGAGACATACTCATCCTGTCTCCTGTTTTCCCTCCACTGCCAAACACCTGTTTCCAGCACTGTAAATAAACAATCACTTTTGTTATATCTGAGTCTGAGTCTTAAGTCTGCCACTATGGGGTCATTTAAAACTCACAATCATGTTAGAACCAAGGCTTGTCCACTAGGTGCTCACCAGTCAGTTCTCTCTCCAGGTTCCAACTGGGTGCCAGGGTTTTCCAATTCTTGTTGACTTGATTTATTTATTGAGGTGTTGCTTTGCTCAGATCATCACACTGGTCTTAGTCTGACTTCTTCACTGAGGACCAATTTCCCAAGGGAGACCCCACCAGGTGCTGACAACTCTGACTTTTGAATGAACATGTCTGTTGTTTTAGTCTAGGTCCTGTCAAGAGATGTAGCTGTTCTCAAGGTATACATTATTAATAGAACAAAGCTACAAACAAAACAAACAAAAGATGTGTAGCAAAATGTCTGATATGTCAAACTGGCATATCAGCAGGTGCAGGATATTTCCTTTAAGTACATTAAAATATGTGATTTTCTTATTAGTACTTAGAGTTGTGTACAACTGTAGAAGCTGATGAAGCACAAAGGATGTGAAGCTATGAAAAACAAAATTTGTTGTTCTGTACCATTAACAAAATACTTCATAAACCAGTGAATAGATGTTATTAAACTTTCAGAAAGCATTTTGTTGTACATCTTCAACTGATGACCTTTTGGAGTCAGTCCAATTTCAGATGCTATAATAAAGCACTAAACAAATGCTAAAATGGCTATAACTTAGTGAATTTTATAAATACTGAGCTAAAATTTAATGTGATAGTAGTTGACTGTCAGGACTCTCTTGTAAATGAGTCCCCGAGGTTCAATGGGATTAACCTGTATAAATAAAGGTTGAATGAACTGTCATTTACAACACATACTTAAAGTGCTAACTGCTAATGTATTTGTATCTATGCCAATTCAGCCTCTGCTACTGTGTCAGACATGATCTGAATTTTGACTTAATTCTTGTTTGCACGGCCACATCTTACCTCACATAAACTCAGAGCGAGAGTCATTTTGTAATTAGGCAAGGCACTGACAATGCAATAGGCTTTATTGACAAAGCCTTGAATCCCAGATGAACTGCATGCACGTGTGGGTTGGATTGATGTGAATAAGGCAGCTGATGCTGAGATGGCAGGACAAGGATACAGTCACCTCAGTGCAATGCCAACAAAGATGCTTGGCACAGCAAACAATGGACGACACAGTGATACTGACACCACAGAATGGATGTATTGATTGGATGAAATTCGTGAAGTGCATTAACAAGAGCACTAACATGAATTGCCACCAACTTCTCTGATTAACAATCAGCGCATTATTCCATTGGGAAATATTTTGGCATTGCCTTTCCTATTCGTTTGTCAAATTCAAAGGTTTGTTTTTCATACGAGAACTAAAATGAACCCTGCACTTAAAGTTGTTCTTCAGAATCAGAGATCATTCATCAGCATGGATATTTTTAGCCCTCAGCTATGCTGCACCTGCAAACTATGAAAACTAATACATAAATACAAGAGCTTCAAATAAAGTTTAAGCACTTTTGACTATTATTTTTGACTATTTAATTTTGCGGTCCTCCCACGTGCTTGGATTGGCATGGAAGTCAAAATGAAATCACTTTATGTTCTCTCAGGATTGAGAAACATTTGAATCAAAACGATCTACTTTGCTTTTTAACTACCATGTTAATTAATAAACACATCTCACAATGGTTTTCTGAAAATTATCTGTTTCATACTCAAAGATACATTTTTAACACTTTGTACAATAGGAAAAAAATTTTCAAGTTGGAGAATTTAAAGCCTTGAACTGCTCTGCTGTTTGCAGAAGAACAGTGAACGTATTTCACTTTATCCACAGGGATGACTTTTTATGCCACAACAAAGTCAAATCTGTGTTCTAGTATGAGAAAGTTGAGAAATTTAGAATGCATAGTGGTGTAATTATTTTGTAAAATATTGAATAATTAGCATATTACAACACAAATGGTCAACATTAATCATCCTCATCCAACTCTGTGTCATGTTATAACACATTAGAGTCCATTGAACATAAAATATGAAATATCCACTGTGTCTGATGCCTCAGCATGACACGTATTCATATATGAACATAAATGTTACGCTCTCAATATGCCTCGCTACAAGCTCCCCCTTGCATGGGGAGTAAACCCTTCACCCAGACAGCTGCTGGAGTTAAAGACTGATTGACACCTTTTAGCCACCAGAGGTTCAACACCTCTCCTGTGAGCCATTACAGATTCAGACAATCCATGACCAGCTGGTAAATATCCATTAGCTCTGAATCAGGATACTGCTGCACCGGTGCAGCTGTGTCAGTGTGGTGCAGTTTGGTGCCCATCTGCATGCACGCCAGCACCGTTTTATAGTGCACGTTTGCTGCATTACTCTCCATCCCCAAAGGTCCTCCAGTGGTGTGAATTGTTTGACCAGGGGGTGTTGTTCATTTTGCATTAGCTAACAGAATAGATCCTCTTCTTCTCTCAGACTGGCAGCAGACTAATGGCTCTGGTTGTCTTCCAGTGGCCATAGAGAGATGGAGACGCATGAGGGATAAGGGGGAAAAAAGTGTGGGTAACAAGAGATAAAGCAATGAAGAAGAGTGGAGTGACATGAATCCAGAGGAGGAAAGCAGGAAATCCCTTTTCACATTGGTGCCAGAGCTGGTCCAACCCAAACTCTTAACAGTGTGTGACAGTTCTGGAAGTAGTTTTGTGGTTAGCTGACGCCTGGATTTGAACTCCACGTGGTAAAGCAGATACAGCTCTACTGTTGCTGATGAATGTGATGGGGACCACCATTGGTTGTGCTTTGTACAGACAATTACATCATTAAACGTGAGCACAGAGTATATTTCAGAAAACAAAAGAGCTAAGATGAAGACAAGCAGATATTTTTTTCTCTGAAAAAACAAAACTGAAAATGAGCAATAAAAACATTTCAGTCATGGTTAGCAAAATAATTAAAATCATTGTTAGCAGTGGTAAAGAATAGGATTTTTGCAGAAAAACTTTCAGAAAAAAGTTATACATTAGTTGGTTTAAAGTTTCTGTCCAGGCATCAGAGTGCAATGTGAATTAGAAAACCACCAGGTTTACCAAAACAATGTTATCGCTCAAGTCCTATCACAACCCACTCATCCAGTATAATGTCGCAGAAGCAAATGGACTGTACTTATATAGCACCTTTCTATGTTATCAAGACACTCAAAGTGCTTTACACTACAAGCTGTGCCTCATTTACCCATTCATACAGCAATTGTACTAGATCTCTACAAAGCTAATTGAACAAATCATTCTAAAGAGACTAATCAGAGATTTATCACATTAATACACCAATGGGACACACATCAGAGGCAATGAAAGGTTCAGTGTCTGGCCCAGGGACACTTCAGCGTGTGACTGCTGGTGGATTCAAACCCCCAACTTTTGCATTGGAGGATGACTGCTCTAACCACTCAGCCACAGCCGCCCTAGTAACAGTCAACAGGTCTGGGAGGGAAATCCAATTATCCCTCCGCTCATAAACACTTCAGCTCCCCCTGAGGGATCCTAAGGTATGTTGGGCATTACTAACCAATGCTTTCACCTGTCTGAGGCTCTGACCCGCTCTGACTTCCTAAACTGAAAAAAGTCAATTTTGTAGAAAACATCCAGCCGCCAGCCCCTCCTCGCTTTATCCAACCACAGCTGGTCAGAAGCAAGGAGAAATCTGGGAAGGACTCTCCAAATTTATGTCAATGTAATGATATCAATCAACCCTTGAGGATAATAAAAATTATATCTTGCTGTCTCTTTACTGACTGGTCACATGAAGACTGATTATTACATAGAGTAAGGATCATGGAACATTTTAATATTCACAAAAACAGTACAGAAGCAGTGCATTAATACATTAATTGAGTAAATCTATGGAGCATGGTGAGTGCAAACAATGCACATTCCCTTGACATTACCCATCCTAATAGGATGCTCGAACTTCCTCAGCTGACCTGTTGGTTTGGAGGAGCAGTGGTTCTAAACTCCCCTGGATGACAGAACTTTTCACCTTATCGCCAAGACTGTACTCAGCATTGGGAGGAGGCCCATTTCAACAGTTTGAATACAGGATTTAGTTATTTCAGGCACGGTTCACACCTCATGCCCAAAGGTGAAGGTTGAAATGTAGATTGCCCAATAAATCAAGAGCTTTGTCACCACAAAAGTCCAGAGCAATGCCTTCATTACTGACAAAGCTCCAACTCATCGATCCATCTCCTACTCTATTCTTTTATGTTTAGATCTAATATTTCAGAGTTCAGAAATTCAAAGAGTAAAAATAACACACAAGAAGTAGTATATAAAATAATCAGGGCTTTTATTGCGAAGAAGGGGAAGGGAGTGAGTCTGGTCTGCAGCGAGATTAATAGCGAGGTTAGAGAGTGAGTGTATCTGTTAGAAGATCTTCAGAATGTGGTCCTTACTGAGTTCCCCTTTCTTAAAGGGTCTTGTAAAGCTTAGACAGAGTTTCCTGTCCTCAAGATGTCCAAGGAGTAGTTCCAGGGATTGCCAGGTGGGTGTGGAATTATCCAAATGGGTAAGGGAAAGCTGACTGTGGACAGCAGGCGGACAGGCAAAAGCCGCTGAGTTCACTTTTCCTTTCTGAATTCAGGAGGCAGTGATAGAGATATTCAGTCTGAAGTTGTGGTTGTTCAGTGGAGAACTCTTTGTGTTGCATGAACGCACAGAGTACTGTGAGGAAACAAGTACATTATATTTAGGAAACATAATCTGAGTTCATAAACATGACCTGGGCAGGAGCTGAATTATCTTTGAATTATTTTTAACAATCCCAAGAAGAATGCTAATTACCTCAACCTTAAATTCCCATGACTCCCATCAGCTGTGAGTGAATGCAGCTGGACCGGGTGAACCAGCAATGCCCACTCTCACAGCATACAGTGAAAGGGGTTAGAAGAGAAAAAACACAACGTCCAGAATCCTGTAAATTCTACCATCACTTGCAAACAAATTTCCCAGATACTTGAAGTCCACTGCTTGTGGCAGATGCTCACCACATCACATAGCAATGAATTATTTTTATGCCGACTATAGAAGTATTGTGCTATTGAAATGGATCCAGCTCACTGGAGACTTATTTTTGCCAAAGACAACAATCTTTAGAAGCAGACTCTCATTCCTGTAAATTGTGACTTGTTTGAAATCACAAACTCTAAAACACTGCTGTAGCATTATGGTCTGTATCTTATGATAATAACATTAATTCAACCTTTATTTGTACAGATAAATCACATTAAGCCTTGAAGACTCATTTACAAGTGATACCTGTTTAGACAGACAAAAATAATGAAAGTGACACATGTATAGGATTTGGATAAGCTCACAAGCTATATGTTTTTGTAGAAGCTTCAGTCCAAATGCCAGATTAAACGCCTTAATCTTTCTCAATATTTTTTTTTCACTTTTAAGGCAATGATTATGACAGCTGAGTGTTAGTGTTAATGCAATGTATTCTCTTCAGGATTTATGAGATAATGAATAGTATTCAATTTGTAAGTAATCTTTGTCTTGACCCATTGGTGTATGAGTCAAGATGGTGCATCTTTGAAGAAAGCCAATGTAAGTTTGCAAAAAAAGTCAATTTATTTTAGTCTTATTTACTTAACTCATGCAATCTGTTCCAGGTGTCAACATTCAAGCTTGTCTTAATTAAAGGGTAACAATGCGAATTTCTCCTGCTAGCTGGACAGACTACACATTGTAAAGGTGCAATTATGCAATTGTTCAAGTTGATCAAAGCCACTGCCACATTGACTGTCATTGCATGGTATCTACAAACAATCCATCCATCAGCTTTACCCACTTTTTCCACATCTGGTGTCCATATCCAGCAGTCACTCTTTGAGAGGCAGGATACACCATGGACAAGTCACAAGTCCATCACAGGGACAAGTTTAGACAAACTGCTATTCACACTCTCATTCATACCTAGGGACATTTACAGATACCAATTAGCCTAACGTGCATGTTTTCGCTCAATGGGAGAAAACCGAAGTATGGTTTACAATGTAGTTGGATTGCCAAGGCATGCACTCGACTAATTTTCTGTAGAAACATGTTTGGTTCTCTTGGTCAATAGGTCTTAAAAAGCAGCTCACCTTTAGGCCCTGCCAGAAATGATCAACCTCCTCTGAATGTGTGCCCTTTTCAACAGCCAGCTGGATGCTGTCAGCTGAGCTACAGCTGACAGCAAGAGAGCATCTTGAATGTTTCAAGTGAGTAGTTTTAACAGCCTCCAGCTTGTGAAGAGAATAGCAACAGATGACCAAAGCTTGATAAGTCACTTTCATTTCCAGTCAGGTTGTGTGGTTCTCCTGATTTAAGTCTTTTGTTTCTCTCTTTATTTCTAGAAGTAGATTTATTTCTTCCTGATGCTGAAAACAGTGTACGACAGTAAGGAACCCTCAGGGTTTTCTAGGCCTTCAGAGAAAGCCTACAAAGTCAGCACATATGAAATATTACATTTATTTTTTTTTTTTTAATTGAAAGTTTATATTATGTAAAATTTTTTCAGTAGTTCAAGTCAAGTCAAGTCAAGTCAGATTTATTTATAGAGCACATTTAAAACAGAAACTGTTACCAAAGTGCTTAACAAAAATATCACATCAACAGATAAAAAGTAGCAAGATATGTTTACAGCACATGGAATAAAAATATAAAACCAAAAACAATTAGAAACAATGAAATACTAGTTGGATGTAGTAGCTTGGTATTTCGGTGCTGCGGTCTTGTAACCCTGAGGCTAAAGGTTTGAGCTCATCAGGAAGGGCATCTGGCTTAAAACAGTTGTCTCTTATGAGTTCACTCACTGTGGAGACTGTTACAGAAGGGAGCAGCCACATTAATAGCAACATGAAATATTTATTTATTTATTTATTTATTTATTGTAAATTTATTCATTTCATATAAAAAACAATGACAATTTTTAGAAAGAAAAAAATTAAACAAAAAAACATAAAATGAAAGGAAGCAGAAGAAGAAAACATTCCTGCATCTAGTGGTGTAGATGTCTGTGATGGTGGTGAGACTGACTCCGACAGACTTCTGTGCAGCCTTCACCACTCTCTGCAAAGTTTTTCTTTCTGCAGCTGTGCAGCCTCCATGCCACACGTTGATGCTGGAGCACAGGATGCTCTCCACTGCACACCTGTAGAAGGAGGTGAGGACTGAGCTTCCCAGACCAGCTCG
>NC_056503.1:26243669-26247285 GCF_014905685.2 Nematolebias whitei | reverse complement strand
TGCACTGCACTGCTTGTCACATGTTTAGACGTTGATAAATGAGAGGTAGAAGAAGTGAAAAGCAGGCTGGCATAGATAAAGTAACTGTTAAGATTGTGGTGGTGGTCACTGAGAAAGACCCAGATGGACTCATCGAACATGTTGTATGTCTTCCTTATCTAGTCATATATTCTCTCTGTCTGCTGGTGTAAAGATATTAATATTTAAAACTAACCATAGTAAGATTTTAAATTTAAATTATATATATTAAGAGTTCAACTTTTCAACATCTTAGGTCAATATTTTAAAGTACAAACAGTCATGTTTTAAATTAAATAGAGTGAATGAATTATGGTGTCACTGTTGATTTCAGAAGCTGTGACAGCTGTCGGCAACAAACTCACGCAGTTGTAGCCTTTTAATAAATGTTAAGTCTGAGCGTTAGACCCAATGCAGACTGACAATATTCATACATTTTCTTAAGCATTCTCCAGGAACTCCAGTTTCCTCCCACAGTCCAAAAACAGGCATGTTAGGCTGATTGGTAACTCTTAATTGTCCCTAGGTGTGAGTGAGAGAGTGAATGGCTGTTTGTCTCCATGTGTACCTGTGATGGACTGGAGACCTGTTCAGGGTGTACCCCACCGCTCGCACAGTGATAGCTGGACATGGGCACCGTTGACCCCCGTGACTCGAAAAGGAATAAGCAGGTAAAGATAATGGATGGAAGGATGGATGGATGATTATTAATATTTACAATATTTTTTATGTTTTTTTAAAACAAAGTGTTTTTTATTGGTTTTTGCTGTTCAGCTTCAGCAGGAAGTTTATCCTGCAGCAGTATGGGCTGCACAAGGCTGGAGAAGCAAGCTTTTATTTGCAGCTGGTGCTAAATAATTTTAAATAATTTATTTTAAATAAAAATTGCAAGCCGATCATGCGGCTCATCCATCAATCAGCCAATTGTGTGTCATGTCCAATCTTACTTTGAAAAACTGTGATAGAGCGAGTCCGCGATAAATGAACCGCTAAGTAGTGAGGTACTACTATATACACACACACACATATACATTATATATATATATATATATATATATATATATATATATATATATATGCACATATATATATAATATATATACTTTCTATATATATAGTGACCATCCTGTGGGATTCAAATGTTTCTTGCCTTGTGTCAGATCAGCACCAATGAGCAGCAGCTGAGGCCAATCCTGTTAATTATCCTTATATTCCCCTGGAGCTTGTTAAGTGTTCCTTCCAATGCTGGAAAATTTTATACCAGTCAGCATAGTGATAGAGATCCTGTGGTAAATATGATTTTGATTCTCAAAAACAGTCTTCCCTCTGCGTCCTCTTAGCTTTTGTTTCCCTGAGAGTCTGACCCTGGACCTACCTATATACCACCAGTATTTCCAAAGTAAGGACTGGACCTAAAGGAACCTGTTGCTACCTGCCTACCTTCTACTGACCTGTGATCCTTTACCTTCCTCGATGTGTTGTAAGTCCTGAAGGAAACTGTAAGAGAATCATTTCCATCTACTCTGGGATCTGCCATCTGAAACCTTACCAGTCCTCCTCTTTTCAGTTTCTTTCCTCAGAGCCTCCTGTATTTAGTTGTGCATTTAATTTCACCTGTAATAGAACACACTTTCTTATTATTCCTGAGTTGTCCAAGTCCTGTTCTTCTCAGTCTTCTGCTCTGGCCTTCCTATGCAATTATGATACATCCCCTTATCAATATTATTTTGGCATTCAGGGAATTTAAGATGCAAATTGCCTGTAAATCATGAAACATTTTATTACATATAAATTCAATATTAGAAAGCCGTGTCATCTTGATCTCATCCCTGCAGGCAGCCATATTAATCTATCTTTGTTTGGCTACCTCTCCCAATGATGCGTGCAGAAAATGAACATTGTTAGAATTGATCCTGGTACATCGCTCCTAAAGCTCTCCATCTTGTGAATCAGCCCTCCGTGCCGTCCCAATTCCCGCTCCCCAACTTGTGTGCCAGTCAGCTCTGCTGGCAGCCGGCAGTTCACTATGATTTGTGAATTTAAATTTCATCAAACATCAATACCGCTTTGAATCATTTCCAAATGGGGATTTTATTGTTCTTTATACAAGAAAAGCACTCCAAGCTCAACTGTGCCATTCTTATAATCAATCACTTGTCCTTAAGTTGGTGTTCTTTAAGATGAAAATGAGAATTATGCTCACTTCCAGTTGGCTCACACAAAATAATCTGAGTCATATTTCTACATAATTAGGTTCTTAAGTGGAACTGGTGTAATCGAAGACCAGTACTGTGCATACATATACTTTTCTGACTTATAGTGTAGGCTTTCCTTCCGTGTGTAACTCTTGTTAAGAGTAAACGGCACAAGTTTCTCAGGTTTTAAGAAATTTCCGGTTACTTCTAGACTTGTACAATTTGTACATGTGGAAACAAACAAGACTGTATTGTTGAATGAATAAAAGAAACAATCCTAATGCTATTTCAACTTCTTGATCAGCTTTATTGTTCAAACCTAAATTGATTAATCAAGTAGAAAAACAAACAAACAAAAAGAAACCTACTTTTTCTTAGCCCAGTTTTCATTTTGCAACTTGTTTGTATTTTTGACATGATGTGTTATTGAGGTCAGAAAATAAACTTTTTTGTGTAAAAAAGCAGTTTATATATCATTGGTAAACCTATTATTGCCAACTGTAAAGATAATTATCTCAGCACTATAGTTATCTGATTTGCTTTTATAATGTATGGGCTCTGCTCTCTTCAAATCTTGACATGGGCTGTACATACAAAAATACCAAGTTTTAACTGAAATGGTAAGATGATAAAAAGCAAGTGCTGTTGAATCCCAGCATATATGAAAAAAAAATACTTTTGCAAAAGAGTCTTATATAATTATTTATCTTTGTCAGATGCTTCAGTCCATCTGAATATTTTTTCTCTTAGTTTCCAGTTCCTTCTATTCATAAAGTCTAGATTCAGTAGCATCTTTCAGACTGCTATAGTCCACTGTTTGCTTTATTTTTCTCTCTTCAATATTCATGCCTTGTATGGTTACAGAGCTGTCTTTATCTCCAGTATTTAACAACATGCCTACCTTTAATCCCCTAAATGTACAGCATATGCTATGTGACTTTCCAATTATTTTAATCAGCTGGAGAGGGTCTATGAGTCATTGCACACGTGGCCCTCTCAATTTGATTGACATGCAGCAGTGTGGACGAGTCATATCCCAGGTGAAGCAGCAGGATGTACTGGACACTTTTTAATCATGTACTTCTGACTGCGGCTGATAGGAGATGTAAGGGTGATTATAGTTCAAGGAGGGCGACTATGTGCGTGGGCCTTGGGATTATGGCTCTTCGGTGTTCCCTGACTTGAGAAATGAATGCATCAGTATTCAGATGGCAGCTTTCTCAGGGGTTACAGAGTCACTGAAGACACTCACTCTCTTTGGGAACTCAAAGACAACGACTGTAGATTACCGGTAATTTTATTCTGAGAACTGATTCCATTCTGATGAGGAGATGGGAGCAATAATAATAATAATAATAATAATAATAATAATAATAATAATAATAATAATAATAATAATAATA
>NC_056503.1:26229554-26243659 GCF_014905685.2 Nematolebias whitei | reverse complement strand
TAATAATAATAATAATAATAATAATAATAATAATAATAATAATAATAGACAGAGCTTTCTTAGTTTACACATATCCCAGGATAAATTTGACAAGTCGGCCTGTTTTGAGGCCAAACGGGGTAGTCAGATGCAGATAAGCCACATATGTTGATTTTTGGGGGGATTTTTTTGGTGGGGAAGGAGCCTGAGCTGGTGTGTGAGGTTGAGAGGTTCTGGCTAGAAAAAGTCGGACTCACCTCTACGCATGGCTCTGGCTCTGGAACCAGTTTCCTTGAGAGGGGTTGGACACTCTTCCACTCTGGAGTTGCCCCTGGTGAGAGACGCCGAGCAGGAATGGGCATACTTATTGCCCCCCATCTTGGTGCCTGTGTGTTGGGGTTCACCCCGGTGAATGAGAGGGCGGCCTCCCTCTGCCTACGTGTGGGGTGACAGGTTCTGACTGTCATTTGTGCTTATGCACCGAACAGCAGTTCAGATTATCCACCCTTTTTGGAGTCTTTGGAGGGGGTACTAGAAAGTGCACCTCCTGGGGACTCCCTTGTTCTGCTGGGAGACTTCAATGCTCACGTGGGCAATGACAGTGAGACCTGGAGGTGTGTGGTTGGGAGGAAAGGCCCCCCGATCTGAACCCAAGTGGTGTTCTGTTGTTGGACTTCTGTGCTCGTCATGGATTGTCAATAGCGAACACCATGTTCAAGCATAAGAGTGTCTGTATGTGCTCTTGGCACCAGGACACCCTAGGCCGCAGTTCGATGATCAACTTTGTCATCGTCTCATCTGATCTGCGGCCACATATCTTGGACACTCGGGTGAAGAGAGGGGCGGAGCTGTCCACTGATCACTACCAGGTGGTGAGTTGGCTCCGATGGTGGGGGAGGATGCTGGTCAGACCTGGCAGACCCAAACCTATTGTGAGGGTTTGCTGGGAACATCTGGAAGAGTCTCCTGTGAGACGGAGCTTTAACCCCCACCTCCGGGGGAACTTCGAACATGTTCCCGGGGAGGTAGGGGACATTGAGTCCGTGTGGGCCATGTTCCGTGCCTCTATTGTCAAGGAGGCTTACCAGAGCTGCGGCCTCAAGGTTGTCAGTGCCTGTCGTGGCAGCAACCCTCAAACCCGGTGGTGGACACCGTTGGTGAGGGATGCTGTCAGGCTGAAAAAGGAGTCCTATTGAGCCTTTTTGGCCTGTGGGACCCCAGAAGCAGCTTATGGATACCGGCAGTCCAAGCGACATGCGGCTCAGGTGGTCGCTGAGGCATAAACTCGGGCATGGGAGGAGTTCGGAGAGGCTGTCGAGAACGACTTCCGCACAGCTTTGAGGCGATTTTGGTCTACCATCCGGCATCTCGGGGGGGAAAGCGGTATACCACCAACACTGTTTATAGTGGGAGTGGTGTGCTGCTGACCTCAACTTGGGATGTCGTGGGTCGGTGGGCAAAGTACTATTAAGACCTCCTCAATCTCACCGGCACATCTTCCACTGAGGAAGTGGAGCCTGGGGACTCTGAATCTGGCCCTCCAATCTCTGGTGGTGAGGTCACCGAGGTGGTTAGAAAGCTCCTCGGTGGCAGGGCCCCAGGGGTGGATGAGATTCACCCAGAATTCCTTAAGGCTCTGGATGTTGTAGGGTTGGGTTTGCTTACGCGACTCTTCAATATTGCGTGGACATCGGGGGAAGTTCCCCTGGATTGACAGACCAAGGTGTTAGTCCCCCTATTCAAAAAGGGAGACCTTAGAGTGTGTTCCAACTACAGGGAGCTCACGCTCTTATGCCTCCCTGGTAAGGTCTTATCGGGGGTTCTGGAGAGGAGGGTCCGTCAGATAGTCGAACCATGGATTCAGGAGGAGCAGTGTGGTTTTCGTCCTGGTCGTGGAACACTGGACCAGCTCTACACTCTCAGCAGGGTCCTGGAGGGTGCGTGGGAGTTTGCCCAACCGGTTTACATGTACTTTGTGGACTTGGAGAAGGCATTCGACCGCGTCCCTCGGGGAACCCTGTGGGGGGTACTCTGGGAGTATGTGGTACCAGGCCCTTTGATATGGGCTGTTAGGTCCCTGTATGACCGGTGTCAGAGCCTGGTCTGCATTGCCAGCAGTGTCAGGCTTTTTCCCGGTGAGAGTTGGACTCCACCAAAGTTGCCCTTTGTCACGATTCTGTTCATAACTTTTATGGACAGAATTTCTAGGCGCAGCCATGGTGTTGAAGGGATCCGTTTTGGTGGCCTTAGGATTGCGTCCCTGCTTTTTGCAGATGATGTGGTCCTATTGGCTTCATCAGATCGTGATCTACAGCGTTCGCTGGAGCGATTTGCAGCAGAGTGTGATGCCGTCGGGATGAAGATCAGTTCCTCCAAATCCGAGGCCACAGCCTTGAGCCGGAAAAGGGTAGAGTGCCCTCTCCAGATCAGGGAGGAGGTCCTGCCCCAAGTGGAGGAGTTCAATAATCTTGGGGTCTTGTTCACGAATGAGGGAAAAATGGAACGTGAGATTGATAGTCGGATAGGTGCAGCGTCTGCAGTGATGCGGGCGCTGTACAGGTCTGTCGTGGTGAAGAGAGAGCGGAGTCAAAAGGCGAAGCTCTCAATTTACCAATCAATCTACGTTCCTACCCTCATCTATGGTCATGAGCTTTGGATTGTGACCGAAAGAACGAGAGCTCAGAAACAAGCGGCCAAAATGAGTTTTCTCCACAGAGTGTCTGAGCTCTCCCTTAGAGATAGGGTGAGAAGCTCTATCATCCGGGAGGGACTCAGAGTAGAGCCGCTGCTTCTCCATGTCGAGAGGAGCCAATTGATGTGGCTTGGGCATCCATTTAGGATGCCTCCTGGACGCCTCCCTGTTGAGGTGTTCCAGACACGTCCCACCGGGAGGAGACCCAGAGGAAGACCCAGGACACACTGGAGGGACTGTTTCTTGGCTGCCCTGGGAATGCCTCGGGATTCCCCCGGAGGAGCTGGACCAAGTGGCTTGGGAGAGGGAAGTCTGGACCTTCCTACTTAGCCTGCTACCCCGCGACCCGACCCTGGATAAGCGGAAGAAAATGGATGGATGGATGGATGGATGTTGATTTTTTCTGTCAGACTATTATTTCTTGTCAGCCTTGAGTTCTGCTGGTACTTTTAATTCAAAATGGCCAATTTGTGGGCATTCCACTGGTCTGTGCTTATTAGCTCCCTCCAAGGTCGTCTCCAACTTGCTGGCGAGTCCCAGAAGCTGCAACTGGCCTGTGATTCTCACAAATCTCTTCCATGTTATTGTTTAGCTCATAAATCAGATGATTTTGAGTGCTCGAAGCATGAACCAAACCTGCATACAGGGTTGGCAGCTTTACCATGGCCGAAACTGCTGCCGCTGTCTTCTATAATTGCCAATAACATAGGTATCCGCCGGTACAAAAAAAGCAGAAACACTGCTATCATGATTCCAATATCTTCAACGTCCTCCTTAGACAATACGGAAAGGCACATCAGATCCATGACATTCCCTGTTGCGCGCGTCTCAGCAGAGCATGAGGGTTCTCCAGGACCCTGTTGCTTTGTTAAAAACATTTTATTGATTGTGATGAAAGTCCAGCTGACTACTGTAGATCCATGACAGTAGCGTACGGTTCAGAAGATGTGTAAATAGGCGCTCCGATACACAAAAGAGAGAGCAAAAAAGCAGGAGGAGGACAGGAGAGGGAAGAACTATGTCTGTCTTGCACAAGAGCGAGTGAGGAAAAACACTAAAAATGCAATAAGGTTTTCTCTATTTCTCTTTGGTTTTTCTTTTTTGTGGGGGGGGGGGGGGGGGGAAGAACTGAATGAAGCTGCCTCAGCATGGGAAAACCACAGGATACATCCAGTGCACTACTTGCAAACTCCTCATGGCCGCCCATCTATCATGCACGCAGTGCCTCACCTGTACGGAGCGAGGGACCATCTGCACCACGTTGATCTAAATAAAATGGAAGCCTGCCTGGAAAACTGTGTGTTCAAAGAGTTTCATGTGATGAAGATGTCTTCAATATCTGTGTGGACCTTATTTCAGAGCAAAATCTAGAGGTAACAGATGGGGTGTTTGCAACTGTAGATCTATACATAAAACTTCCACAAATGATCAGCAGTGAGATGGAATATTAAATGAAAATGATCTGTTACACTTGCGTACTGTGATTAGAGCTTATGTTGGCCTTTTTCTTCAAATTGACTGAAATAATTAGTATTGCCAGATGATAAAACCCTCATCAAATCAGTCCACAAACAATATGCATATTGGTGAAAAAAAAAAAAGAAATTGTGCAAGATATGTCTTGATGTCCAGTCTTTTATCTTCACAAATGATGACTACATTTCAGTTGGTGCCAAGAAGATATGTTTGAGGAAAGAATAAAAAAAAAATGCTGTTGTAATTTCAGCATTTGTCATGCAGTGTTGATTTAATGTGACGTGTGAAACAGCATGACAGAGAGATGTTCAACAATTTACTATATCCTTTAAAATAAAGCTTTGTTGCATTGTTTATAAGAAATGCTTCTTTTAAAAAAAGTACAAAATGAAAAGTACCTCAATGCAAAAAACTCTACACAAATTATTATTACTTATTATTACCATTATTATTTCCACTGCAGTTTTCTGGCCATGAATCATTATTGTCCTTTCTTTTTTTAGTAAAAACAAAAAATATAGTTTTGTCTGTTCATACAGTTCTCCAACTGTAGTTTCTTCATGTAGGGAACGTTCCTGAAAATCCCTTATGTCAACCTCAAAGTCTGTGATTCTGCCCTCTGCGCTTTTTTTGATCAGAAAAAAAACAACTAATGCTTTTTCAATTAACTCATCTTTTCTAGTTTTTTGACAACATTTTTTCTTGTTCCTCCACCTTTTTTCTCCTTGAAAAAACTTTCCATCACAAAAGTTCAGCCACCCCAACTTAACTTTTCAGAATGTCTTCTCCACATTCCTAGTTTTCCTTTACTGGCACATGCTCATAATCACCACTTTTGCTTTGTCTTTTAGTCTTCGCCCTCAGTCGGTCAAACAGTTTTGATTTATGGCCAACATAATCATTTCCTCTTTGTCTGCAATGTCCAAGAACTGCCAGTCGGTCACCATATAAAGACAGATCCACTTTGAGCTGCTCATCTGTCATGAGCTGTTCGACACTGGAATCAATACAGATAAAAGCAATACTTCATTAAAACTTTTTAAAGTTTTAGTTTGTAAATTAATAAAATAGGTAGTGCTGAAAATACAAATAACTTTATGAAACCTTTGTCTTTGCTTTATCTCTAATGTTGGTATAAGGTAAGGAATCTTCAATTAAGCTGATTATCCTATTGAGCGAATTACCTTTGCTTTTTCCAGTTGCTGTACGATTTCTTCTGAAACATTTTGTGACCTTAAGAAGTCAAACAGCCCATCCATCCTCTGAGTTGTTATACACACAAGCCTAATAAATAAAAGTTTTGAAATATAGCATCATATAAGATGTTGCTGTCATTAAAATATTTGAAAAGTGTTCATGTTTACAGCCCCTGTACATTTTGGTAATTACATTTTGTGATAGGAAAGCAGTAACAAAACAAAACAAACAAAAAAGAAAATCGAGGATTGATGGTTATTTGATTTCTGTTTTCAAATACAAACGTTTACTTGAAATACAAGTAGTTTGTGTATTTTATAAAGTAAGTACATATTATTTTAAATTTTGTTTGGTTGCACTCTGCATTACTGATGACTTTGGGTGTCAAAATATGAGAATGTGTCTTTAGTTTGTTTTGCTTGACTTTGATTTTATCATTTGACTTTAGAAATATGAAAAGACAAACCAAATTTCAAATATATTTTCATTCTTTTAAGGCCATAACACAAAAAAGGGTCTGATTTCAATTCATTTTTTTGTACTTTAACACAAACTATTTTATTATTATTATTGTTGTTAGTTATTGTTTTGTTATTATTATTATTATTATTATTATTATTATTATTGTTATTATTGTTGTTGTTGTTGTTGTTGTTGTTGTTGTTGTTGTTGTTGTTATTATTATTATTATTATTATGCTTTCTGAACAGAACACAAAATTACCAAAGCATGTATGGACGATTTGCATAAGAATTGCCATTACACTTTAAAATCCTTCCCTAGAAAAACAATTGACCTTTCTTTCTTAAAAATGTGCCATCTTGTTAAATCCTTGGAAAAATAAAATAATAATAACAAAAACAGTGCTAAGCATCAACCTATGAAGTATTTCATGCAAAACAAGAAATAAGCATAAACCAATGACATGAGCAACACTAAGATTTTGTGATTTGTACAAAACATGCATTATGCAAACATGAAGTTATGCATAATGGACATTGGTTTTTATTTACCTCTTCTTACATTCAAGTCAAGATTATCCCCCTCTGTTCAGGTGCTGCAGATGTTTTGATAGTTAAAACAAACAGCATTAAAATGACAACATCAGTGCACTGCATGTCAGATTTTTGTTTAGGGAGACCGGGTATGGTTGTAACATGGGGAAAGTTGTAACACCACCAATTCCACCAATCACGGATAAGATAGGAGTCATATGATCATTCCTGTGTTTACCCAATTCCTCTCCGATTCCACATGGTGATTGCCAAGCTTTGAAACAGGTGCATGCAGATTCTATAAAGAAAGAAAAAAAAGATTTTGAGGTAAGAAAGTAAATTATTGAACTAAGACTATATTTTGTTTAGTATTTATACTATTATACAGTACAAAAAACATAGAAATTATATCACATTGTATTGTAGTTTCTCAGACAAAATGTGATGCATTTCCCCCCTGCTAATTTCAAATCACTATGCTAATACAGCTAGTTAAATAATGGCTGTCAGGGTGGGGTGGGTTGTAACACACCTTCAAAAAGTTTTACACATGCAACTAAGAAAACTTTCTTGATTTTAATAATTTTACAGAATGCCTAGGCAGTGGAAAAGACAGATTGACAGAGGTGTTCCTGAAAATGTTTTTAAAAAAGAATGCCTGGATGAAAATGAATCTTGCCAAGATGATATATGATATTACAAGTACTGTGATGACTGCTCTGCTTGCAGCTGCAACACCCAAAAACATTTGTCGGTTTCCAATCCACAGGTATTTGGCCCTTCAATCCTGACATTTTTGAGGAGTGTGACTATGCACCCTCACAAGTCACTGACTGTCCAGTCCCAGGTACGTCATTGACATCTGGAGCTTTCCAGCCACACTCTCCACCAACTCACATGGCGACTGCGTCCAGCTCACCTACAGAGTGCCTCCTCTCCTCCATCCTACCCAATTACTTATGGCTCCTCTGTAATTCATGATGTCACCATGTGCTGTGTTCCTATGAGCCAGGCACATCAGGGTTGTCTCCAGGTCAGGTGTTCAGTCCTTTGGCAATACGGCCATTTCCAAAAGCAAGGCCAAGGAAATCAACAAGAAGGATCAGTTAGAAAAGGGTCTGAAATACTCACCGATACACCAGTGAAGCATTCAGTGATGGAGGAAGATTAGAGAAGAGGAAGCAAAAATGTAAGAAAGAGTATCTTAGGAAAGAATAAAGGCAAGCAAAAGAAAAAAAGGAGAGAAAGCCCACCATTAAAATGTTGAAAGCCATAAGAAAGTTTGTTCTAGTAGGCCTACACTAATTTACAAATGCACACACCTGTTGCAACTTACATCATGTAGTACTCCACTACCAGGGTAGGTTCACTTCACGAGGGCAGTGATAACCTTGCAAAGGTCTGAACTAGTGCCCTTTGTAGAAGACAAATGTGTGTACTTTGTGTAGTTTGGGCACTCTAGCTAAAAATAATAATAAAAAAAAAAAACAATAAATGAGTAACAGGTGCTGAAGCAAAAAGTGTTAGAACCATACCTGGTCTCTAGGGCTGGGCAATATATCAATAAAAATAACTAACACCGAAATTTATAACAGTGATTGACGTCATGTTGCCCATGTCGGTATTTTCGGTGTTTTAAAAATTAAAATAGAAGTTGTTTTGTCCTTTGGCTGTGTATAGGTAAGCTTTGCTCATGTCCCTTTAAGACGCTGCGCTATGTGCAGTCTGTAGTCACGTGACTCCACCCCATCCAGTCTGTCACAAGAAGTGAAAGAGACTGTGTGGTTGAGAAAATGGAGGGAATTTTGAATGTTTAAGCAGCAGCAGAGCTGTTCCAGGAGGAAGAGGAGCAGCTGATTAAAAAAAAAGTGTTAGCTTTTAACTGTTTACAAGAGATGTTTACAGAGAGGTAGGTCTTTGCACATGACATTAAATTTGCACAACACATTGTTTACTTTTCCAAATGGCAAATGTGAAATTTATTTTTTATTATTTAGTTTTATTTACAAGGGCATACATGACAACTCAAATGTGACCATTTAATTTATAAAAGCTTTTATTTTTTTGTGTGTTTACAGGAAAGTTATATTATTCTTCTAAATTTGTTCAGTTGTGCTTGTTTGTTCAAAAACTAACAACTAAAAGTACACATTTTCTTCATTTATTTGCAGAAGCTGTAGTTTTAAAGTTCATTAAAGTGGCAATAAAAAGGGAATTATACCATCAATATAACTGGCTGTGAATTATTTATGCGGGCATATCACATTATTTTTTGGGGGTGGGGGGTTGCAGTTATCGTCCATTTATCATTATCGAGGTGAACTGCTCGATATATTGTGATATTGATTTTAGGTCATATCACCCAGCCCTACTGGTCTCCCTATTAAAAAAGCTATAAAGTTTCAGAAATATATTTGCTTATGTCTAAGACGTGTACATCATTAATTATTACATGCACATCAGTGGATCACCATCATACTGTATTTATTTACATGACGTGAAAGCAAAGAAACTGAAGGTCTCGAGTTATATATAGACATTTTAGACTGTAATTCAACTAAACGTGTCTATTCACTGCATCACTGGTGACCAGGAAGTTGAATACAGAGGTGCGGTGGACAGCTTTGTGTAGTGGTGTGGACAGAAACACCTGCAACTCCACATTGGAAGAACTAAAGAGCTGCAGGTGGACTACTGGAAGAAGACCAGCCCCCAACATCAAGGGTACTAAGGTGGACACTGTGGACTGCTACAAAGTACCTGGGGGTCCACCTAGACAATTAACTGGACTGGGCGGCCAACGCCCTCTACAAGAAAGAACAGACCCTTTTTCTTCTGAGGAGATTCAGGTCCTTTTAACGTCTGCAGGACCATGCTGCAGATGTTTTACCACTCGGTGGTCTCCAGCGTCTTCTTCTACGCTGTGGTGTTCTGGGGCAGCAGGGTGAAGAAAGCTGATGCCAACAGACTCATTAAACTCATCAAGAGAGCTGGCTCAGTGCTGGGAGTAGAACAGTAGAACTGCAGTCTCTGAGAGAGGTGTCTGAACAGAGGATGCTGAGGAAACTGCTCCAGATCCTGAACAACATGTCACACCCCCTGCATGACACCCTGGACTCTTACCACAGCACCTTCAGTTGTAGACTGAGACCACTGAGGTGCTCCACAGAACGACACAGGAAGTCCTTTCTCCTTGTGGCTATCAAACTTTTAAACTCCTCCCCCTTTTTACACATAGGACAATAAAATTAATCCTGCACCACAATAAATACTTTAATGTTTCTGTCTACACCTGACCTGTTTTAGATCTTAATTGTTGGTATTTTTTTATATTTGTTTTGTATTATTTTTATTTTGTATATGTTGTGTGATTCCTTGTGTATGTTCCTTTGTACTGAAACTCTGTCAATTTCTTGCAGGATCAATAAAGTTCTATCTTATCTTAAATAAGAAGGTATTCAGTCCTTTCTGAAAACTTTCTGTAGTCTGGGGTATCCTTAGATTATTTCAAGCATATTTAGTGCAGATTTATAAATATTGAGATAAAAATTGGTGTGGTTGTAGTTGAAAGTGTTGCTCAATAAATATTAGCATTAAAAGAGCTAGTGAGATCTTGGGACATACCTGTAAACATACATACAACATGAATGGATAACATCATATCTATTTGGTCACTCCCAGTGTGCACATATCAATTAAGCTGCATCACCAAGAACAAAACAACATGGGAGTACCACAAGTTTCTATTTTAGGTCCATTTATATTTATTTTATACACAAATGATCTCCATCAGACTGTGTGGTTGACAACAAAATCCAAATGTATGCAGACAACACAGTCATCTATATGCATGGGAAATACACTGATAACATCACAGTTATTGGTTGCCACGGAGAAAGTATTATGGCTAAATGAATCATGTCTTACTCGCATGTGTCAGAAAAACAGCTACGATGTATTTCACCAATAAACAAAAACGCAACAACTATCCATATAAGTGTTAGGGGAGATGGGTGTCTATGGCTGAGTGGTGAGCAGTCGTCCTCCAATGCAAGAGATGGGGGTTCAATTCCACCAGCAGTCACATTATGAAAGTACGGTCCATTTACCATTAAGTAAAATGTTACTGAGTTCAAATATTTGGACTCGGATTTTAAAAAAAGCATGTAAAACAAATGAGCCATACTTGGAGATACAATCTTGTAAACTTTAAATATATCAGAAATTCACTAGATGCATCTAAAAAAAACTTTCTTGTATGCAATGATTCTGTCACATATCTCCTATTGTATCTTGTGTTGATATCAAGCAAACAAATAACTAATACTCCTTGAGTCATTTTAGAATTAAGCTCTTATAAGAAGAAACAACAACATATACTTATAATTTCTAGACATAAGTTGTTGTTTTGAAAATATTACGTTTGCAAAAGTACATTTTGTATTTAAAAGTATACACAATACTATGCCTCCACCTGTAAAACATTTTGTTCACCTGACCTTAGAGTTTATGAACAGTGTAACAAGGGCCACCTCTAGATGGGAGTGCAGTATTTCTAAAAGAAATATATATCTTTGGATAATCAGCATTTTCATACAAGGCCACAAATGCTTGGAAAGATCTGAAGACCAACACTAAGTACAGAGCATTCTCAAACAAACAAACAAAAAAAAAAATAATAAGAACTCAGACTTGTCAGCACTGATGTTAAACTTTTTAAAAATACTATCAGATTTTAAAATATGATAAGAATGTATGCATTTTTTATATGTATTATTGTATGAACCATTTTGCATAAGTATATATATGTCATGTTTTCTATGTACTTTTTTTAAAACTATGTTTTCAATTTAGATTTATTTAGTATTTGTTCTTGCTTGCCACAGGGACCGAAGGTGGAAATAAGCTAAATATCTATGATCTGGAACATTGCATCTTTCCTCCATTTGAATTTAAAGTTTGTTTGTTTTGTTTTGTTTTTTTGCATTGTGCATACCATTATTTAAATGGTGCCTTCTCATTTAAAAATGTTATTACAACACTCTTGTATAAAGGGGGTGGGTGATATGTAATCAATCCATCCATCTTTACCTGCTTCTTCCTTTTTGGGTCATGGGGGTCACTGGTGCCCATGTCCAGCCATCACTGTGTGAGAGGCGGGGGACACCCAGGATGGGTCAGAATGGGCAAGTCCATCACAGGGTCACACAGAGACAAACAGCCATTCAGTCTCTCACTCACACTTAGGGACCATATAGAGTTACCAATCAGCCTAACATGCATGTTTATGGTCTGTGGGAGGAAACTGGAGCACCCGGAGAAAAAAAACACGCATGCACAGTGAGAACATGTAAACTCTACCCAGAAAGACCCCAGGCTGGGATTTGAACCGGCAACATTTTCACTGAGAGGTAGCAGCTCTATCAACTGTGCCACCGTGTCACCCGATATGTAATCCTAGTTTATTATTATTATTATTTTTATGGTTCATCTGGTAGAGCCTTAATTACAGATTATGAACTTCAAGTACACCTTTGATCAGCAGTTTTTAATCCAAGTTTAAAAAAAATACAAAATGAGTACATGATTAGTGATCTCAGTGAAGTGAGAAGAAAAGAAATATTAAGTTTTTAGGAAACAATGCCATTCTTGCTTATCTTTCAAAAAAAGTTTAAAATATAAACGCAAAATAAATTGTATTTTTAATTTACTATTAGAGTTCCCAGTTTCAAAAATATAAATGAGAGGATTAAAGAAAACTTGTCCGACATTGCTTGTCGCAATCAGCATGTTGTACCCAAACACAAACAGACACGGGAGACTCGAAGATAAGATCTATTAATTAAACAGAAAAAAAACTCAAAACAAAAGCTGACATGTCAGCAAAGTTTACTTGGGTACATGGAAACAAGAGGAATAGAACATGAGAGGGTGTGGGGAAGCACAATTTATGCACAACATGAAGACACTGAGATGCTGAACTTAAAGGAACTCTAACGAGACACAATGATGAACACCTGGAGAAAGATGATGAGGAACAGGTGAGTGTGGCAGGAGCTGACTACATGAGGAGGAAAACACCAGGAAACAAGACTCAGAGAACCAGATAAAAATAATCACACATAGACAAAAACATCTCAAAACACACAGATATGACAATTGCTTATTGGAAGTGACCTGATCAATTCCCTGATTTAACGGGTATAACCACAAAGAAAGAACAATACTTAAATAATTGGTTTACATCTGCTATCATCTGCATTTGTTTGTTAAATGCTGAACAATTCAAAAGGTTGAAAACTTTTTTTTAATCATGAAAATAATTCAGACAGCTTCCTCTCACTGGTAATTTCAATTCAATTCAGTTTATTTATATAACGCCAAGTCACAGCAGAAGTCAGGGCGCTGAACAGAAACATTCATATACCGTCTATAAAAAATAATTTAAGACTTTATCTGAGGAGCAGACTGCTTTGAGTTTAACTCCATCACAGAACTCTCATTTTGAGCAAGCATGAAGGCGACAGTGGAAAGGAAAAACTCCCTCGTGAGGAAGAAATCTCAAGCAGAACCAGGCTCAGGACAAGCGGCCATCTGCTTCAACCGGCTGGGTTTGATAGGAACAGGAAGGAGGAACAGATACACAATGGAAGAATAATAATAATAATAATAATGTCATCACAATGTCAGCACTGTATGTTTCCATACAATGGCGAAATTAGTCTCTGCATTTAACCCATCCACCGCCAGGTGGTGCAGTGGGCAGCTATTGAAAGCGCCCGGGGGACATTTTTGAGAATCACGTTATAATAGAAAGAGTATCAAATGAAAAGTATACAATTTTAACAATTAGTTTAAGGAAATGAGGTCAATTTGTCCTCTAGTAGTCTATGTTTATGGCAGCATAACAAGCCAACCAGAACTATAGGATTTATCAAAAAGATAAGCCAGTCTTAAAACTGGACAATGTGTCAGCTGCACGGACAGAAACTGGAAGTTGGTTCCACAAGAGAGGATCCTGATAACTGAGTAATACAAAAAATAGTTTTGAACTAAATGTTTGCATGGTTTAAATATGTCCAAATCCTTTACTATTTAGACTTTGAAACAATTGATATTTTGACCTGATGTAAAATACCTTTTGTGATTCTAATTGGAAAGGTTAGGGTTAGACTAGCTGTGATGAAATTGTACTGTAATTAGCCTTAGTGAAATCTAAAATCAATACATGTAGCTAAATTCCACAAATGTACTCCAGAAACACAAACCTTTAATGTATTCGCAGCAGTTTTCAGCATTTATTTGTAGACTCTAAAACATATAACGCCACACGAACATTTCCCCTTTTCTTACCACATTAACAGTAAAAAGAAAAGAAAAAAAGGGGACAGGAAGAAGCAGTACCCTGATGAATACATGGAGCATCTTCAAAAAATAATTACAGGAGATGATGAAGCTGTCTGTATGAAATATGGCTTTTTTAACTGTATAACACTTAATTTGGTTCTGGTATAAGAGCAAGTATGCCCTCTGAATCTACTTGTACCTGCTTTGCTGACATCTCATTAGAAGCATGTCAGACCCTTCTGCAAAGTGTTATGATGATTATGCTGATAGTCTGGATGATACACGAGAAAGGAAAAAGACTTCCAATTTAGAATTACCAGTGACGTGTTCATGAGGTTAATTGTAATGCAGGAAGAATCAAACCATTGTCGCACTCAGAAAGATATGCATTTTAATCATTTCAATAATGCTTTGACACA
>NC_056503.1:26211321-26229454 GCF_014905685.2 Nematolebias whitei | reverse complement strand
ATATATATATATATATATATATATATATATATATATATGTATAGGAGTTCCAGATTTGTAGTTTTCTTCTTAGTGGTATTTCTTAGTTTTATACAACCCAAGGCTCCCTGCAAAACACATCAAAATGTCCTTAATTAGCTTGAGACTCTGCATACAAAGATAATAGTGTACTAAATTTAGTTGCATTGCCCAAGGGCAGACAAAACACAAGATGTAGATTATGTTTGGGTTTGATACATTTCAAACATTTCTGTTCTCAGTTGAAGGTTGGGTGTTTTGAGGACGGTGGAAAGATAAGATCACCTGATCATACTGACCCTAATGACTTATCTTTCCTCTGCCTGTGTGTTATGAATTGGGATAGTTGTGTCGTAGCTTTGCTGTGAATGAATGGACAAGGTGACCCACGCTGTAGATCAAACTGCTGAACAACTCCTTGGGGACAAGATCCTGCTCTCGCCTGACTGGATGTCATTTTCTCCATTTAGCCCCATCTCACACCTGTAAAAGGATGGTCTTCCACCTGAATGCTTACAGCCCCTCTGGGACAGAGCAATGTTTTTGTTCACAACTTTGTCAACATGTTTATGGTAATTCTCTGTTGGCTTGAAAGAGCATGAACTGTCATTTGATTTTAGGTTAATTTTGCATGGCTTATTATGAGTTCCCTTTGTTGAGAATTTTAGCCAGCTATTCAGACTTTTTTCAGAACAGATTTTTTATTTTATTTGTCTGGGAATAGATCCGTGCAATAACACAACCAGTCTGGCTGCAGGTGGGCTTTAAGCAATTAAAAGCCCTTTATCTTATGCCTATCTTATTTGCCATTTCTGATTGATATGCCTCTCAACTTTTAGATGTATCTGTTTGTGAAAATAAACTTCAGCTGACTGGGTATTCTAAAAGTGAGAATTGGTGAGCTTATTTGTTTATTTATTTGTTTTTGGAGTTAGCATGCCAGCACTAGCCTCCAGATTATTGTATTGGACTCTGTGATTGCTCCATTTATTTGAATGTGCTTATAGAAAAAAACAATGATCAAACATTAATACTTTTCTATATTAAATGTTACTGATGGTGTTAATCTATTTCTGAACACCTGCATTTGTATTGATCTGGAGAATGAAAATAAGCCTCATGCAAGTAACTAGGTCCTGTTAACAATGAAGCATTTAAGGATTAAAGGAGTCTGACAGCTGTTCCGAATCAGCTGCTTGCTTTATGGCAAAGGCTTCAGGTGGCTGCAGAAGTCTGACTGACTTCTGTTTTCTCTTTAACACTTTAAGATTATTTTAGGACATGCCTAACATCATCTGAGGACACTGTAAATCATTTTAAAGTAAATTCTGGGAATGCTTACAGAATAACCTTGTATTTTATTATTTTGATAGTTAATTTCACTGGGAAAAAAAGTGTTTTGTGGCACATACTGTATTTTATAGGTTATTTACATTTTTTTATTTAGCCTTTATTTATCCAGGTAGTCTCATTGAGCCACGAGAACTCATTTTCAAGAGAGACCTGTTTAGGGAGCACATGGTGGGGGTTAAGGGCCTTGGTCATGTGCCCAGAGTGGGGCGAATGAGGGTGGGGGCAAGTGTGGGTGTTTCACCTACCCCACCCACAATTTTGATGTTGTCGGGGCCGGGGCGTGAACCGGCGATCTTCGGATCACAGGCCCACCTCTCTAACCTCTGTGCCACCACTCCACACATGTTCATGTTCATTTTACAGAAAAAACATAGTTTTTTGTTTAAGATAAAACATTTTCTACTAGAGTCAAACATCGACTCCAGCACCGTGTTTAACCGTAAAATCAACAATAACAATACCTTCTCACCGTAAAAGAAGAAAATGTTTTTCCCACTAAGCTTACCGTGGAATTCTGGCAACCACAGCTGCCAGTGTTTTACTGTTGTTTTTTTTTTAAGAATTGCAAATTATTGTTTTAAACAGTAATACGCGTTTAGAATGTCATTAGTGGACTATATATAAGTTCCCACATATCAATTGGTAGAAAATATAAAATGAGAATTTAAGTGTTGCATTTGCAAAAGGATGTAATGATGGAAATTTAATAAATTATCATCATTACAGTGTTCAGCTCATTAACAGTTCCAAGACAGATGAATCCAAAACTCAAGGAAACAAGTACCGGTAAAATATGCCACAGAATAATTTTGAAGCACAAGGACATTTATCAACTGCAAAAATAACTAAAAACACAGTCCTAAAAAGAACTGATTTCAACTATTTGGATTTAGACTTGAAATGCATTAAGAAAAAAAAAACCACCATTTCTAAATCACTTGTAAAAATTGTTAAATATCTTCAGATGTGTTGAATGTTATCAAGAAGCAATGGCCACACCAATGTTCGATTTAATTTCAGGTTTTGTGTTATGACCTTAATTTATGAATAAAGTGTAGTAACTGTTGCCCCAGTACAATTTGCACACATATAAAAACAGATATGTACTAAATGCTAATAGAAACTCATACATAGTAATGTTTTCTTGAGCAACACATTACTAGTTCAAGCACAGCAGAACTCTTTAACATGCAGCCCAGTGCACTTTAATGACAGTCTGAGCTTCACCTAATTAGAGATTAAAGTGAGGCTGAACACAAGCTTCTGAATTAAATGTCACTATGAACCAGATAACCTGTGTTAACGCAATTTATTTTATTTTCTCTCCGTTGCTAATTGTTTTATGATTAGCACTGTTTATGGAAAAAATAATATTTCAATTTCCCTGGTATTAGAGCTGGCAAGTTAATGGTGATAATTTATAAGATTCGCCCAAAGAATGTGGAAACAGTAGACTTTTCTAGTTGATAGATCATGCAGCACAATTATTAGGTTTGGGAACAGACTGATGGTTCGCTTTTGTTTTGATGTAAAAGAATGATATGGGGGGAAAAAAATGGCAGAAGCAGTCTTTATCCCAGTGAGTGTTTGAGCAACATGTTACATATGTCCTCAGATGATGTCAGGTATGTCGTAAAATAATCGTAAAGTGTTAACGAGAAAACAGGAAGTCAGTCAGACTTCTGCAGCCACCTGAACCATTTGTCATAGGAGAGGGGTTTTGTTTATCTGCTGCATGCATAAAATATCTATTAAATAATAAGAGATATGTTTAAGATACGGTAGCGCAACTGGTAGAGCTGCTGCCTCTCAGTGAGCAGGTCCTTGGATCAAACCCCGGTCCAGGGGCCTCCTGGGTGGAGTTTGCATGTTCTCTCCGTGCATGCGTGGGTTTTCTCCGGGTGCTCCGGTTTCCTCCCACAGACCAAAAACATGCATGTTAGACTGATTGGTAACTCTAAATTGTCCCTAGGTGTGAGTGAGAGAGTGAATGGTTGTTTGTCTCGTTTGTCTCTATGTGGCCCTGTGATGGACTTGCGACCCGTCCAGGGTGTACCCCGTCCCTCGCACAGTGATTGCTGGACATGGGCACCGACGACCCCCATGACCCAAAATGGAATAAGCGGGTAAAGATAATGGATGGATGGATGTTTAAGATAATATGTTATATTTTATTCATATTTTATAGTATATATTTTTCAGAGTTCACCAAGGCAGTTTTATCTCCATTGCTCTGTATAGTTTGTTGACACCTGGTCTATGCAATCCACTTTAAATGGTCTATTCTTTACCTTACCTGAATAAATATTGGCTTTTTTGCCCATGTGAGATTATCTTAGTGATACACAAATTATGGCTCTAAACTGAACTTATGCAACTATTTGTTGAAGCATGAATTTATTTTGGGGGAGTGGTGGCGCAGAGGTTAGAAGATGGGCTTGTGTTCGGAAAGTCGCAGGTTCACCTCCTGGTACCGTCAACATCAAAATGTGGGTGGAAAAGGTTAAACACCCACACCCCCTTCCACCCTCATTTGCCCCACCCTGGGCCCCTGAGCAAGGCCCCCAACCCCGACCATCTGCTCCCTAAACAGGTCTCTCTTGAAAATGAGTTCTCGTGGCTCAATAAGACTACCTGTATAAATAAAGGGTAAATGAAAAAAAATGTTGGTAATTATTTCATAACCATATGTATTGATATGGGGCAGCACGGTGGCGCAACTGGTAGAGCTGCTGCCTCTCAGCGAGTAGGTCCTTGGTTCAAACCCCAGTCCAGGGGCCTCCTGGGTGGAGTTTGCATGTTCTCTCCGTGCATGCGTGGGTTTTCTCCAGGTGCTCCGGTTTCCTCCCACAGACCAAAAACATGCATGTTAGGCTGATTGGTAACTCTAAATTGTCCCTAGGTGTGAGTGAGAGAGTGAATGGTTGTTTGTCTCGTTTGTCTCCATGTGTCCCTGTGATGGACTTGCGACCCGTCCAGGGTGTACCCCGCCCCTCGCACAGTGATTGCTGGACATGGGCACCGGCGACCCCCGTGACCCAAAATGGAACAAACGGGTAAAGATAATGGATGGATGGATGGATGTATTGATATGAACAACTGCAGCTGCAGTAGTTCTTAGCACTGCTGAAAGCTCCACATTTCATGTACCTGGATAGTCCTGCAGCCTTGAGGGACTCCTCCAGCAGCAGCAGCACCACCTGACTCTTTGCTCTCCTCCTCTGTCCGCCTCATCATTGCCTCATATTCTGGGTTGTGATTTAACAGGAAGTGTTTTACAAGGTTTGTTGTGTTGCTACAGCTCTTTACAGATTTTTTCCACAGATGTCACAAACCACTTCTTGACTGTTTCTGGACCTGAAATAGCTCCACACATGACTGTTAAGCTCTGCTAGACAGACTGACTGTCTGTCTTTGTGCACCTTAGTTACTTCTACTTTGTGTTGAATTGTGTAAAAGTCACAGAATTGTCCACCTTTCATCTAACAATTATTCCCTTAAATAATCCTATAATTAGGGTTGGCTTTTTATGCTGCCATAAACTACTGGAGGACAAATTAACCTTATTTCCTTAAATAATTGCTAAAACTGAATAGTTTTCATTTGATATCATTTCTATCTTAACATGTGATTCTCAACCTGCCATTGTGTATCTGTTCCTCTCAAACCCAGCCGGTTGAAGCAGATGGCTGCTTGTCCTGAGCCTGGTCCCGTTTCTTCCTCATGAGGGAGTTTTTCTTTTCCACGTGCTTGCTCAAAATGAGTCTATGATTAAGTTAATCCCAAACAGTCTGCTCCTCAGATAATTAATGTTAACTTATTTTTATGCATGTGAATGTGTCTGTTCAGTGCACTGAGATGACTTCTGTTGTGATTTGGCACTATATAAATAAACTGAATAGAATTCTGACGTTCTACTTCGAGGAAGTTTTGTAGTCGTTCTAATTTGAGTGATGCTTTCTGACATAAACTCTTCTTTTGATTTAGGGTGGGGGGGTGGGGTTCAAGTCATCTTTAAAGGTTTTAAAAGGAGAAAGGTGAAACTCATTTGCTTTCATCACAGTAAAATTACATCAGATTTTCAGCCAAGTGATTTTATTCTTAAACGTTTCAATCCCAGACTCAAATAGATGAATTTGGCCTTTTAGTCACTGGTTTTCATCCATGAGATGCCAATTTTTAACCTGGATTGAATGTTTTTTTTTCTTTTTATGACAAAGTTTGTTTTCAGTTCCTGGATTTCTTTATCTTTTTCTTCCAGAGTTTTGAAATTGTCTTCACACGCATGATGTTTTTTTTTTTTTGTTTGTTTTTTTTGTTTGGGAGGTCTGGGAATTTTATTTGGAAGCAAGTCATTGATAATTGTTAGCCCCATTCTCTGACAAAGGAACTCAAAACATAACTTTCCATAAAATAAGTCACTATCGTTAACATCTTCACATTTTTTTCGTAGCATCTGGTCAATATTTCCGCCTAACTGATTGACAGATCCTCATAGTGTTAGTCTCTTTGTCATGCGTGAGTCCATTTATTTTCATTTTCAGAGTTTTATTTTATTTTTCAGCGTTCATAATTTGATCTTTCAGCATGCTTTTTTCATTTCTAAATGGGTATATAATTTCATTTTTAGAAAAGTCAGACTTTTTAAAATTTTCCAGCTCAGTGGCATAATTTGCAATTGCCATTTCTGCCACGTTCAAATATTTTACATATAGCTTGTCCTTTTCTAGATCTGATGCAGCTTTATTCTTGTCATTTTTCACATAGTGCAATTTAGTTTTGTTATTCAACAAATGTTTTTTTTTTTTAAGAACCTGTCCAGGGTGTACCCCGCCCCTCGCACAGTGATTGCCGGACATGGGTACCGGCGACCCCCGTGACCCAAAATGGAAGAAGCGGGTAAAAGATGATGGATGGATGGATGGATTTAGCACCTGTGTGCAGCCCACAGCTGTGGGAGAATCTTCCTCCTGCAGATGATCTCCTGCAGATGATCTCCTGCAGAGCGGAGAAGTGGGCGTAGCCTCGGGTTCTGACCTCAACACCTCTTTTTATCAATCTAACTTCTCAGTGTGAGTGAATGTTTTTGTCTCTGTGTGTTCCTGTGATGGACTTGCAACCTGTCCAGTGTCTCCCACCTCTCGCACAGTGACTGCTGGATATGAGCATCAGATGACACCCCCCCCCCACCCCCAACCTGACAAGTAAGAAGTGGGTAGAGATAATGGATGGATGGATGGTGTAGGGGTTGATATACAAATCTAGACTTTATTTTTCACTGACAGTTTAGAAGTCATTCATGCATGAAGTCTAGTGGTCAAGTTAAATACGCATTCATGCTGAGAAACATTATGTTTATGCATTTATTTATTTTTTTAAATGTTTGAAAAAGTATTTTTTTTGTAATTATGTTTTAATCTAATTATAAAAATTGAAAAATAGAAACACTTGAAAGTATATTTTTCCTCCTATAAAGAACAATCCGGTAGAGCAAGTCTTTTCTGCTATTTGTTTCAAGGGTTTGTTTTCGGCAGCCTTTCTGTTTTTAAATAACCAGTGTCATTCTACTGGATTCAGATCAGGTAGTATAGAAGTTATGATATGCATTTTTTTTTAAAACCTCCAGAAGCCATTTTTCTACTTTTGTTAAGTTGCCCCTTGGGCCAGGATTTTATTAAATCAGCCATGCTTTTGGACTCATAATGTTTTGTATAATCAAATCCTCACTACTGGATTCAAAGTCTAGACTTTGCATTTACTGTGGCTTTTTGACAAAACTGAAAAAGAAGCATAAAAGCAGACAGATACTGTCTGATCCCAACAAATAGATATTTGTTATGTTTAATCAGAGACTCATAATATCCTTCTCTTTTCTATTCTTGCCTTTTAGTTCCTTTTAGTTTGGTTGTTTTGCGAAAGAACATTCCGGTGTTCACTCAGATTATGATATTTTGCTGCATCATTCAATCTGTCTGAGCTGTTACAAAAACTTACCACCAGATTATCACCAGCAACCCCAATCACAAAACTAAACCATTGATTTGGTTAAGTATTTCAGGTGTTCTTTGCTGTTTTTAGTTTTACAAGTGAAACTATTTAGGAAGCAAGTGTATGGGATGTATTTAAAAATGGTCCTGGTCTTCACATATCATTTTATGATCATTTAAATGCAACGCCTAAATCATCCATCCATAAATTATCTTTACACGCTTCTTCCTTCTTGAGTCGCAGGGGTCACTGGTGCCCATGTCCATCAATCACTGTGTGAGAGGCGGGGTACACCCTGGACAGGTCTCCAGTCCATCACAGGGACACATAGAGACAAACGAGACAAACAACCATTCACTCTCTCACTCACACCTAGAGACAATTTAGAGTTACCAATCAGCCTAACATGCATGTTTTTAGTCTGTGGGAGGAATCTGGAGTACCTGGAGAAAACCCACGCATGCACGGAGAGAACATGCAAACTCCACCCAGAAAGACCCCTGGACCGGGTTTTGAACCGGGGCGATCTGCTCAATGAGAGACAACAGCTCTACCAACTGCACCACCGTGCTGCCATCATTAGGTCATGATTATTAAATGTGCTTATGGTGGGCACAGTTTGTCTTGTTTTGTAACAAAAATGGTGTAACAACATTTTTACTACTATCTTGCCTAAATATATCAGTATTTGTGTTATGAGTAAAGTGAGATTATTAGTCACAACTCTGATCTTTTCATTACCCTCTCTCAGATAAATACTTGGCCATCATAATTACGATGGCATTTATTATGAGGGGGTGTCATTGTTGGCACACTCATTAAAATGCACTGATAGAGTTCAACCCAGTGTCACATTTACTCAAGACCTTGAGGGAAAGAATAACTGAGAAAAAAGTATCTGTTAATGGATATACGCACACCAAACACACACACACACATGCTCACACAAACACGGCTAAATGTCAAGCTCTTGTTTAGTCATGACCAACAGAATACAAAGCACTTCAGCAACCAGTGGCTCCTGTGCATGATAAACAGCCAAGCAGTAAACCTTGGAACACCAGCAGTATAATTCATGGTCATGTGTCTTCAGCTCAGCTCATATTGCTCCACTCTGTGAGCACTTTAACACATTATTCTTACATGTTTCTATAATAAATCCCTTTTGGGCCTGTAAATTGACTTTTGTAGTGGGGACAAAAAGATAAAAAAATGATTAATGCAAGGGAAGAATGAAATATTAGTATTGGTACATTTCAGATCACACAAACAGGAATGTCATCAAGGGTTGGGACTGCGTAGCATATACAAGTGAATGGAGGAAGAAGGGTGACACTTGCACCTCACCTTACTACACTTTTATTACTTGTTTTACACTCATTAAATCAGGGCACCAGCTGGTCAGTTTATCGACCAACAACAACTTAATTATTGTATTCACCATTTAATAATCAGAACTCAGTCACTGAAGTAGAATCTGTTAACTGCAGGGGTTTCTATACCATAACAAATGAATATTCATCCAAAGGAAGAAACCACAATTGTCTTTGAAATTTTAAATAATTAATAAAACTAAGAATCATCAACAGTAATAAACAAAATCAAACATAAATGATGAACAACTTGTAGAATAACGTGTTTGAAAAGTAGTTACTAAAACAATAATGAAGAATCTAAATAATAATTAACCATTAAGATTTTTTTTTATTTTTATCTAAAGTAATATTAACTCTTTGAGCAGGAATTGTTTAGATTTTCATACTCATACAAATTTAGACAAAGTTTGACTATTTGATAAATAGTTTGTTTTGGATTTTGTTTGAGAGAAGTTATGTAATGTGACCAGATCAAGTCATATATTATCACTGCAAGCTAGGAAATGATTTATCAAGTTGCATCAGCTAAAAATGTGATAACCAGACCCAAAGTTGCATCATATCAAAGTCTCAGCTCCTTATCAGGTCTTCATTTCACTCATCTTTCTGGGGTTTTGCTGGTGGCTCAGACCAGGATACACCACAAGGATAGGACTAGTCAGGCACTGCCCAAGGTAGCTGAAAGTATATAAAAAATATTGTTAAAAGTATAAAAAATAACAAAAATTGTAACTGAGCAAACATGTGTATTTGCTCAGAAAACAAAGACAGACATCAGATGAATATGTGAGGATGGTGAGGATGGGCAACAGATGAACTGCTCAGAATGGGGAAAAAGACAAATGGCTCAGTGTCACATAAAGAAACTTTGTGTGACCCATCAGTTTTCAGAAGTGCTTTGATGAACTCTGGAATAACGTGACCACTCTAAAGTAAACAGCTTCCAGCAAAAAAATACAAAAATACAAAAAAAAAAACTTAACACACAGGTGTCTATCAAGAAAAAGTTATTTTCTGAAACACTGAATAGAAAAGTACGTTAAAACACATTATAATATTTCACAATTTCATTGTAATGATTGCAAACAATAATCAACATTATTCGTGTTCACACCTGTTATAATCAAACAAAACAAACTGTACCACTTTACAATAAGGCTCCCCTTATAGCTGGCTAATAAATAGTTTATAGATGTGTTATTAAATCCTCTATAAACACTTTATAAATCATTAATAGTTATTTATTATGTATTAATTCAGGGCGAGAAAGAGAAAACTGACCATTGTCTTGCCAAATAGTGAGCCAAATCTACCACCTATATAGTTCATCTAGAGTTGTTATATTAAATATTTCAGACTGTTACTACCATGTAAGCATAATAAGCATCTGTAAATCTAATTTCTTTTGGCTATACTATTAGTTGTAAGTACTTATAATGCAGTGATGAAGTATATGAAATGTTTAATATAACAACTCTAGATGAAATATATAAGTGGCAGCTTTGGCAAGAAACTGGTCAGTTTTGTCTCTCTGTCACCCTTAATACATAATAAGCAGTTATTAATGATTTATAAATTGTTTATAGAGGAATTAATAATGTATCTATAAACTATATATTAACCATCTATAAGGGGAGCCTTGTTGTTAAAGTGGTACCAAACTAACTCCATTAATGATTTTATGATTTTTTTTTTCTTGAAAGCATAGACAAAACAGGTAAACATTAGTCAGACTGTAGCTGACTCTGAGTCCAAGAACAGTGAATGTGTGAAAACATCAGACATTGTTAAAATCAAAAGTAACTTTAAAGAAAACAGTTCATGGTGAGTCTGGTAGATAACGCAAGGGTCACAGGTCATAATCAGGGGAGCACATCTTCATGCTACAGTTGTAAAGTAAAAAAAAAGAAAAAAGCATTCTATTATCCCAAATATTGGTACTATAACAAAGGACATTTAGTATTTGCTATGAAATACTAAATATTTGTTATGATAGCCATTTAAATTAAACACAATTCAGATAAAGAGGTCATTATGTTATTATCATTCACAACATATCTTGTAGCATCTGTAACATATTGGATTAAAAAAGCTTTAAAAGACAGCTGTAAAAAATCAGTACAACTGCTGTATATTGTCTGGTAGACATACAGCAACTCTTAGACATATAATTAGAATCCAAGATGGCTGCCTTCATATATGTAAATATGTGAGCTGGATAACTTCAAAGATAAGCAATGTGCCAACTTCGATTTTAGTGAGTGTCCTCATCTAGGTGTAAGAAAGTTCACAATCATAAAATGGATTGCCAAGTCAAAATCCAAGATGGCATCTACCATATATGTAAACTGGCCACCGTAGTCATTTTGGGAAACTATGCTTTTTAGCTTTTTTTTATGGCTGAAAATTATACATTCCTTAAATGATAAGGGGTGGCCAAAGTTGATTTATGATGGCAAAGGTCACCAGTAGCCACCCCTTGGCTCTGCCATTATACCTAGTCTTGGACAAAATTGCACTCTCCTCTTGCTAGGATCCATCACACTGCACTTTTTCAAACAAGCAAAAACAGAAAACAAAACCTCTGTTAGTTTACACTGTGCTACACACTTGCATATCTGGCACTAAAAGTAATGTGGTTTACTTGCATCCCCTGTTCATTTCCTGTACAGAACAACACATCTATGAAAACTACAAACATTCACTATTTAAATCCCTCAGAGGTGGGGGACATCAGCAAAGCTCTTGTTTCCACTGTAGTTGCACTTTTTACTGCAAGCTTGGGTCCACTACCTGGGAGGCCTGGGAAATTGAGGTTCTTCACAATATCTGGGCTATTCTGAGGATTACGCTCTTGTGAACAGTTATTAACAGTGAGGACTAAAATAAGGCACACTCTAATATTGAATGACTTGCACCTTATCAAGATTAATGCGTCAAAGTGCTTGAAGGCACTGCATGGAGTTCTGGGACTTCAGTCGTCAGACGATCAAATACATCAACTGCCTGAACTGTCACTGGACTGCTGTGAGCAGATCTGCTGCTTCCAATCAGTCATGCTCACTGACTCTTGTCTTCTTGGCTTTTGAATCCCAATTTAAAGAAGAATTTGGGATTGTAAGGGTCATTGGATTCTAGGCATGCAAACCTTTGTGCAGTCATTTTATGTGTGTAATTATCCTTAAATGTGAAAAGAAAAGAGTTAGAAATAGTGCACCAATGAGCAGGTAATATGATGGACTTATGTTTGTTGGTCCTCTGGGTATTCATTGTTTCTGCTTCTTAAAGTTGGCACTATAATATTCAAACTTTATTTAGCAGATTATTATTATTATCATTATTATTATTACTATCATAGTATTCAATCATTTTAGTATTTTCTTTATGTTCCTACATTCCATGTTGTTACGATTCGGGGGAACCCAGAGTTGTATGAGACCCGGAACGAGACAAGACTTGGGAATGGAAATGTAACAGTGCTTATTATTTACAGTGAGAAAATGTACAGTTGATCCTCTGGAGCTCCTGGAGAGGGAGGAGATGATCAGAAGGGTTTGGCTGAGTGATTTAGGTGAGAGAATAATTTGATGAGTGTTTTCGCTTACAGGTTGGATGAGGTGCAAAGGCACAGATCCAGATCCAAAGTGAAGGCTCCAAGGATTAGATGCCAGAGTAGTCAGGCAGGACCGAGGAGGCTGGCAACTAGTGGAAGGCAAGGCATGAGGAGAACCAAGACAGGACCGGGGAGAACCAATACAGGACCAGGGGGAACTAGGACTGGACCGAGGAGAACCAAGACTGGACCAGGACTGAGGAGACTGGTTAACTAGAGACGAGCAAGATCAGGTAAGTAAATTTACTAGCAGTAAACATACAGGCTGGAGGCACAAGTACCATAGAGTAGCACTGGACAGCAGCCTTATGTAGTGTAGCTCCTCATCAGGGGGATGGTCGACAGCTGGTTTTAATTAGTGGCCATCTTGGAGTGAGGAGCAGCCGTCAGTTGTACTCTTACACATGTGAACATACCTGTCAAACTTATCCACTTTGTGATGTTCTCACCTGACTAATTCTTTGACATGACCTTTGACTTTGCACACCTCAGGTATTACTGTAATAACCCCATCTTTCCTCAGTGCATGATTTATTTGAATCACACTAACTTTACTGACTTGCCATACCTAGCTTCCTCTAAATATCACCCTGCAGAGAAACTAGGACTAACTACAACTAGGGATAAGCCAAGCCATTTGCACATGGGTCCTAGACTTCTTAAACAGACGTCTGTGAGGATCCACAACTTCTACTCCTTCATCATAATCCTCAGCACTGGCTCCACTCAGGGTTGTGTGCTGAGCCCTTTCCTGTTCACTCTGCTCACGTATGATTGTGCACCTAGGTTGTCACATTGTAAAGTTTGCAGATGATACAGCGGTGGTGGGATGCATCACAAACAATGATGAATCCAGCTACAGGCAAGAGGTGGAACACCTGGAGAGCAGGAAGAACAATCACATCAATGTGAAGAAGACAAAGGAGATGATTGTGGACTTCAGATGGAGCAAACACCTATCCCTACCCAAACATAGGAGGATCTGCTGTGGAAGTGGTCTCCATCTACAAGTACTTTGGCATGCACCTGAATAACAACCTCAGCTGGAGACCACTTCCATGACTCTACTTCCTCAGGTGGCTGAGAAGAGCTGGACTGGGAAGCTCAGTCCTCACCTCCTTCTACAGGTGTGCAGTGGAGAGCATCCTGTGCTCCAGCATCAACATGTGGCATGGAGGCTGCACAGCTGCAGAAAGAAAAGCTTTGCAGAGAGTGGTGAAGGCTGCACAGAAGACTTTTGGAGTCAGCCTCCCCACCATCACAGACATCTACACCTCTAGATGCAGGAAGAGAGCTGCCTGCATCATGAAGGACCCCACTCGCACAGCACACTCACTTTTTGTCCCACTCCCCCCAGGAAGGAGGTTAAGGAGCATTAAGTGTAGAACCACTAGACTGAGGAACAGCTTCTATTATGAGGCTGTTAGACTCGAATCCCTAATCAGGATAATCACTGTGAAAAAAAATCACTGTAATGCCACTTGATTGTTGATATGTGCTACTGACCATCCTTGCTGCTGATCTTATGCTGCTGATTTATTTCACACTGCTGTGTTCATTCGTACTCATCTGCCCACACAGACTCATGTTCGTGCTGATGTTGTTTAGCATATTGTTTTTGTTCTATTAGTGCTTAGTATATTCTTAGTTTAGCACATGTTTTAGTTAATATCTCAGATCTTATTACTGTTTTTCTTTACAATTTATACTTTTGTTGGATGTAACTGGGACCCTGTGTACACAATTTCGTTCCACCACATGTACCACACGTGGTGTGAATGACAAATAAAGAAACTTTCACTTTGAAACTCTTTAGTCCAGCTGTGCTTGCGCCCTCGCCTCATCTTGCTTCTCTAAACTCAATTTCAAAAGTTCTTTGGTTGTTGCGAAGGTATTTAGAACTCCAAACATAGTTCATGCAATAACTGGTTGAATCATATAACTGTACACTGAATTGCATACAGTTATCGCTACACTGCACAGAATAAAGAAAGACTTAAGAGGCGAAAGCAGCACTTCATTTGATCACCCCATTGTTATTAATTACACGTCTGAAGAGACTACACATCTATTTCATTAAAGCACTGCATGTGCCTTTAGCAAAACAGACAGGCGTTTATTATGAGAACAGAGGAAAGTCACTGGGCAAAGTTTTGTTTCAAGTTGATAAAAAAGGCTATGAGTGAAGACGACTGCCTCATCTATCAGCGACCTAACAAAAAGAACTGCTTTACTATTTGATGGCTACTGCACAACGTCTCTATTGCCCGAGTGAAAACACTTTTTCCTCCAAAATTCCACTTAACACAGAGTCTCACAGATTTTAAACTATTATTTTTTTTGTTTGACAAAATTAAATGTTCCAAACATTGTGTTCTTATTAAAACACCAGAGATGTACATGTTCAAGTACAGAAAAATGTACCATGCTTCTTCTCACCATTATATACTAGGTATTGTTGACCCTCTCATTCTAATTGCACTTTTGGTACTGGCTTGGTTGGTGTGTGTGTGCATTAATTATTTATGCTCACTGACTTTTCATTTGTTTTTAGTGCCTCTAGGGTTACTAGTCCGTGACGTGTTACTCTTGAATAAGAATGCTATGTGCACCTGACCAATTTTATTTGATAAGTTGCACCACTCCATTCATGACTACATTATTTATCTTACTCTTCTTGCTCTGTTGGGATTTATTTTAATATATATATAGGCCTTGTTTACACAAGAACAACCTCTGGAAACTTTAGTGTTTTTTCAGTGTTTATTGGGGGTAATAAAAAAAGGGTGAGTGCGTCGGTTCGACACACAATTTGGTTCTGTAGGTGGACCACTCGATTCTGTTGACAGGGCGGGGCATCCTGCTTGTATAATGGAAGGGGAAACACTGAAGTGTTTATAAGAGAGTGGGAAAGGTTAATGAGACTGTGAGAAGGGTTTATAAATAATAAAATAAATATAACCTTGCTATTTCATGGATTTTCACCTACCACGGGGATATCTAGAACATAACCCCCATGATAAGTGAGGAATCACTAGCTATGTTTACATGGACATAAGTAGCCAGATCAAATGGCCGTTCAGAATGAAAACGCGTCATGTAAACACCCTGTTGGGGTTATTTTTTGTTTATTCAGCGTGATCCGAAATAATTTGTGATCAGAACGAAACGGCTGGTTTACGCCGATTCATAACCCAAACAGAGCGCATGTAAAAGCTTGATATGTTCGTTTTTATCTGATCGTGAAAAACTGACCTGGCTGCGCATGTGCGACTTTGCCATTTCCGCCTGGCTAATGCTAATAATATTAGCATGTCGGGGAAGCAAAACTGGTCGGTGAGCGACACAACATTTTTACTAGAAACTTTGAAAGAGCTCAAAATGATCTGTATTACATGTAGCTCAGTCAGGGAGTGCAGGAACGTCTCCACCGTCATTAAAACCTGTTGCTTGTTTATGCTCACCCCAGAAGTAAACCAGAAGTAGAACTTCTTCTTCTGTGTTTTTTTTTTTTAAGGAGAGTTGACCACTCTGCACATGTCAGTAGCTCAGAACAAAGTCTGCTGCATATAAACACTCGTCATGAACAGATTGTGCCCATGTAAACAATACATTTGAATTATTTAATCTGAAAATTTTCAATCCGGTCAAAAAATGTTGCGCATGTAAACATAGCTACTGTGTACATGGAGTCAGCTCGTCGGGCTGACCCAAGAAAATGTCACATCATGATCTTATTTTACCTGGCCAGTAAACAAGTGACTCTTGTTTTATTTCTCCCTATGGTTTATGTTTCTGTTTAAACACGAACATTGCACACCTATTCATTTGATGGCTCATTTGTCTTCAACACAGGCATGGCTGCACACAGACAAATGCAATTAGAGTACTGTGCTAATTGGTTCTGCAGAGCTTGTTGACATTCACGCTGTCATGTTAATCCAACTGGGATGCGACTTATGATCCAGCCAGGTGTAGCACAAAGCTGAGGGATTGAAATAAAAAAAAGAAATGTTCTCTCTCTCTGTCTCTTTCTCTCTCTCTAAGGCCCTATTTACACAGACACAATGCGGGGAATGTAGTTTTTTTTTTGTATGTTAATTAGAGGAAAAGATCCGCATTGACACGGTCGGATTTTGTGTTTACATGCCACTGGAGGAATCCCTCCGCGCTCCCAAATCTGCTGTAGTTACCATGCCGGGTCATTAGATGGCGCTGTTAATTTTGCACATTCAACAATTGCGCACGTGTGCTGCCTCGGCACGCTCCTTTCCTGTGGGCTAAAACTTCAGCTAATAACAACAACTTAAGTTAAATCTGAATTTTGGCTGGGTTTTGGATAAGAGTCGACAGATGTGAACCAAGCAGGACCACATCATCTAACAGCTCCACACCAGTCGCTGAGTGGACCAGAACCGAGTCGACGATGTCGGACTTTACTCCGTGATAATCAGTAGCTGATTTACAGCAGGTAAATCAGCGTTCTTAATTATGTTTGTTTGTGTTTACTTTGGTCACAACACAACCAACTGAGTTTTTATTTTTTTCCTGAAAGAAGAAGGAGCTGTCTTCTTACCAGGCGGACCGGTTCTGAACGAGGCTCGGTCCAGGTGCAGTGCAGGAAGACGTCGAAGAGAGAGAGATGTTGGATGAACTATTTATTTAAAATTCCCCTCAGTTCTTTTATTCAAGCCATTCAATGTTTTAAGTTACATTAATCAAAGGAGTGACAGACTGAACGAGCCAGATGAACGACATGGGACCAGATTCCAGGATGAAAACAGAGGAAGAGTCCATTTCATTAATGTAGTTTACAGTTAACTTGTTTTAAATAGTGTGTTCAGTTTATCAGTGTTTGTTGAAAGAAATACAGCGTCTGTCCACGCGTGCGTGTGTGCATGTGGTTTAACACAAAGCCTCAGCGGGAGATGTTTACATTATCAGCGGGGGGTCAGCGAAAAACCTCCACTCTGGAAGGTGGATTCTGAAACCTTCAAATTCAAAGAGGGGGGCCACTGGTGTCGTGTAAATGAACAGCAGAACCGCAGAGAGAAAGCTGCGGATGCACTCAAATTACGCGCCATGTAAATGCCCCCTAAGTACACAGACAGTTGTGGTGAAACACTGATCGATCAACACAGTCTAGATCCCTTGTCCTTTTTAATAGCTTTAGCTGTACAGTAGCCCACGTTTATCGCGGCGGTTTTCATTCTCAGCCCCCCAACGATAAGTAAAAAACTAGACGTAGGAATAGTAGTACAGTAGTCCCTCGCTACTTAGTGGTTTGTTTATCGCAGACTCGCTCTATCGCGGTTTTTCAAAATAAGATTGGACATGACACACAATTGGTTGTTCAACGGATGAGCCGCACAATCGGGATGGAATTTTTATTTCAAATAAATTATTTTAAATTATTTAGCACCTGCTACACATTTGTGCAGCCCATAGATGTAGAAAAAGCTTCCTCCTGCACCTTTGTGCAGCTCATACTGCAGGATAAACTTCCTGCTGCAGCTGATCAGCTGTTCTTTGTGCAAAGTGGAGAAGTGGGCGTGGCCAAGAGCGCTTGCAGGAGCTGAGAGGAGTCAGGGAGCTGAAATCAGGATATTCTGTGCTCTTTTAGAGCGTTTAAAGTTTAGAAGCATTGTTTAGAATATTGCGAGTGTGGGAAGAGCTTAAAATGCCTTAATATGTATCTATCTATCTATCTATCTATCTATCTATCTATCTATCTATCTATCTATCTATCTATCTATCTATCTATCTATCTATCTATCTATCTATC
>NC_056503.1:26198002-26210921 GCF_014905685.2 Nematolebias whitei | reverse complement strand
TACACACAATAAACTACTACTTGTACTACTATCCCTACTTGGTGGTCTTTCACTTAGTGCAGGGCTTCAGGGTACGGATCCCCTGCGATAAATTAGGGACTACTTGTTCAGACAGTCCTTTGTTTATCCCGTGGGATCCGTACCCTGAAGACCTGTGGTAAGTGAAAAACTGTGAAGCAGGAATAGTTGTACAAGTAGTAAGTAGTAGTTGATTTTATTATTTTAATAGATATATATTAAGGTGTTTTAAACCATTCCCACACTTGCAATATTCCAAACAATGTTTCTAAACTGTAAAGCTCTAAAAGAGCACAGAATGTCATGACTTTAGCTCCCTGACTCCTCTGCTCTTTGCTACCTGCAAGTGCTCTTGGCCATGCCCATTTCTCCACGCTGCACTCTCAACAGCTGATCAGCTGCAACAGAAAGCTTCTGCAGCTGTGGGCTGCACACAGGTGCAGCAGGTGCTAAATAATTAAAAATATTTTTTAATAAAAAACAAACATGCAGATTGTGTGGCATATCAGTAATCCAGTTGTGTGTCATGTTCAATCTTACGTTGAAAAACCACAAGAGCGAGTCCACAAAAGTTGATCCACGCAGTAGTGAGGGACTACTGAATTTGATTTTATGCATCTCATCCCATGAAAAGCTAACTTCAATAGGCACAACGTTTAGAAACAGGTTGTTGTATTTGCTGCTCTTGTTATACAGACCTGTTTAACTTTAGGGTTTTATTTGATAAAAAAAAACTTTGATCTCATACAAAACACTGAGGCAAAGTTTTTGTTCTGTTGGAAGCATAAAGCATACTCCAGCATACTTTGAAACATTGCTTTGCATTGACGCTAAAAGGTCAATCATACTTTTTGTGAATAAACAGCTACTGATTGTGGCATGTTGATTGAAATATTTGAACTTCAAAATCCCTTGGGGAAATGGGATGTCAAGTACTGACTGCAAAGTGTAAGTTAGATTTCTGTTTCTCATTAATTAGTGAGAAGCAAACAAGCTACACTTGATGTAGTGTCATGTGAGGGTGGTGGCACATGCACGTTGTTGCAACAAAATGTAATTGTTTTAACTGTAAACAAATCCTGAGCAAGCTAATGTTGTAAAAATAGATGGTGAGTTCTGCTAATTTAATTTACCACGCCATGTACTTTTCACAGAAATATTTCCATTTAGTGTGCAATAAGTTTTCTTCACAAAAGATCAATCTACCCTACCTTAGATAAATAATGTTACAACCACCATCTGGTTCTTAACATAAAGATAACCAAGGAAATGATTGTAGATTTTTGCAAACAAAACAAAAACATCCATTCTCCACTCTACAACAGAAATGAAGCGGTTGAGAGGGTCACAAAATTCAAACTTTTGGGCGTGACAGTGACAGAGAACCTGACCTGGAGTACTAACAGTGCCTCAGCCATCAGAAAGGCCCAGCAGAGTCTTTTCTTTCTGAGGAAACTGAAATGGGCCAAAATTCCTCAGCAGCTTATGATCAACTTCTATAATTGTGCTATTGGAAGTGTATTAACACATGGATTCCTAGTGTGGTTCTCCAGCTGCACTAAGGCAGTCCAGCAGGCTGTCCAGTGGGGGTTAAAACAGCTGGGAAGATCATCGGGATTACCCTCCCAGAGATCAGAACTGTTTATACAACCCTGTGTCTGAGACGACTCAACATATCCTTCGGGATAGGTACCATCCTACACCTATTCCATCTGCTGCTCTCAGGCAGAGGGTACCGGTCCATAGGTGCCAGGACCACCAGAATGGCTCATAGTCTGTACCCACAGCCTGTGAGACTGTTAAATGAACAGCATCTCTCTGTGACCCCGCCCATTATCCTTACATCTCAAATCTCATTATGACAATAACTGTGAAATGGATATTACATTGCTGCAGCAACCAACTACTACCTTTCAATGTCTGGCTGTTTACAGTTTTTCCTTCTTCTATCTTGACCTTAGAGGCTGTATCATTATCTGTGTTTACATTGATCATCAGAGCCTTGCAAAGTTCTTTCGTACCACTATGTGCTTATTTATTAATGTGTATGATTCTCCATCAAAATGTTGTTGCTGTCCATAACTGTTGTTATTATGGCCATGACAGTAAAGTAAAGTAAAGTAAAGTTGTTGTTTTTTTGTTTTTTTTTACTAATTGAATTTTTATGTATGTGAATGTATTTGCACAGTGCCCTGAGATAACTTCTGTTGTGACTTGGCGCTGTATAAATAAACCGAATTGAATTGAATTGAATCAGCATATCCCTCTAAAGCAAAGTTTCAAATCTATACTATGTAATATGCGGCTAAGTTGTTTTGTGTACGCTCACATGACTAAAATGGTCGGCCTCTGTATGGCAGCAAGGGAGGATCGTCATCATCTGGGGGGAGCTCTGAGTAGAGCTGCTGCTCCTCGCCTTTAAAAGGAGTCAGTTAAGGTGGTTTGGGCATTTGATAAGAATGCCTCCTGGGTGCCATTCTCTGGAGGTTTTCTGAACATGTCCCACTGGGAGGAGACCCAGAGGAAGACACAGAAATTGCTGGAGCGACAGCCTATTCCCTTTTGTCAGGAAACACTTGAAATCAACCAGAAGAAGCTAGTGTGCCACTTAGAAGAGAGATGTCTCTGTCCAGCATCTGATTTAAAAAACAGATTTCATAAAATATTCCATCCATACTTCCTGATGCATATCTCCATTTGTCAGTGGGTAAGAGGATGAGTACACCTTATTAGGTGCTTACACACTGAACATATGTACTTAAAAGATGTACTTTTTTCCCACTGGTTTGATATATATATTTTTTCTACTTTCAAAAATATATATTTTTAAAATGATGAGGAAACATTATTGCTTAGTGTTTGACCACATGAAAAATATTAATGGGTATGTAAATCCCCATCTCCAACTCTTCTACAGGTTATTTACAACATCTCTGCTGTAGCCATTTTTTTTATTAAAGCTACCAAACATCAACATGTTGATGAAGGCAGAGAAAAAAACAACTCAAATAGCAAAGACTGTGTATGTCCGTGTCACCGTGTTTCAGTCCTTATCTTTATAAGCTCCATTTCACTTGAAATTAATAATCCTAGAATGTTTGTTTCTTATATATTTTTTAAATTGACCATTTTCAAGTTATTGTAATTCCTCTTCAGTCCAATCAAGAGTTTCTTGTTCACCATAAAGCCTCGTCAATATTAAATGAATGTACAAATCTATTGAGAACACAGACTGGTGGATTGATCTCACAGTTTGTTTTGTTTTCTGACTGCTCATCATCACCAAAAACTCTCAGAACGTCACACCTCAGATTGAGTTTAGAAAGTTCAAAACAGTTTGGTCACTTTTTTAAACTTTTTGATCCTAATAATGAAAAACTAATGGGAACTGTGTTTCTCTAATGACATAATTATATCTAACCAAAAGGCCTGAATGACTTTGGATGGTCACTGAATATTACTGCGCACTACATTGAACACTACTTTTTTTTCCCCCAACAAACTTTAGAGCCTCATTGAACAACGGGACTACATGCCCACCGCTCTCTTAACTGCCATTAACCACATACCTGGGCTGCTTGGCTGCAGTAATGATGCTTGACTCCAGCACCCACAGACCACTTTCAAGTGTCAGCCATTAATTTACCCAATGAGAGTTTTGCTATGCTGAGGTTGTAAATGCATCATCGACCCTTTTGTTAAGATTTTTTTTAAATTTATGTTTACCTAATGTGTTCACTATAATTGTGTGGTTATTTACAAAATAGCAGCAAGCTGTAGCAGGTACCAGTTATGTGTAAATGCAAAATAGATTAATTTATTTGGGCTAAAATGCTAACAAGTTTGTAACAGACAGAAAATAGATTTAGATGTCCAAAGTAAAAGCTTAGGAAGAATTTTGAAAACATTGTGGGCTGGGGTAAAAACTTGCTGTACTTTGTATTTTCTGATTATGATGTGATGTAAGCTTAATAATAAAAGAACCCCACAAAAGAGCTGGTCTGGGAAGCTCAGTCCTCCCCTCCTTCTACAGGTGTGCAGTGGAGATTACCCTATGCTCCAGCATCAACTTGTGGCATGGAGGCTGCACAGCTGCAGAATGAAAAGCTTTGCAGAGAGTGGTGAAGGTTGCACAGAAGACTGTTGGAGTCAGTCTCCCCACCATCACAGACATCTACACCTCCAGATGCAGGAAGAGGGCCACCTGCATCATGAAGGATCCCACTCACCCAGCACACACACTTTTTGCCCCACTCCCCTCAGGAAGGAGGTTAAGGAGCATAAAGTGTAGAACCACTAGACTGAGGAACAGCTTCTACCCTGAAGCTGTTAGACTCTTGAATCTCTAACCAGGATAATCACTGTGAAAAATTGCATCATGTTGCTGTGTTAATGCGTGCTCATCTGCTCACACAGACTCATGTTTGTGCTTCTGTTCGGCGTATTATTTTTATAGTTTTATGCTATTAGTGCTTAGTGTATATTTATTTGATGTTTTTCTTAGTTCATATCTTAGATGTTATTACTGTTTTTCCTTTACATTTTATTGTTGGATGTAACTGGGACCCTGTGTACATAATTTCGTTCATGTACCACATGTGATGGAACGACAATAAAGAAACTGACTATGACTCTGACTCTGACAAAAGGTAGTTAAGTTATCAAATGTTGTAAAAGATTAAAGATTACAAGTATTCATGTGTAAAATATGTGCATTTTTGTTGGTTTTGTTCAGTGTCAAAGACCACAATTTTACCAGCCTCTCAAATGCTGAAACTCTATTACGATGGGGGTTTTTTTCCTAGTAAAGCAGGCAAATTCTATGAATGTTAAATGCAATTTCCATGAGACACATGGTAATTTCTATCCCGACCAGGAGCAGTGTTTAATTTTCATGGGTGATAGCAATTTTCTCAGAGCAACTTTGGACTCCAAATCTGTTTGATTAGTTTCAGTAGAACTGGCACCTTTCCACAAAAAAAATGGATTAATGTTAAGAAGTCATTGCAGTCATATCATTAATTCCCCTCAAACAGTTTAAATTCAGCATCAATTTGCTTGTCAGATATTTATACAAAAAAAGGAAAAAAGCAGGGAGTATAAGTTGCATAAAAAACACCAACATTTGAATTGTAGTTGCTTGAAGCACTCACAGCTCAGGTTGTGGAGATTCAGGTTTTCTGCTGTTAGCTGGCATCTGCAGTTCCTGAGTGGCATGGCAGAGCCAATCTCTCACATCTGCTTCTAATCCAATTCTGATGAAGATTGCTGTTTTTAAGCTCCTGGACAGTAGTTCAACGCTGGATCATTAAAGCCTCTGGATAACTTTGAACAGCACCTGCTGCAAATGACTGGGTTTCCTTGAGTTACTAACTTGTGTTTTGTCGTGTCCAGACCTGTTAGAGTTTTACTCCTTATGAAAACTCACCTTTCTTCCAAGTCCCTTTGTGATTGCCTCTTGTGAGGAGTCCTACCTGGAACCACTTACCTCCCGAGCCTCCGGAATCACCTGGCTGTGATCACCTATCTCCTGGTTTCCATCCTGCCACTCTCCTACAAACCACATACGTGTATCACCACTCACCTGGGATCTCAACCCTCCTCTCCAAGCAGTTCTCCACTTCAAGATATGTAAGACAAAGATGCAAACATTATCACTGAAGGTCTTGTTTTCAACAAATCCTTATGTACCGTATTTTTCAGCCTATAAGTCACGTTTTTTTTTTTTTTGTGTATAATTTGCAATAATTTGTGACGTATAGGCCGAAGCAATGTATTTATGTTTTTTTTTCCCCCCCATATTTATAAACCAATTTTTGGCTGAGATATGACAGCTTTCATTCATTCTGACTGGAAAAAAAATTGAACAGTACAATTTCCAGCCACTAGATGACAGCAGAATAGTAGTAGCAGTATGGCATGCTGTTGTACCATGTAATGGGTAAACGTGGCTATAATGATAAATAAAAAAAATTCGAACAAAAACAACTGGACTTTATTATACTTTACGTTATATTTTATTGTTTTTGTCTTGATTTATTTTTATTTTTTTTACTTTACCATGTTCTGGATGACTGAGAATCTTCATCAGCTATTAATGACACAATCAGCTTGCTATAGACTACCACCTTCATTCTGCTCACTGCTTGGAACAACCATCAAACCAGCTGCACCGCCCCGGCAAAATGCAGCTAATTTGACCATTAAAGTGCATTTATTAAGTAAAAGTTCAACTGAGACACACCTTTTGCTATAATTTCGAGCAAACAAATAATTGTTTTAGGTGCTTTTCTTGTTAAATTTCGAAGAAACAAGCAGTGTTCCTCCTTATTTTTTTCTTCCCTCTGCACGCTCCCGGAGTACGGAGGCAGCCGATACAGCTGATTTGACCGTTAAAGTCCTTTTATTTAGCAAACGTTAGACTGAGACACACCTTTACTATAATTTTGAGCAAACAAATAATTGTTTTTAAGTGTTTATTTTGTTAAATTCTTGTTAAAGTCCTCCTGCGGCCGCCATTTGTTGGCCCATCGATCTTTGGCACAACACCAGCCCACATTTCTGGGTTTGGCCCACATTTCGGGTTGTCAGCGGTGACGCGTAATAAACACGACGCATCAGCAGTGATGCATAATAGATGCAACGTACACGGCCAAGTCAGCGCCATAGAGAGAGACAGTTGTGACACTCTTTGAACTAGCTGATACGCGGTCATGTGGTTCATGCAGCTCTCAATAGTTCCAAACAACTCATCACTTTCAGTCAGTTTGAGCGGCATAACAACAAAAATCGACTTTTCTTGCTTTTCCCGGCGACTTTCGGTAATTATTGAGCAGTAACAAACTGATTACTTAACTGATTACTGATTATTTCACTGACTATGCATTTTATCAAAGCATATTTAGATGCGCCAGATACATTTATCATTAAATTTTAGAGGGAAACGAGATCGTAAACACATATTTGTTAGAAAAAAAAGTCTATGCAATACAATGATCAATATAGCCATGTCAACTGTGTTTTATAATAACGTTCCACACGTAAAAAAACAAAACAGAGTAACACCTATTATAAAGCTATTTCTGACGATCTCTGCATTCAGCATGAGAACGCTTCACCTTGTCCTCCATACCAGCAGTTCAGATCTGCTCCAGCTTACCTTAGATCATCTGCGATGAATTCTTAATTTCTGTAGAAGTTATAATTGTTCTATTTGTCTTTCTTTTTTATGCTAACCGAGTACCTGGATAACCAAGTTGATTTTGCCTTACTACTATTGTAAAATTGCAATTCATTGATCAATAATGTTAATTCTAATTAAACTGTTTCTAGTTAAAATCATAACAGATGACAAAATAAGTGTTAATTGTGGAAAAATAAATTCCCAAACAATTTACCATAAAACATGTAAAATGTAAAACAAGCTTTAAAAGTACTTTTACTGTTATTTATACTGTTTATTCATTACATCATCTCAAGTCAGCAGGAGCACCATCATCATCATCACAACAACACAAAGCTGAGTGATGTAAGTTTAATCTGCACAAACATTTTCTATCAGGGCTCAAAATGTTTAACTGTTAAAGAAATGTGCAAGGAAATAAACTAACATCACTCTACAGGCACATTTTGAGAGAGGACAGTTCACAAAAACACAGTGAGGACGTGTGAGACTGAAGGAGGTTCCAACCATTTTTGTTCATGGACCAGAACCAAATGAGAAGAACAGCAGAACTTCCACTGCATGTTGATGTTCCACTACATGTTGTTCTAAATTAAACTTTGGTACGAACAGTTTTAAATAATACTTGTCATAGTTTTTATTGAATAATAATCTTCATGCTAACAGTGCCAATGTAATTTTAGAGATTGAGGAAGGAAAAAACAGAAATGAGGCGAGTGAGATGAGGGAAAGATGAAAATGTATCCTCAGAGGACGAGGACATGTCAGGATCTGATAATCCAGGATCAACAGGGCCAGGAGGATGGATCAACAGACAGTCAGGGAACAGAAATGAAAAACCTGAGGAACAATTAGAACACACAAAAAAAAAAAAAAAAAAAAAAAACATAAGCATGATAGAAGAAACTCACAGACGAAAATTAACGCAAACCTGTGAAGAAAAATGTTAACAATGGAAAACAAATTCTGCCCTATTTTTACAAACAATCAGATGAAGACAACTGGCATGAAGAATAAATTCCCAGCTCCATCTCAACATACTGTTACCTGTGATAGTTTAATACGTTTTTTGTTACTGTTCTACAGTTTATTGATGCTGATATATTCTTGGTAGTAATTCTTATTTCTTGTTCTCTCTTGAAAGAGTCTCATCTCAACTTGACCCATGATTACCATATGCTAAACTAATAATATAAAACCGATATGAAAATTAACAGTCCTGCAGTAAATACCAACTTTGTGAAGGTTATGGTGTTAAAGTAATTTTATTCAAACTTCTTGATTAAGCTTTTATTGATTTGGGAAGATATACAATGAGATATTGTACCTTTGTGATACTTGGAATGAAACATTCAGTTCACTGAAGTCATTCTTCCATGGTTTACCAGGAAAACAAAAAAAGTACTCATCTCAACAATCACGTTTGTCTTTAATGATAATGTCACAATTTATGCTGCAGTCTTTGACAAAGTATAACTTGATCTAAATTATGTCACTCTCAGAAAAAAAGGCTAAATATTTTCTAGTTGAGATAGTTCAGTAACTGGAATTACCATAACAATTATATATATACATGTATGTATATATATATATATATATATATATATATATATATATATATATATATATATATATATATATATATATATATATATATATATATATATATATATATATATATATATATATATCATCTTTCAAAATTTAAGCTATAATGGATATTTTAAAACGCTGAATTAGACAGAAATATTCTTGTTTAAACCTGTCATGATGGCAGAGCTAGTTGCAGTTAAAATACAACTAGCAAGTTATCATGTTTAATTAACTGAAACTGGCGACATGAAGTATTAATGTTGATAAAATGTGGTACAGAACAGTCAGCTAATGCTTCACAATGGCCAAAAAAAGTATTTTCATCAACTTACTGGAGAAAACACATTTGAAACACAGAGACTGAACTATGTTCAATGCTGGAACTGCTGCAGTTTGGAACTATTTGCCGCTGCATGACCCACGTGACTTCTGCATCCCATTCCTTATATAGAAGCCTATGGGAGTGTCGCAACTCTCTCTTTCTACAGCTCTGAGCCAAGTGACATATTTATGGCTTTTTTTACACTTTGCTAGACATATTTAGATTGATGCAACTTATAGGGTGGTGAGACAAGTACGGCAGAATATACGGTAAATCTTCCTTTCAGATAATCCATCCATCCATTATCTTTTACCCTCTTCTTCCATTTTGGATCACGGTGGTCGCCGGTGCCCATGTCCAGCAATCACAGTGCGAGGGGCGGGGTACACCCCGGACAGGTCGCAAGTCCATCAAAGGGACACATGGAGACAAACAAGACAAACAAACATTCACTCTCTCACTCACCCCTAAGGACAATTTAGAGTTATTTCAGATAATCCTCCTGTGTAAATACCACTCCCCTAAAAATAAATTATATGTAACTTTTTATCTGTGTGTTGGACTCTTTGTCCTATTGCCTGTTATGGGTTTAAAGGTAATCTGAACATGATACAGGTGTCTTATGTGGTATTTTTCAGAGCAAATGGCTATTGCACGAAACTTCAAATCCTCTACATCATCTGCAGCAACTGTTTCATAATATTCCAATTGCATATTTGACTTCCACTTGGTTTTCGTCTGGTTCTGGGAGAGACAGATATCCAGTTTCTTGGCATGAAAGTTCATGCTCAATAATCCAGGTAGAATAATCTAGAGTTAAGTCAGGTCCTCTGGACGGTTTCTTTGTGTTGAAACATTTCGTCTTTCATTCAAAAGCCTATATCAGTCCGAGGAGTCACAACAAACTCCATCTTATAAATGGAGGTTTATGTGTGGAGAGGGGATACTCCATAAACCATCTTAGCATCATCAAACTGGTTGACCCACTATGTGAAGGTGCTATTTTTAAGACCAAGTTTGTTATGGCTCCTCATACTGATAGTGTTTTGCATGAAATACGAAACATTTCAACAAAAATAAACCATCCAGAGTTCCTAGTTTCTTGGCAGTGCATCTGCACAAAACCCCTGACATCTCATTATCCACTTAATAGCACCAGATTAATTGCAATGACATGGGCAGATGGCTTGTCACTGGATCACTGAGATGGGACTCTATAAAAATAACAGAACCATGTAGGTAGAGAACAGAAGCTCCACTTACGTAATATATACTGCTCCAATCTACGTGAGAAAAGCTTTTTGTTTATGCTCTCATAATGAAAGGCTTGATATTCACAAGAAGTTGTGTTCAAATATACAATGTTGTCTTTGCCCAAATCTTTCAGTTGTTGTTGGGTTTTTTTTTTTTATCTTTTTTTTTTGTAGGGAGCAATGTGCTTATTCAATCATCACCATTTCTCACATATTAACACAGCAGCATCCTTAAACATTAAACTGAATTTAAGGATAACTGCTTGAGTTACATGCATCAAGTGCTTGTAGGTCAGTTCAGTGAGGGACATCTTAACTTTAAGTTTCCCTTTCAAGTTTCCTCCTTGTTCCTTACAGCCTGGAGACCTTTTTATTTCACTTTTCTCCTAATCATAGTGTCACTCAGGTTTTAGTCTCTGGTCAACTAGTCATTAACACTTTATTAGGCACAAAGAAACTATCATTTTGTGTCTGGTGAGGTAGAATTCTTGTTTTCTATTTTCTTCAGTGGTAAAAGAGAACAAAACCTGTGTCCAAAGTAATTTAACATTTTTTTTAGGAACTCTCACTAATATTATATTTGGTAAACTGTTGTGCTTACAAGTAATAAGAGTTTAAGGTATGTATTACTTCTTTGATCATTACCCTTTTTTTTTAACTTTGTTGGGTTTTTTTGTTAGCTAATGAAAAATATACATTTACTTCTTGATACATGTTTAGGGAGAAATTGATTACTTCATTTTTTTAATGTTATTGTTTAACAATAATATGAATTTATAACATCAAAGAAACAAAATCAAGGGACTTTTACACGTCAACACAAACAATATAAACTTAAAATAAATCCAAATGAACAAACATGATGCAGGGAGACTCAATTACTGTAGCAAATGAAGCGAAGTGCAAATCAAAAATACAGTGTAAAATAAGAGAATGTTTTGTTCTGAACTTTGATGTTGTTAGAGATATGTGCTGATAGATTTACGTTTTTGACCTTGGATCTGAATTAAAGGAGTAATGAAACAGAAGTGTGATTATTTACATTTTCTTTTAATATCTACAGGTTAATATTTTTGAGACTGACTAACACTAAGATCAGACAAAGCTTGAACCAGGCGTTGTCTGCAGTATCATAACTTTTAGTTTCAGGATTGCATTCAGTTTCTTTTACTCTTTCAATGGAAAATATTGTGCCACAATGTCTGAAAGTGAGTGCAGCCCTGCTACAGATCAGTCTTGTTCCAGAGGCAGCAGATTGGATGGTATCCAGTATTACAAATAATAATGGGTACTTCAGGCAGACAGGGAGGATGAATGATGCAATAAAAGAAGGGAGTGGAGGACAGATCCCAGTGTGTGTGTATATATGAGACAGAAGGCTGTGATGACCACTTTGAGCTTGTTATTTGACCTCTAAACATAAACACTGTTAATGTTCCAAAACCACAAATGTAAAGAAACATAAGACATGTTATTGCCATATTTTAAACATGATCGTGAAAATGCTCACTTATATATCCATGATCTAGATTCACTTATGTTCACTCTGCAGACAAAAGCAACCCATATCAGTTTATTTTGCCCTATGACACATATCTGATTATATATACATATATACATATATATGTATATATATATATATATATATATATATATATATATATATATATATATATATATGTGTGTGTACATATACATATATATGTCATATATATGTATATATATGACATATCTGATTTTTTTTTTTTATCCGACCCAGGTCTTTTTTAGATTTGGTATTAAATTGGATACATGTCTGCTGTTTTTAAAAGAGTCTTAACAGTCATGTCACATTTCATCAGGTCACTGAAATAGAGATATGTAGAACGATTATCAAAGTTCATGCTCAATAATCAAGGTAGAAAAATACAACAAAGTTAAGTCAGGTCTTCTGGACAGTTATTTTTTGTTGAAAAGTTTTGGCTTTCATCCAGAACACTTCATCAGTCTGAGGAGCCACAATAACTCAGTCTTATAAACAACACCTTCACAAAGTGGGTCAACCAGGTTGATGGTGCTAAGATGGTTTCTGGAGTCCACTCTCTCCCCCGCCGAAACATTTGAGGCTGTCATGGCCAAAGTGGCTCAAAACATCAAAGTTCATGCACAATAATCCAGGTAGAAAAATACAACAAAGTTAAGTCAGGTCCTCTGGACGGTTTATTTTGGGGAAGAGCATCACAGTTAATTAAATTTAAAATACATCACAGTTAAAGCAGTTATTATTTATGTGAGAAGCCAGCTATACACACACACACACACACACACAGGTTTGTTTTGCTATCTTTATGGGGCTTTTGCATTGACTTCCATTCATTTTTCATTCATTTCTATAGCCTAACCATGACCTTTATCCATAACCTAACCATTACCAGTACATACCTAACCCTAAACCTAACACATCCTCAATTCACACCTTAGTCCTAAACCTAGCCCCTAACCCACCAACGGGACTTCTTCTTATGGGGCCCGGGCTTTGGGCCCCATAAGGAGCAGTTGGTCCTCACAATG
>NC_056503.1:26193624-26197902 GCF_014905685.2 Nematolebias whitei | reverse complement strand
CACACACACAGTATTTCCTACAACATTTATTATTCATTACAATTTCCTGTGGGATCAATAAAGTTCTTTCTTGTCTTATATACTGGTGTATATGTTCTTCAATGTGAATATAAAAATGATTAATTAAAATCAGTTAAATCTGAACATTAGTGCACTTTCTTCAGAAAATCGACATCACATTTCAGGATCTGGTTATTATAGACACAGATTAAATGTTCAATATGAATATTTCTATATTTATCACCACAGTAATAGTGTTACACACATTAGTAGTTGTAAACACTCACAATAATACCTATGTTGGTTTAGTGTTTACCTTTAACATAAACATTTAAGGAGTAAATATTTTTTAATAATCACTTTAAACGTTATAAATGTTTTTGGTGCCTGTTTGTTTTCCAAATATATTAGTGCTTGAATGACACAGGCATTACCTGAAAACACTTTGTAGAACGGTGTTCTATGAAGTTCAGCCCATTTCCTTGTATTAGTTGACCGGCAGTTCTGCTACATCCAATATGGCGGCCGCTCCGACTTTCCGCTGCAATGGCCCAACCGACTCAAAGAGGTGTCCACTAACTGCCTCACCAGTTCTGTTGTGAACGCCCTGGCAGATGACAATAACCAATCAGTGATGGAAAAAGGTCAGGGGAGATTTGCTATTAACTAATGATGAATGTTTGTTTGAAATGTGTTTAATAGGTTAACTGAAAAACCACCGATTTGACTCCAAATCCGCCCAAATAATCCTCACCCGCCCAAAGCAATTTTTACCTGCAAAATCAGAATGAAAACTGCCCAATTGGTGGTAAACTGACCAATCTGGCAACACTGCTAATAACATTTTAAGATACTATTATAACAGTGGCAAAAAAAATTTAAATCTAGAGCTGGGCAAGAATGAGAAATAAATAATATTTCATATTTTATTCTACTGTGTTATATTCTGTTAGTTTAACTGTAGTAGCACTGAAATTAAAATAAATCACAGCAATTGCTTTTCTCAGTCAAGCCCTGCAGGATTGTAGCACACTCTAATCATTGCCATCAATTACTCCAAAGGCCAACAAAGAGCAGCGGTCAGCAACAATATGCCAAACATCACACTTAAGCTTTTAACATATAACTTTCACCCATTTTTCCTGTTCCCCAAAATACCCAAAAAAAATGTTTGCACTGGACACAGAACAAGTGTTCCCTGGCAGGACAAAGGCTGCAGCTGTGAACCTGAACAGAGTTTGTTACCAAAATCTGCAGACACACAGCTGCCAGTAGTGCTCAGTTGATTTCCAGCAGAACCTCTGAGGTACGTTCAGCCCAGCTGTGCTCCCAGGTCATAGTTACACGTCTGCTCCCAGTAGGTTCTCTGTTGCAGCTGGCTGAACAAGGCAGCACAACGCCAGCTGGCCCACTTGAAGCTTCACCCAGATACTCCATCAAAGTGAGGTGTGGTAATTAGACAGGGTTAATGCCAAGCCAGGTCACAGGTGCCTATTTATTATCAGATAGGCTGATTAAAAGGTATCCGTCAGGAAAACAAATAAATGGGTTCAGTTATCCTCTTCTGTTTGTTCATGTCTGCTCTTTCAGGGGCATGTTCTTCCCTTCCTGTTAAAACAAATTTTATTTTGCTTTCAATGTTGTCATGCATGTCTCATACGTCTCATTGTTCTGCATGGGGCAGTGATTACCAGGGAGGATGGATTCAACTGACCAAAGAAGGTGCATTGATCTTAACCCTAATTTATCTGCCATCTGTCTCTGCTCAATAAGGGGAGAGATGCAGCAGGAAAATGGATTCTATAAGGTCAGCATCTCTGTTCAGGAAAAAAAAAGAGATTTCACAATATTTGACTTGTTTTTAGGGACACATTAAATGCTTTGAGGGGAGCATGACAAGCAATATGCAATGCAACATGACCGCAAGTAAACTTTATTTGGAGGTTCTCAATGACTCTGGGCACAGGCGTTGCAACACTTAAATGTCAGAAGTCAGAATGCCTTTATTGTCATTGCACAGAAACACAATGAAATTACATTTCAGAAACAGCCCATCAAGAGAAGACAACATAAACATAAACAACAGACATGAGGAGATGAGGTGTCTGAGCAGTGCCACCTTTTTCATTAGATAAGGAAAGTGAAAACATGAGGAAAAGGAGAGGTATAAAATATATTTTCTAGCACTGTGTCCTTGACACGGGACACAGGGTAAGGTAGCAAAACACAACCTCAGCGCAAGAAAAGCAACATACAGATATAAGACATACATATGAGTGTAGAGTGGTGGTGGGGGGAGGTCCCAGCACAGGCCAAGTGAGCGACGCAGCCATTGGCATTTTCACATCTCCTAAATTGCTGCACCAGGGAAGGAGCAATGAGGGAGGCCAGCAAAGGCATAAATTTGAAGGGAAGTAGTCCATGAGCCCTCCACCAACAATAGTCCTGATAAGAGGTGGAGCAAAGTTTATCAGCTGGCTCGGTTAAGCTCTGACATAAGTCGATTTATGTGCACATCCTCCAGGATTAGTATTCTATCGAGGTAAGAGGACTCTCCTTCGCCCTGTCTTCTTGATGAAAAAAACTGATCAATTGAGTTGAGAGACCAGCTGACCAAATCCATAGTTTATAAATTTGAAGGGGATGTGCCCACCTCACATTCAAAAAATAGTAATTTGACCCCCCCCCCCACACACACACACACTCACACATTTACCATGATGCATTAGTCCACCCAGCACTGTTTCTATTTCTTCTTGAACACATCCATTCCACTTGATTATTAGGAGAATACTCAAACCTCTAAAAATCCACTTCAGATTTTCATGATTACCTACAACAGCTGACCATACTGCATGCAGTTTTTCCCTAGATCACTTGACGGGACAAGGGGAGAAGGGTGATACACCTCTGTGTTGTGCGCTAGCTTAGCACTATGTTAGTGCCGGCAGTTGTTGACCATCGATTTAGGATGTGTGAGAGAAGCAGAGCACTACATCTACATAATAGCATCTTAGATAGTGCATTTTTATTGTGTGCCGCTAGCTTAGCGCTACGTTAGTGCTGACAGTTGTCTACTGGGCATGGGTGGGGGGTGGGATAGTGGGGAGCATTGTGCCATGCTCACTAAAATAGTTATTGAATCAATTGTTAGATGTTTAATAACCCATTAAAATACATAAGAATGCAAGAAATAGCATCTACTGTATTCAACAATTTCTGGGGAAGGACCCCCAGATGCCCCATCAACGTGTGTCCCCACTCTACAAATGCTTCTGATGCCATTGACTCTGGGTCTTGTTGGAGACTTTAGGGGTGAAACAAAATGCCTTTAACATAACCACTGTTACAACACAGTAGTACTATTGCTTCATAATGAGAACAGCCATGCTTCAAACCTACGTATATGATTTCATGGGTGAGTGTGTTGTGTTGCTCCCAAAGATGAAAGACACACACTTTAGGCTGATCAGTTTCACTAAATTAACATAAATGTAAGCCTGCTCTAACCCGTCCTCTCCAAACCTCTGCATGTTGATTGAATGCAGGTAAAGATTATGGATGGAAGCATACAAATTACATGTCCTATAAAATCCTAGTAGAAAGGCAGTAAAACTCATTTTCATGTTTTGACAGTAACAAACATTTTCTACCTCCTACTTTCAAACACAGTCAGTGTCATAAATAGCATTTTAAATGGCTGACTCTTTTGATGATAACACAATTTCTTCTTTTTTTTTTTCCTCGAAAGTCTTTGATATGTCTCATGCAACCAGAACGTGAATTATAACCCCAGTGTTTCTGCTGGAGGAACAACCCAGAGGTGATCAGGAAGAATAACTAATCAATTTATTGACTGGTATTAAGTTTGACTTAAAACAAGACTGATAATGGTTACTGACTGATGTATTAGTGAGAACAGCAGCTCAGATGGTGCACGTGTTCATCCTGCTGCAAACACACAGATGAATACTGATGAAAAGAGCTCCACATCAAACAAGACAAATGAAGCATGCTGTGAATAGAAGGGGAGGTTCATTCAGTCCAGACTTGAAGTGTTAACGTGGGTAGTGAAGCTGGATACGTCGCAGCGTGACATCAGTAGCTGCAACAACCAATAATGTTGCTCTAAAAAATGACATTTTCATCACTGACACCAGATGCAGACACACGAGCAGGTGTGTTAACATAAAAACACCTGAAGCATCAGTGAGGTAACACTGGGTGTACTGTTGGATGTGTTAACATTTGAGAACTTCATTTGACCCCCCCCCCCCC
>NC_056503.1:26185677-26193524 GCF_014905685.2 Nematolebias whitei | reverse complement strand
TATAAACATTATGTTATAGACTTGAGAGAACCTCTGGAATGATTGTGTTGATTCCTGAGAACATTATATGCTTGTGAATCCAAACTATTGTGATGACATTCAGTAAAAATGTTTGTTTTTTTTCAGGCGTACATGGCACAGCCATGTCAACATGTTTCTGGATTTATGCGGGTTTTTTTTAAACCCTGTGTTTTTGTTTCGTCTGGACTGCAACTGTATCATTGTTTGTCTGTTACATTAGAACATTTTACAAATGATCACCCACCGGATGAATGTTAATAACACTCTCAATAAGTTTTCAATCCAAGTACGTTAGAGGCAGCTGTGGCTGAATGGTCAGAGCAGACATCCTCCACTGGGAGAGTTGGGGGTTCAATTCCACCAGCAGCCACATGTTGAAATGTCCCTGGGCAAGACACTCAACCTCTCACTTCCTCTGATGTGTGTCCCATCAGTGTATGAATGTGATAAAGCACTGATTAGTATCTACAGAGTCAGATTAGCCTTGTAGGGATCTAGTAGAGTGCTGTATGAATGTGTGTGGAGGTAAATGAGGACACAGGTTGTGTTGTAAAGAGCTTTGAGTATCTTGATTAGATAGAAAGTGCTACATAAGTAAAGTCCATAAAGTAGCTTGGTGGTTAATGCCATGGTCTTGTAATTCTGAGGTTGTGGGTTTGATCTCGGATGCGTTAGGAAGGACATCCGGTGTAAAACAATTTCCAAATATTTCATGCGAGTTCGCTCGCTGCAGCAACCCTGAAGAAGGGAGCAGTCGGAAGAAACTTACTTGATAGTTGCGATTAATTTGGGACACACAATCTGAGCTAGGACACTTTTGGAAAGCTCTCACAATGTCACCTGAGATGCTTAACATAATTTACAAGGTTTGAACAAAATGGCTATAGCTACTCTGGTCATTTCTCAGCACATGATGATTTTAATTCACATTTTTGGCATGAAAGATTGAAAGACGATTTGTTTTCTTTCAAGGAACACAAGACCTTTGTTTTTTCCAAATCAGATAATAAAAAAAAAAAAAAAAGTCCCAATCTATGATTCATGCGTTTAGCAGAGTAGGGACCAAGTTTTAACTGCGTCTCCATTATTTATGCATTTATTTTTCTCAGTGAATAATGACTGACGGACACTCTCAGGTTCTGACGATTCCAAAATGGGTTTGAATAAATATTTCTTTAAAAAGCACAGACAAGAGCAATATTCCCCGTGTGCTTGGAGGCTGCTTTCATATGCAGATCTGCATTGAGACTGCTCTGATTTACCGTCCCTCTCACGGTTAAGAGTGGAAAAGCATCACTCCCACCCCCACCTCCTCCTTCTGACAAGAACCTCAGACTAGGATCGGATGGTCAAGCCTTGTCCACTGCACAAGCTGTGGAGGAGGTGCAGAGTTTCACTGCTCTGTTAGATCAGAGGAGCTCAGACCAGACCTCTCTCTCTTTTCCCCCCATCTATCTCTCTCTCTCTCTCTCTCTCTCTCTCTCTCCCCCCCCCCCCCCCCATCTATCTCTCTCTCTCCGCTCTTCCATCAATTTATCAATTTGGGATGCGAGTTACGCAGCGTCACCAGAAGAAAGATATACCAAGAAAGAATATCAACAAAACTAATCTTTGTGGCTCATGAGGTGAAGAGAGAGACCTGCAACTCAGATGTTTTTTGCTTACTGTACTGCTGCCCCATGGACCACACTGCTCTTATCAGTACAACTGTCCCGAAGGAGGTGTGGGGAAATCCAGAGAACTGGGAGGAAAAGTTATCTTCCAGGCAAACTGCTCACAGAACGCAGGCACCAAGTGGATAAGACGCAGCACAGGTAAGACAACTGCTTTTTTTTAAGTTAGTGAAGTGATTTTGTTATTTGAGAGATTTCAGTGTGAAACTATATAAAATTCAACGTTTGACAGCAGATGAAGCTGATTTACTTACTACCCACAACCATCAATCAGTGACACTTGTTATTCGTCAGCAGCCTGTATTTGTCTTGTTTTCCTGCACCAGTGTGAACTCTTGCTGGGCGCACATTGTTGCCCGCGGGGCTGGACGAAGCTGTTCTTGTGCAGCTTAGACCCGAGAGCACAATCATTAGTTGGAAGGAGGCAGAAGGAACGTCTCAGTCATGACACAAGATGGGAGGATGCACAGATCTAAATTCATGATGGCAGCAGCTGGGAGCTCTTCACATGTTGTGTAGATTTGGAGAGAGGAGACTTTTACTGCTGAGGTTGTTTAGTTACAACTTAGAAACAGTGAATACATGATAATGTGATTGTGCCATTTAAAAGAGGACACAGTCATTTTTGGCACCATCTTGTGGTTCTGTTAAACTCTTATTTACTCTATAGGTGGCATCCACAGGTAGATGGTATTTATAGCAACAGAGAGAAAAACTACTTGGTATATTTATACTCAACGAGGGGTGCTGTGATGTGAAAATGATGTAACAATGACCGTTTTGGTGGCTTTAAGTTTTTGCATTTATCCCAGCAGGAACTGAATCATAACAATAATTTATTTATTAAAATAAAAGTTTCCTTTAGTTTCTTTGTGCAGCAACTTAGGTCCTGCAAAATCTACTGTATATGGTAACCACCAGTGCGACAGATACCAGCTGATTCTTTGCATATTTGCATGCCCGAACATGCAGAATGTTCAAACAGAAACTGCTTTGTTAGCTTTCTTTTCTTGTATTTTCTGAAGCTGGAAGCAGGACAATTACAAGCGTTCTTGTTGTGTGGAGCAAAATTTATGGGCCACCGTGCAGCCTTTAAAAAACAAAATCCAGTTCAGTCCAGTTCTATTCAGTTATGTTCATCCTTACAGGTAAACTACACGAGCTTACTATGTGGTAATTTATGTGAGCACGTTTGATCACACGAGACATCCATCTGTCCGTTTGTTCTGTCCATTTATATTTTTCTGTTGCTTATTAATGATCAGCTTGTGAGGCAGCAGGTCCAGGAGGTAAACCCAGATACAGGTGCAGCTACAAAAAATACAATATCATCAACCATTTCAATTTCTTTTGTCAATCATTTTTGGAAAGTGAGACTCATATTATCCTGATGCATGCTCAATAATCCAGGTAGAAAAATCTAAAAAAGTTCAACCTGGTCCTCTGGACATTCAAAAACAAAAAAACAAAAAAAAAAAGTAGAAACGTTTCGTCTTTCATCCGAAAGACTTCCTCAGTCTGAGGTGCTGTATTCAGCTCAGTCTCTTAAATAGCACCTTCTCAGAGTGGATCAACCAGTTTTGCTGCTGACAACCAAAACCAGCTGCTCACATGGTCAAGAAGGACCATCAGCCTAACAATGGATCATTAGCACACTGATGGCTGTTTACTACTCACAGAGGGCTGAGTGATACTAGCAATCACAGCATTGTAAGAGGGGGACAGTTGAACACGTAGGTCTCCACCCCTGTTTAACGATGGACGATTTCTTTTCACAAAGATGGCCTCCTTAACTCCTCTCTCAAACCATCGTTCCTCTCTGTCCAGGATGTGAACATCTTCATCCCTGAAAGAGTGACCGCTGGCCTGGAGATGAGTGTAGACCGCAGAGTCCTGGCCTGAATATGTTGATCTTCTGTGCTGGGCCATCCTTTTGGCCAGTGGCTGTTTAGTTTCCCCGATGTAAGACTGATCACAGCCCTCCTGACACTGAACAGCATACACAACATTACTCTGTTTGTGCCGGGGAACTGGATCTTTGGGATGAACCAGTCTTTGCCGTAATGTATTTTGGGGTTTAAAAGCCACTGGGACGTTGTATTTAGAATGTTTAGAACGTCACGTTTATTTTCTAAACATAACGTCCCAGTGGCTTTTAAACCCCAAAATACATTACGGCAGAGACATGTAGGAGGAGAGTTATGAAGGCAACAGACCAAGAAGTGATTTAAAGATGAAAATGTACCAGTGAGAGAGTCTGCATGAAGTTAATGATGTCCATTTCACCAGTGAATCCAGGGTGCAGTGGTGGGTATGATAGTTACAGCCAGTTATGAATCTTAGTGCATCATGATAGACAACATCCAACATCTGCAGGGTGCTTGTAGGAGCGTTCATGTAAATTATGTCACCATAGTCAATGGAGGGAAGGAAAGTCACTATTACAAGGCATTTTCTAGCATTCAGAGTTAAACAGGATCTGTTTCTGAAAAAGAAACTCAGTTTAACTTTCATTTTCTTTATCAAATTTTCCATGTGAAGGTTAAAAGAGAGATAGGAGTCGACCAAAATGCACTACTATTTTAGGAATCAACAAACTCAATAGGGACACCATTAAAAGATAAATTCAGAGGAAGAACTGCTGGGACTGGCTTCCTGTTTTAAAAAAGCATCCTTTTGGTTTTGTCGGCATTTAGGACAAGTTTGAGACGGAACAAATCTGACTGGATGATGTCAAAAGTGGATTGCAAAAGCTGAAAAGCCTTAGTAATGGTTTTAGCTCGACAGTAAACAACTGTGTCATCAGTGTAGAAGTGTAGGGTTGCATCAGGGATGCTTTGACCTACGTTACCTATGTAGATTGTAAAGAGGGTGGATCTTGAGACTGAGCCTTGTGGTACACTATTAACTGTTAAATAACTGGAGGAAATATCATTATGTTGAACACATTGCCTCCGATCTGAAAGATCAAATAAAATCAAAAACCAGATCAAATAAAATCAAAAGAGACAACTCACACCCACAATATGGATTGTTATATATGTTGACCTCTTCAGGAGGTACCGCAGCCTGAGGACCAGAACCATCAAATTCTGCAACAGTTTCATCCCATGAGCTATTAGACTGCAGGTTGCTGAACTTGAATGAAGTAACCACAATAGCAAAGTATAAAATTAATGTAAATTATGTGCTCCCACACAGCTGTGGAGAAATGAAATGAAATGTTGTTAAATTTTTCCTGGTACACTGTACAATTCTGAATAACAATAAAGTTTATAATATGCATATATCCATTACACAGAGTGAAATATTTCAAGCCTTTATTTCTTGTAATTTTGACAATTATGTTTTATGAAAAACCAAAACTCAGTGTCTTGGAAAATTAGAATACAGTATTGTGAAGAGTTTCATTATTGGAAACTCATGATGTCACACCCTAATCAGCTCATTAATTACTAGCCATGAGCTACAAATGTTTCATTCCTCAAGTAAAACCACTCCTGAACCAGAGACAAAATCAGAAGTGTCTTACCTGCTGAGGAGAAGAAGAACTGGACTGTTGCTCAGAGGTTTAATTCCCTCTTTCCAGATGAAAGTAAATTTAGCATGTCATTTGGAAATCAAGGTCCCAGAGTCTGGGAAAAGTGGAGAGGTCCAGAATCCATGTTGTTTGATGTCCAGAGTGAAGTTTCCACAGACAGTGATGATTTGGGTCCATGTCCTCTGCTGGTGTTTGTCCTCGTATTTCCTGGAGTCCACAGTCGGCGCAGCATCTACCAGGACATTTTAGAGACTTCATGCTTCCTGCTGCTGACGAGCTTCATGGAGATGCTGATTTCATTTTCCAGCAGGACTCGACTCCTTTCCACACTGACAAAGGTACCAAAAACAAGATCTGTAATATTTAAATTTTCAGGGACACTGAGTTTTGGTTTTAAGCCATAATCATCGAAATTGCAAGGAATACACATTTGTTTTTGTTCGGGTGAAGATACTGAACGGATGTTAGAGATAATACAGGCAGAATTAGTAAAAATACAAACTTGGTTCCAACTAAATAGGTTATCATTAAATTTAGAAGGAAAAAAAATGACATATTTAGTAATAGAAAGAAAATGATCAAAGTTCCATTTAAAATTGAAAGTATTGAAATTCATAGAGTTAAAACATTTTGGGTGTCTTTATTGATGAGACACTGACATGGAAATCTCATGTAAATTACTTAAGAATAAAAATAGCAAAATAAATATCATTACTGTGTAAAGTAAAAGAGTTTTTGAATGACAAAGCTTTATATATTGAATAATGTAATGATTGTTCCATATTTAATCTATTGTATTTAAGTTTTGGGAAAAGCATGCAAAACAATTACAAATCTTTTTATTTTACAACAAAGAGCTATAAGAATTATTAGTAGGGAGTGCTATTGTCACCCAGCAAATGTGTTATTTCATCAGTTGAAATTTTTTAAATTTTATGATTTGGTTGAATATAGTATTTTACAAATCATGTATAAAGCTCATAAAAATATTACCCCCAAATATTCAATTAAAATTTGTTTAAAAAAAAGAGTCATTATAACCTTAAGGGAATGGAAATGTTTGTAAAACCCCCATTTAGAACGAGTGTGAAGGAGCTGTGTTGTAATTCAGGGAATAGGATTGTGGAATTGCCTTGATATCACCATAAACATTTCTAAAACCATTTATATGTTTAAAAATATGATTAAGTTAAAATTGTTAGGAAAGTATGGCGTCAAATTAAAGTTTTTTGTTTTCAATTTGGGGATTGTTCAAGCCTGAGTTGTTGTTTGTTTAAAGTTATTTTATTTTTATTTTTTTTAAACAAGGGGCCGCATATATTATAAGAATTTTCTTCTTCTTTCTGCACTCTTTTCATGTAATGTTTATGTTTTTCTTTTTGATGAATTTGTTTTGTTTCTTTTAAATGAATGAATAAATGAATAAAATAAAATTAATTTATGTAGTACATGAATTTCACTTTCTGAAGTGATTTTTTTTTCTTTTTCTAATATTCAGTTTTTTGTGATTATTGATATTCATTTATTTATTATTATTATTATTTAGATTTATTTGTATTTTTCTCCTCAGCTCACGGGTCAGGTGAGACAGTGGTGGTTTCAAAGTGTACCTAGTCCACCCGGGCCAGAGAGAATAAATAATTCCCCCAGCATGTTCTGGGTCAGCCCCAGCAGTCTTTACCCAGTGGGATGTGCCAACCCCACTATTGAAAACCAGTAGTAATTATAATCATGGAAAAAGCTTTTTAATAAAATGGTTGAAGGCCTCAGTTAAAGGAAGAATATATTGTTGCTTCTCAAATTATTTACAAATATCACAACACAGGAGAAAATAATTCTCGGATGTAAATATTATTTACTGACATTTGCTTCTCTCTGGTTTGATGTAGTTTCTATCAGCCTCTTTCTTGTCGGAGTCAATAAAAGTGTAAAACCATTAGATTGATGTCCAAATGAGGACAATGAATAAAGAAAGAACCCAAACACTCCAGACAATGTCTCCTCACAAAGTCAAAACTAGAAAAATAATACTTTAACTTGAACATAATAAAATATATACTCTCATTTCAATGTACAATTTAATCCTGAACAAATGAACTTAACTTTGTTGTGAAGAAAAGTGCAGGGAAAGCATCTGATGCATATCAAATTTCTGTATCAGTTGATTTTCAATTATGTATTAATGTTGGCATATAAACAGTTTTGATAATATTAATGAATGATAGAGGGACTATTTTATCTGATGTGTCCTGTTGAGTCACATAAACTTGAACTTGAGGTTCACTGCATTCATTTCAATTCATTCAGTATTTCACAGATACAATTTCACAGATTTTACTACATGTATTAATCAGGATAAAAGTATTAAAAAAGCATGTTTAACAAAATTTTGCAGATTTGAGCAGGTAAAATAGAAAAATAGTTGGAAATGTTACAATCCCACAAAAGAAGTTAATTTGTTCCTATTGTATCACCTTAGCAGTATGCAACAAATATTTGTATCTCATCACTCAGAATACTCACATCGCTTTCCACTAGAGCAGCGTTGGTTGTGTGACACAGCATCTGAAGTCCTGTCTGATACAGCTGAAGGTTAATTATCATCAGCATCT
>NC_056503.1:26174758-26185577 GCF_014905685.2 Nematolebias whitei | reverse complement strand
CTGAAGTCCTGTCTGATACAGCTGAAGGTTAATTATCATCAGCATCTCTGCTTCACACTGAGAGACAGAGTGAAAATCATTAGTCCTTAACAAAGTCTCCTATTCAGCAGGAAGGATAAAACAATGTTGTGCTTTGAATCACCTTTAGGTAGCAGACTGTTGCTGCAATTTGCTCACACTCAAAGTTAAGTGCACACTAAAAAAATCTGCATTAAATAAATATGCATATTGTAATCTTGTGATTGATGTTTGTTTCTTCTTCTAATGAACAAGCTTCCTGGTTCTATTTTTGCTGTCACAAGTCAAGTTCAGCTTATATGTTGCATAAATAGAGCTGGAGAAATTGTTCCATGAAGGTTGCTCTAATGGCACCCTTTACTTGATAAACAGAGTATCCTGGTGGCATTCATGGAAGTTTATTTGGGCTTTATGTTTACACATTGCAAAGATTGTGTGTTTGGATTATTTAGATCCCATCTTTGAAAGCTTGCAGTGAACCTTGGTGGGCAATAAAGAACAAGGTTGTCACAATGTTACCATTTCAAACTGGATACTGATATCAAGAAAAAGTGTGAAAACAATCAACCCAATGTTTTGTTGCCTTGTATGATACTGTTTAAATATTAAAAAGTTGAGTTTTTATCTCACGGTCTGTTAAGATAACCTTAGATAGGTGAGTATCAGTATACCATTTGACATACTGTAAAAAGTAGCCTAAGATGGAATTTTCGACACTAAATATTAAGAATGCATGCCATCATCAATCCTTTATTTTTACCTGCTTCTTCCTTTCTGGGATCAATATTGCCGTCATTGTGCACCCTAGTCAGGTAGGAAGTCCTTCACAGGGACACAAAGACAAATGAGACAAATAACCACTCTGACCTAGGAAAAATTAGGAGTTACTAATTATCCTAACATGCATGCTTCTTGTTCTGTGTGCATAGGCGTTGCATCAATTATGTGAAGGGGACGTGTACTCCTCACATTAAAAAAAAATATTAATTTAGACCCCCCATACACAAACACACATACACATTAATAATGGAATATTAGTTCACCCAGCGCAGTTTCTATTTCTTTGTGAACAGATCCATTCCACTTAATTAATAGGAAAATACTCAAACCACTAAAAATCCACTCCAGGTTTTCTTGGTTACTTACAACGACTCACCACACAGCATGCAGTGTTTTTCCTTGGTCACTTGGCTTGGCAGGGCACTCACTTCTTCGTGGGGGGGGGGGGGGGTTGTGGATAGGGTGGGAGGATGTGGGGGGAGACACCTCCGTGTAGAGTGCTAGCTTAGCGCTATGTTAGTGCTGGCAGTTGTTGACTGGGAGGGGTTAGGATGCGTGAGAGAAGTGAAGCGCTATGTCTGTAGCATCAGCTAGTGTGTCAGCTAATGTGTCTGTATTGAGCGCCGCTAGCTTAGCGCTATGTCAGTTCTTGCAGTTGGTGTTAAGATGCATGGGAGAAGCAGAGCACGATCTAATCACACAAGGAGAGCTGTTGGTCAGGCTACTTCTTGTTGTGCCATTAACTCTAAAATAATTATTGAATCAAGTGTTTACTTATGTAGGTAAACGTAGATGTTTAAGAACCTGCTAAAATACACCAGAAAGCAGGAAATGGCATCGACTTTATTCAATTTTTTTTGGGGGGAGGACCTCCAGAACCCCCCCCCCCCACACACACACACACACACACACACACACCCAGCCAGTGTGTAGCATTACAAATGCTTCTCACTTCATATCTGTGGGACCCATTTAAAGTAAATGCCCTTCAATAGTGATTATGTCTATTGATTTGTGTATTTGAATTGATCTGAAGGAAGAATGAGTTAACACCTAAATTAACAAAAAAAAAAAAAACGTTTTAAAAAGGAGTTTAAAAAAATTATAGATTTTAATTTTATCAAAAAAAAGTTCTGGTATTTTGTGAACTTGTAGCAAGGTGAGCAAACATGATTTCACATCTGCAGGGACTGTTTGAAATGTGCAATGAAGAAAAGTGAAGTAAGATTCATGGTCTCATTGCATTCTTGATCAATTGATGGATTGGACATGGGAGCTCAACTCTCCAAAGTTGTGAATGTTAACATGTTACTGTGCATCCATCCTTTGAGATGAGCAGAGCAAAAACAAGTAATTTACCCACATGGTGTGATATTACTGAGAAACATCTGTACAATTTCACAGTTTAACAATAGCCTGAAGACTTATTCTCTGTCAGATAAATCCAAGCTTTAACTTTTGAGATGAAAAAAAATAAATAAATATAGGAGTTCTAGCAGTAAAAAGATGTTCTCAGGTGATACGATCGTTACAGCCTCCAGAAAATCAGAGCTGATTTAAAGAATGTCGGCGTTTCTGTCACACAGCATCTGTGTGGCTCAGGTGTGAGCACAAACAGAGTAATGCCAGGTCGTGCCCCACACACTGTGTTTGGATGTGCTTCCTCTTGGGCTTATCTCCTCCCACATTTTTCCTTTGAACAGTATCTGTGTGCTCTGTGCGCCTTTGGGAACGATTCTTCTGTCTGTCAGGGATGATCCATATGCACTGCACTGCTTGTCACATGTTTAGACGTTGATAAATGAGAGGTTGAAGAAGTGAAAAGCAGGCTGGCATAGATAAAGTATCTGTTAAGATTGTGGTGGTGGTCATTGAGAAAGACCCAGATGGACTCATCGAACATGTTGTATCTCTTCCTTATCTAGAGTCATGTATTCTCTCTGTCTGCTGGTGTAAAGTATTTGCAAACTAACCATAGTCAGATTTACATTTGTAAGTTAAAATGATAGATATTAGGAGTTCAAGTTTTAAACATCTTAGGTCAATATTTTAAAGTACAAACTGTCATGTCTCAAGTTAAATAGAGTGAATGAATTATGGTGTCGCTGTTGATTTCAGAAGCTGTGACAGCTGTCGGCAACAAACTCACGCAGTTGTAGCCTTTTAATAAATGTTAGGTCTGAGAGTTAGACCCAATGCAGACTGAAAATACTGGCTGTCTGCTTAATGTGCTCTCTCAGCAACTAACTGTTTGGATGAGAAAGAAAACCTGCAGTTATTTTATTACATGAAAGCTAAAATATATTTTTAGGTTAACCATTTAACATTTTGCTTCACATTATTGCTAACTTTAGTGTCTTAGTAGTTGCTGAATGCGAGTAGAAAGTGCAGAGAGACTGTTAGCAGACTTTAATGATTTCATGAAACACTAACAGGAACATCATATTTTGTTTGTTTTAAAGTGAGTGTCTGGCTCTTTGAATGGATGTTCTGTCAAATAGCAGTCATTAAACCTTATCCACTGCAACATCAGTCATGGTGTGGATAAAGAGGAAGAAGTCTTTCTTTTGGAGTCAGGGTAATGACTAGCTAGAGTAAAATATAATTTACAGCAACTTTTGGACATTAAATCAGTTCTTCCTCAGTAGTGTCATACAGGTATGAACAAAAGTTAAATTACTAACAAAAAAGAACCTCTATACTTGTGCATGAGATGGTTCATCACCTTTTTCTCTCTCAAACAATGTCTATGATTAAAATAAAATGCACTGTATGTGCGCTGCATCTGCTGAATGTATCAGTCCTGCTTGATCTTCTTGATCCATTCTCTGTGACTGATAACAGACTGATTAAGTACAAAGTATTGATAACTATTTTATAGAACTTCACATCAACATGACAAAACTATCCCTCCAATTAAATGATTTGTTTTATGTGTCTCAGAAAGACTATTGAGTATAAAGAGCAAAGCAGATGAATGGAAATATGTAGAGCTGTTGAACCTTTGGCCTCTCTTATTACACCTATAATGAAATTATGACCCCGGTTCTGACTGGGTTAATCGAGGCCAGCAACTCTAAAAAGAGTCTCCCAGGCATTCAATATCCATCAAGGAATAGAGTTTATTTTGCTTGCTACATCACGCAGAAAGGCTTTTGAAGCACCGTCTCATTGTTTTCCTTACACGTCAAACCACACAAGATCCATTGAGATCACATGTAGTCACTCCCACTCATACACGGTTAGGTTGTGCTCCTCTTCTGCATAGGAGGAGTCTAGGCCCTATTAGGTCGTTTTCACACCAGATAGTCTGGTAGACTCGGTTCGGTTCGGGATCAATATTCATGACCTTTTGTTTACATTTGAGCGGGTGCATTTGCATTCACACTGCACTGTTCAGTCGAGTCAACCTGTTGAAACAACCTATTCCCCCGCTCGCCTGTGGGGGCGCTGCACCAAGAACTACTGAAAGAAACGACACAAAAACCTCTGAAGACGTGTCTTCTTCTTCTTCTGTAAATAAAAATAAAAACAAAGTGGCATCAAGTTTTAGCAGTTTTAGGAGTTATATTTTGTCATTTTTCAAAAATGGACTTAGCATGAGCAGAAGATGAGACAGAAGACCATGGAGAATATTGTTTTTCCACACAAGGCAGCTGACGGCTCCATATAAGGTCAGAGAAATGCGTGTTTGTTTGTCCTGTGGAGCGGGGCTCGGTCTGTTTACATTCACACTGTACTCGAACCGCGCTGGAGTTCACTTCTACAGGACCGAGACCTAGGTTTTAGTCCGGGCCAGAGTTCGCCTTTTTGTTCCGTGACAGAGTTCGATGGCGCGTTCACACCTCCCTAAACGAACCGGACTTTCTAGGAAAACGAGCTAGAGTTCGATTAAAGTGGACTAAGCAGGGCTGGTGTGAATGCACCCTTTATCTGTAATGCGATGGGACATCCGGCCCTTCCGGCTCCTGATCTCACATCGTGCACTGGAACCGGCCAGCGCTGTAAACTGTAACTTTTTCCTGCCTTGATTTTAATACAATTGGTAAAACTGAATTCACGTTTCCTTGATTTATTAATAGTATGAGTTGCCGCTTCTGAGGGAGGTCTGAGCCGGGGAACAGAGTGGGCTGGAGGAGGACCTGGGGTCCGAGAGGAGGCCTGAGGCCCACCTCTAGCAACAGCTAGATGCAGTGTCCCCGTGACCCACATCCAGCTCCCGTTGCAACGCCCCCCCCCCCCCCCCGTTTTCTTTGTTCACGTGCCAGCTAATAAATATTGAAATGTTCTACTGATGGACATATGTTCAAATGAATAATAATAATTAAAGGTGAGGCATTACTGTCTCATTTGGGAGTGGTGGCGCAGAGGTTAGAGAGGTGGGCTTGTGATCCGAAGATCGCCGGTTCACGCCCCGGCCCCGACAACATCAAAATTGTGGGTGGGGTAGGTGAAACACCCACACTTGCCCCCACCCTCATTCGCCCCACTCTGGGCCCATGAGCAAGGCCCTTAACCCCCACCATGTGCTCCCTAAACAGGTCTCTCTTGAAAATGAGTTCTCGTGGCTCAATGAGACTAACCTGGATAAATAAAGGCTAAATAAAAAAATAAAAAATTACTGAAAAGCTAGTTGAAAGCAATAAATGCAAAAGAGTAAAGTGGTGACCTTAACCTGCATGCAGCCTTGTATGTTATACAGCAAATGCTCTGTTACTGTATTCACACTCACTTGCTCACCTTTCTGGCTTCCTACAAAGCAGACTGGGAAATCTTTGCAAAGGTCAGGATTACATTTCATGGACTTGTGTTGTCCCTGTTGGCCATTAAATAAAACGTCTTATACAAAACAGGACTTCAGGCCAAATGTAAAAACATGATTTTACACTGAACAAAAATATAAACCCAACACTTTTGTTTGTACTCTCATTTTTCAGGAGCTAAACTCAAAGATCTAAAACTTTTTTGTATGTACACAATAGGACTTTTCTTTCAAATATTGTCCAGAATTTTTTTTAATCTGTGTTAGTGAGCACTTCTCCTTTGCCGAGATAATCCATCCACCTCCCAGGTGTGGCATATCAGGATGCTGATTGGACAGTTTGATTGTTGCACAGGTGTGTCTTAGGCTGGCCACAATAAAAGGCCACTCTAAACTGTGCAGTTTTATCTCACAGAACAACGCCACTGATGTCACAAGTTTAGAGGGAGCGTGTAGTTGGCATGCTGACTGCAGGAATGTCCACCAGAGTTGTTGTCCATGAAGTGAATTTTCATTTCTCAACCATAAACCCTTGTTAAGGGTGTTTCAGATAATTTGGCAGTACATCCATTCAGCCTCACAACCACAGACCACATGTAACCACACCAGACCAGGACCTCTACATCCAACTGTCCTGGTGGCTGGTCGCAGACAATCTTGGAGGTGAAGATGCTGAATGTAGAGGTTCTGGGCTGGTGTGGTTGCATGTGGTCTGTGGTTGTGAGGCCAGTTGGATGTACTGCCAAATTTTCTGAAACACCTTTGGAAATGGCTTATGATTGAGAAATGAACATTCACTTTATGTGCATCAGTTCTGGTGAACATTCTTGCAGTCAGCATGTCAAGTGTGCACTCTTTAAAAACTTGTGTGAGATAAAATTGCACATTAAAGAGTGGCCTTTTATTGTGGTCAACCTAAGGCACACGTGTGCAACAATCATGCTTTCAACAGCGTCTTGATCTGCCACACCTGTGAGGTGGATTTGTCTGAGTAAAGAAGTGCTCACTAACGCAGATTTATACACATTTATGAACATTGAGAGGAAAACCCCTTTTGTGTACTCAGAAACCGTTTTATATCTTTGAGTTCAGGTCATGCACAATGGGAGCAAAAACAAAAGTGTTGTGTTTATATTTTTGTTCAGTGTATAAAGTTAATAACTATGAGTGAGAATGTGCTTTTTCAATACCAATAATGAAAATTGAGCAAGTTAATATTTAAGGCATTTTCTCATCAAGATGTTATGTCCCTGAAATTGATTATTTTTAATAAGGATCAGCCAAAACAGAGTTTCTATTTGATACATGCATTTATTTGCATGTTTTTTTTTACAGTACATGGTTGCAGATTACAAACCATACATACATTACTGCTTTTAAAATCAATGCCTTCTTGAGCTCTACACCACTGTAGCTCTGCATTGCAGTAAAAGCCTGTGTTCTTGTTCCACAAGTTGTTGTGTTTTTGTTGTCAACAAGAAAAAAATGCCAGGTTGTGGTGAACTTTGCTTATGTTGTGTTGAGTAGGTAAGTCTGTGGCTTCAACAGCTGCAAAGGGCAACAAAAGCTTATTTTGACCATCACAGCCATGATTGTTTTCCAGTACAACCAATTCAGCACTAAGTATGATGGCTGTGAGGTGTAAATGAACAAGATGTAGATGAACAGATGCTCAGATATATTCATCAATTAACGCGGATTCCTCATTTTTCTGAACTGAATAAAACGTGCATTGAATTTAATGAAATGCAAACGTGAGACGTCATTTATATTTGACCCATCAAAATGAATGCGGTCATTTATTTACAGAATCAAAGTTTAACATCAAACATTTACATTAATTTGGCAAATTATGAAAATAACAACATAAGCAATCAATCAGGAAAAATCATACGGCCATGATTTTTCCGTTGCTTCACCACAGACATTTATGAAAACTGTACAATTATGATCTTTTACCCACACGGATGTGGATGAGCACTTTACACAGACATTTCTAAATTATCTGGAAGAATTTCTACTTGAGAGAAAAGTTTAAAGATGGGAAAGAAGTTAAAGGGAGTAAAGATGGTATGTGAGGGGAAGTGTTCACCAGAACCGACACTCTCCATCAGAACCCAGCTCACCTCGGTACGCTTGGTAGGAAACTTGACTCATTACCTTTCTGAGATTAATCAGCAGATATGGAGTTCCGTTAACGCTACCTGTCCAGCGTCTCCTTAGGATGGCTGTAGCTCGTCAGAAGTAGTGGCGAGTGGAAAGTGTTATATTCCCATGACTCGGAAGAGCTCTGTTGTCATGTCAGGATCTTCCCGTCTCCCAGAACTGGGCTTCTCCGCACAGAACTGGACAGAACTGAACTCCACCGAACCGAGTGGAACCCTCACAGCACTCCAGCAGAACTGAGTAGTTTTCAGATCTGAGTAGACCAGGAAGTACCGACATTTTAAAGAGCCCTTTTCCCGGTTCATACGGGAGTCTCCCATTGGCCAGAACCGACCAGACGGGGTGTGTTTTGTGACGTAAAAGGTTAGAATGCAGCAAGAATTGTTATGGAAAGATCAGAAATGTTCTCACAGACAGAGAGAGTTTTGTTTTGGCGCGTTTCAGAAACAGGTGCCAAAACCTCTATATTTACGTCTGAGAGGATTCTAAAAACATGACAGTTCGTTCCAACAACTTGTTTTGCGTTTGACTCCAACCTTGGACCAACTTACACTTGCTCATTCAAAGACAGAAAATCAGAAAATGCATAATTATCTGTAACAGACCTCATGAATTCTAACTTTGCATGAGAATTTAAAAATCATTACACAGTTAATAAAATTGATTAGTTCACTGCAACATCTAAAATGGTTTGAACTAAGACACTTTGATTATCAACATTTGTAAAATAGTAATGATAATAAAAAAGAGAGTGTTCTTTTCACTTGAATCTTCAAGAAAGAAAGTCTCAGGATGGGTGAACCTGTATTTCTGGATTCAAATCAATAAAATGACAGTTTCTGTCCCACAAGGTTCTTAAGGTCAAGGGTTTTGACCTTAGGCTTAGTCGTGACACCAGATTAAGTTCACTACAGTCCCCCCTTTGGAAATCATCACCTGTCCATGGGGATGAATTCCAACTATGAACTTACGTCTTCGATTGTCCTTGAAGCTTGAAGTAATCCAGCAAAGAAACAAGAGTCAAGAGTAATCCAGCAAGGAAAACAAAAGTCAAAAGTAATCCAGCAAGGAAAACAAAAGTCAAGGTAATTCCACAATGTTCTCGGTAATTCCATTGTGTTGATTATAATCCCACATCGTCTCGATAATTCCATTGTAGCAATGCTTTAACCCCTTGAAAACAGAGTCTGTAATCCACTGGAAAAAGTCATATAATCCACAATGGTAAATCCACAATGATTGGAAGTGTTGATTAATCAGCATACAGAGGGGTACCCTTGGATTGAACTGAAGATGCGGCCACTGGATGAAGAGTGGAGACCAACGTCAGGATTGCAGGTCGCCTCCAGCGAAGGTTGTCTCCAGCGACGTCCAGCCTGTGCCGTTCTGGTTCAATGTGTCATGCAATTATGTGGTTTAAGGTGGGCTTATGAAGGGGATTTTACATAAGGCCTTAAACTATATGCACCTGGTGTGTAAGCTATTATGGTTGGGAACAGCTACAACTACCAGTTAAGGGGTGGAGCATGCTGAAAAGGGGTAACTACAGGGGTTTATACCTATAGAAAAGGGTTCCAAACTATTTTTCCATTTCTAACCTGGCTTAAGTTAGCTTTACATGGCAAAATATAGTTTGTATCAAATGTCTGTTGTCTTTTAGACGAACGACTTGAGATTGGGTGTTTGGTTTCCCCATAAATGTTTTGGAAGTCTATGGCGAGACTTATCAAAAAGAATTAGCTATCCCCCCGAATAGAATTGTTCGAGTAGGTTCGGCTTAAGCGATGTGAGATCAATGTAGATTATGGTACTTAAGGTAGCAATAATATACATTGACTCCGCAAGGATTGCAATTTAGCGAATGAACTGCATGTTGGCATGGTCAAAGTCCTCTTAGTCTCTAACTTAACTTACACACAAGATTCATTCTTACCTCAGAAACAACCAAAACCAATTCAACAACGTTTCAACACCGACAAGAGTAGTGACTAAGCAACTAAAACATCGTTTCACTGCTTCCCCTCACCCTGGTTGTCAGTTTCAGTCACGCTGTCCCATGTGAGTGGCTTCTTTGCAGACCCGCTTACGCGAGGCATAATCATATCGAGGTGCGCTACATGGCGATCCACGTCGACTCGGAGTGACGTTTGGCCCCGGAACAGGGATGCGAGTATCCCACACAATACGAGGGTTATCGTCATTAGCAGGGCTATGATTAACGTGTCCGCGCTTGACCACGCATAGTTAATTGGTTGGATCGGGTTCTTAATTGTGGACCTAAGAGACTTGAGAACTCGGTTTATTGGTTTCACGTCGACGACTTGGGTGCCTTCAAAACGGATCCTTCCCAGAGTCTCTGGATCTATGTCTATAGACATATTCCCCAGGTACTCTGAGTCATCCAGAGTCGCGTCCCATTTTTCCGGATCGAGGTGATAGAGCGTCAAATCACCAATGTGTATGGTTGTTCCCTGGGGAACACTGATCCACATTGTTTTGTCTGGTAACGTCAAAGGTCTATTTGCCCCGGGTTGATCGTAGGCTATGATCGCCTTTCTTTGAGGAGCGTTCACTAGCCAACGAGAGCCAATTATTTCCGCTTTTGCAGCTTTAGCCAGGTGTCGAGGCGTTACGGTCGTTGAGCACTTAGAATTCTCCGGAATAGGTGTCAACCCGCATAAGCCCGCGGTTTGATTCCACACAAACGGCTTACTCGCGCACAGATAATGTATCTCCCGAGTGAGAACACACATCTCAAGGTTTGGAGCTAGATAAACTGAGGGGTTATCGTCGTGGTACGCAACCATCTTCGGTGTGTCAATTTGAACATGGTTTTCACCGTGCCAATTGCCAACATTAACAACGTCCCTGAGTCTATATATGCCATTTGAGGGAATTATCGGTAGGTTGATAATGAACGCCATTTCAAACGTTTTGTGATTGACGTAGATTGGAATTGCGCTACCGAGAGTGTAAGCCAGGTGAGCCTGTATTTGCGTGACTCTTTCGCGCGTAGCGGAGCTGAGGATGTCATTCACCATCTGTAGAGAGACTAGATACGGTGGGATCCTACCGGTGGCTAGTGTATCTACC
>NC_056503.1:26170186-26174658 GCF_014905685.2 Nematolebias whitei | reverse complement strand
TATTTATCCACAGAGTTGATGTGGTCAGTAAAATGTTGGACTTCCTGAGATTTGATTTTAACCCAGGTGTCGTCAACATACCTGAACCAATGACTTGGTGGTGTCCCTGAAAAGGACGTCAAGGCTCTCTTTTCTACCTCCTCCATGTACAGGTTGGCAACAATAGGAGAAACTGGAGACCCCATAGCACACCCATGTTTCTGCCTATAATATTGCTCCCCATATGTGAAGTAGGTTGACTGCAGGCACAGTTTCAAGAGTTGACACAGTTGTTCTGTACAAAGTGTGGTCCTGCTGCTCAGAGTGGTGTCTGATTTTAATTTTAAACTGACCACCTCTACTGCATCATCAACAGGAATGCACGTAAAGAGTGATGTGACATCAAAAGAGACCATTGTTTCATCAGTCTCCATGATGACATCCCTCACCTTGTCCACAAAGTCCATGGTGTTCTGTATGTGGTGTTTTATTGATGTATCTTTCTTTTACTTATATTTTATTTTTAATGCATTGATGCTGTTTTTAAGACTGTTGCTATATGTGTATATAGCCCAGGACATCCTTGTAAAAGAGATTGATGATCTCAATGGATTTCTTCCTGGTAAAATAAAGGTTTAATAATAATTCCCATTGAGGAAAGAGTGGCGATTGGAACAGACCTGAATAGACATGTTGATGAAGGAAACAGAGGGGATGAGGAAGTGATAGGTATGTTTGATGTCAAGGAAATAAACCAGGAAGGACAGATGGTGGTGGATTTTGCCAGGAGAATGGAAATTGCTGTAGTCAACACATATTTCCAAAGGAGGGAGGAACATAGAGTGACCTATAAGAGTGGAGGCACGAGTATGCAGGTAGACTACATTATGTTTAGAAGAGGAAATCTGAGGGAGATTGGAGACTGTAAGGTTGTGGTGGGGAGAGAATGGGAAGACAGCATTGGATAGTTGTGTGTAGAAGGACTGTTGTGGTGAAGAAGAGAAAAAGAGTAAAATCAGAGAAAAAGATCAAATGGTGGAAGATGAAGCAGGAAGAATGTTGTGAGAAATTCAGAGAGGAGCTGTTAAAGAGTCTGGGTGGTAAGAAAGAGCTTCCAAATGATTGAGCTACTACAGCAACAGTAATTAGAGAGAAAGGTAGGAAGGTACTTGGTGTGACATCTGGACAGAATGAATGATAATAAAAACCTGGTGGTGGAATAGTGAAGTGCAGGATCCCATTCAAAGAAAGAGGTTAGCCAAGAAGAAATATGACAGTGACAGGACTGAAGAGATGAGCCAGGAATATAAGGAGATGGGACATAGAGCAAAGAGGGAGGTAGCAAAGGCAAAGCAGAAGGCGTATGATCAGTTATATGGGAGGCTGGACACTAAAGAGGGTGAGGAGGGCTTGTACCAATTGGCAAGACAGGGGGATCAGGCTGAAAAGGATGTGCAGCATGTTAGGTTTTTAAAAGATAGGAATGGTAATGTTCTAACAAGTGAGGAGAGTGTGACAGGAAGATGGAAGGAATACTTTGAGGAGCTAATGAATGAAGAGAATGAAAGAGAAAGAAGAGTAGAGGTCATAGAAACTGTGGATCAGGAAGTGGGAAAGATTAGTGAGAGTGGAGTCCAGAATGCACTGAAAAGAATGAAGAAGGGGAAGGCAGTAGGTCCTGATGACATACCAGTGGGGGGTTGGAAATGTCTTAGAGAGATGGCAGTGAGGTTGTTGACCCAAATATTCAAAGGCATATTTGATGGTGAGAAAATGCCTAAGGATTGGAGAAGAAGTGTCCTGGTGCCCATTTTTAAGAACAAGGATGATGTATAGAGTTGTAGCAAATACAGTTGATGAGCCACGCAATATGATCTGGGAGAGAGTTGTGGAAGCAAGACTTAGATGAGAGGTGACTATTTGTGAGCAGCTGAATGGCTTTATGCCAAGAAAGAACACCACAGATGCCATCGTTGCTTTAAGAATTCTGATGGAGAAGTAAAGCGAGGGTCAGAAAGAACTCCATTGAGTATTTGTGTATTTAGAAAAAGCATATGACAGGGTGCCGAGGGAGGAGGTGTGGTATCGTATGAGGAAATTTGTAGTGGCAGAGAAGCATGTTAAACTGGTTCAGGACATGTATAAGGACAGCCGGACAGTGGTGAGATGTGCTGTAGGAGTAACATAGTTTCAAGGTGGAGGTGGGATTGTATCAAGGATCAGCTCTGAGCACCTTCTTGTTTGCGCTGGTGATGGACCAACTAACAGATGAGGTTAGGCAGGAATCCCCATGGACTATGATGTTTGCAGATGACATTGTGAGCTGGGGTGAGAATAGGGAACAGGTGGAAGAGAACTTGGAGAGGTGGGGTATGCACTTGAAAGAAAAGGAATAAAAGTCAGCCATAGTAAGACAGAATACATGTGTGTGAATGCAAGAGAGGCCAGTGGAACAGTGTGCCTACAAGGAGCAGAGGTCATAAAGGTGCAGGACTTCAAGTACTTGGGGTCCACTGTCCAGGAAAATGGGGAGTGTAGTCAAGAGGTGATAAAGAGAGTCCAGGCAGGATGGAGTGGATGGAGAAAAGTTTCAGGAGTGATTTTTGACAAAAGGGTGTCTGCAAAGGTCAAAGGAAAAGTTTACAAGACATTGGTGAGACCAGCTATATTGTATGGTCTGGAGTCAGTGACATTGACAGGAGAAAAAAAAAAAACTGGAATTGGCAGAAATTAAGATGTTGAGGTTCTCCTTAGGAGTGACAAGGATGGATAAGATTAGGAATGAGGTCATCAGAGGTACTGCACAGGTTGAACAACTGGGAAATAAAGTTAGAGAGGCCAAACTGAGATGATTTGGACATGTTCAGAGGATGGACAGTGGTTATATTGGTAAAGATGTTAGAAATGCAGCTGCCAGAAAAAAGACTAAGAGGAGAGCCAAAGAGAAGATATTTGGATGCAGTTAGAGGGGCATGGAGGTAGTTGGAGTGAGGACAGAGGATGCAGAAGACAGAGTGACATGGAGGAGGAAGACTCGCTGTGGCAAACCCTGAAGAGGGAAAAGCTGGAAAAAGAAGAAGAAGATGAAGATGCTTCCTGCTGCGGACCAACTTTATGGAGATGCAGATTTCATTTTCCAACATGACTTGGCACCTGCACACAGTGCCAAAGCTACCAGTACTTGATTTTAGGACCATGGTATCCCTGTTCTTAATTGGCCAACAAACTTGCCTGACCTTATTGTGAAGAAGAAGATGGGATCCGTCAGACCCAACAATTCAGAAGACCTGAAGGCCACTATCAGAACAACGTGGGCTCTCATAACACCTGAGCAGTGCCACAGACTGATCAACTCCATGCCATGCTGCATTGCTGCAGTAATCCAGGCAAAAGGATCCCTAATTATTGAGTGCTGTACATGCTCATACTTTTCATGTTCATATGTTTCAGTTGGCCAACATTTCTAAATGTCCATTTTTTATTGGTCTTAAGTAATATTCTAATTTTCTGAGATATAGAATTTGGGATTTTCATTAGTTAGTTATAATCATCAACATTAAAAGAAATGAACATTTGAAATATATATCTGTGTGTAATACATGAATATACAAGTTTATCTTGTTGAATGGAAAAACTGAAATAAATCAACTTTTTCATGATATTCAAATTTTATGACCATCATCTGTATGTTGTAAGCTGTAGGGAACATGATTAGTGCTGAAAACCTAGGAATCCTACATGATGAATATACAAGTATATCTAAAGAAATATGAATAATGTGAAAAAGTTAAACATTTATTGTCAGTCACTTCAGAAAGTGAAACTCATATAGAAAATAGTCATTTCAGATAGAATTAAATATCCCAAGCCTTTTTTTCTTGTAATTTTGATGAATATGGTTAAAAATAATTAAAAACTAAAATTCATTGTCAAAAAATTACTCGTCAAAATTACAAGAAATAAATTCTTAAATTATTTCACTCATTGTGTAAGGATAGCCTAATATGACATTCACTTTCTGAAATGGTTGGCAAAAAGGGAACTTTTTCACAAGACTGTAGTCGTTCGCTACTTCGTGGTTCATTTTTCGCGGACTCACTCTATCACAATTTTTTAAAATAAGATTGGACATTACACACAATTGACTGATTGATTGATGAACTACATGATTTGCATGGAATTTTTATTTAAAATGAATTATTTTATATTGTTTGGCACCTGCTGCACCTTTGTGCACCCCACAGCTGCAGAAAAAAGCTTCCTCCTGCACCCCTCTGCAGCCAACCCACACTGCAGGATAAGCTTCCTCCTGCAGCTGATCAGCTGTTCTCCATGCAGATAAGTGAGCATGGCCAAGAACGCTTGCAGGTGACTGAGAGCAGCGGAGGCAAAGAGCGGAAAATCATGCCATTCTGTGCTCTTTTAGAGTGTTTAGAGTTTAGAAACAATGTTAGAATATCGCAATAATGTGGGAAGGACTTAAAATGCCTTCA
>NC_056503.1:26164199-26170086 GCF_014905685.2 Nematolebias whitei | reverse complement strand
ATATATATATATATATATGCCCTTGTCCATACAAGTCTTGTTCCGTTCCAGTAGTCTCTTTTTTTCTCATCAGAATGTCCTGGTTCCCCATCATCAGCATGACCTCATTATTATGTCTCTCGCTTATTGTGTAATTCAAAATTTGTAGCCTTAACTCCTGAAATGTCTGCACCAAAATCATGTGACTTAACCACTGCACCTACTCCCATCTTCAGAAATCTCTGTTCAGAAGGTCACAGCCATAGGAACACTAAGATGCTGTGCACAACCTTCAAGCTCCCAGGCCTCTAGTTGAGGACCCGAGTTTGAAGAGAAGTAAAAATGCCCAAGTGGAAGAGTAGAATGAGCTAGAAATTTATATTATTTTATATTTTTTGAGTATTTTGTTTAGAAGAAAACAAATACATTTTGTAACATGGAATATTTTAAAAACAAATAGAAACATTTATTTTGTTCAAGTTTCATTTTTGTCCATCTGTACAGTTAGCTAATACTGATCACCCCTGCTGCAGCTCTAAATAAGCCTGTCTATATCCTGTATTAAGTGAGCATCTTTTATCACTTGTTCATCAGTTTGTCATTGATTTCAAGTAATTGATTTTTTTTTTTTTTTTGCTGTCATACTTTGACATACAAAAAATACTGTTAATTTTCATTTATTTTTTTTTGTATTGTTAAGATGGTGTTATTTCTGTCCTCACCCTTTAATTACTGGCAAATTTATGTGGACCCGTTGTCTTCAAGTAGTTTTCCTGCTTCAGTAATTAATTGCTGGTCAAAGGCTGACAAAATACATAGCTTATTAAATTCATATAACTGACCTGTCAATATATACAATTGTGCTACATCAATAACAGCATTTTGTACCAAATTTTCAATTACAGATTTTTTTTTAGACTTTATATTCCACGCAGTAAAATACTTAATGCCAGATTTTTATGTTATCTGTTTTTATGTTCAAATTATTGGGAGGCTGAAAGTCATGAAAGGCTGGGTGGATTGGACTCATGAAATACACAAGAAGATCAAATTAAAATCTTAAATGACAAAGAAGCGTAGACAGGAAATTAGAAAATGTTTGAGTAGGCTGACCCCCCCCCCCCCACCCCCCACACACAAACAAACACAAAAACACACACACACACATACACACTCAGATGTTTCAGCGCCACAGATTGTAACCAAGCTACTTAGAACAGGAAAAAGGAAAAAACAAGTTATTGTGTAAAAAAAAAAAAAAATGCTTAAAGATTAAATCTCATAGTTCTTTAAGAAAAATGTATTAAACATTTTTTCCACTAGCCATTTCTTAAGTTTATCACTGTGCTTGAGTTCCTATGTGTAGCTGTGGCTGCCCAGTGTATTTTGTGTGATTTTTAAAGCAACTACACATAGCTACACATAGACACATTGTCTAACACATGGATTTTGCTGTGTTGCAAAAATAGTAACAAAACAAACTGAATGCTGTTAAAATGAAAGTGTTGAAAAATTCAATCAAACCTTTATACTTTATTGGTTTGGGGGTGGCAAAAACTTTCCAAACTGTTCAAACTTGCACTAAATTCTCTGTACTGCAGGCAGACAGTACGTAAAAAGTAGGAACAATGTAACATTTTAAATATTTATCAAGTTGAGATGTTGCTAAATTAATGAACCAAGTTTTGATTCTGTCAGACTTTTGAGCTAAAAGCTAACTTTATGTGTGCAAGTAAATGTTAATAATAATGTTTTTAGTGCTTCTGCTCATGTAGCACTGTTGCACACCGATCTTGTCCTTGAGTTGCCTCCTGTCATATATTTGTGTATGTGTCCTCTGCATACATGGGCAAGTGCACATGCATTCATAACTGTGTTGATTCGATTTGCAAACTGACACCCGAGCAAACGTGGAAGCCTTTTTGACACTGAAGCTTTTTATGCATACTTAAACCAAATTTATAATTCACTGCAGACTCTGAGCAAACATCTGCATGTGCATCTCCCGAGGCCCTTCCTCAATGTCAGCTTGTCTTCATGGTCGAGCATCTCATCAAAATATTGTTGACTGTTTGTGTCAGCTGGAGGAGAGCAGGTTGAGAGGGAATGCAAACACAGACTAGAAGCACCTGGAGAGCAGAATATCAAACATGAATCAATAGCGAAAATGGACACTTTATGAAGTGCTGAGAGCACAGAGCTCCTAATGATCACAGAGGAGGATAAATTAGCTTATGGCACAAAAACATGCTAATGAATTACAGCTTAAAACAGAGTAAAGGCCAGGAGGGGGAAAGACAAATGAGATTGAAATAGATTCACCATAACAATTTCATAAACTCAGTTGTGTGTTGTCATATGATAATAAAAAAAAATCAACAGATGGATAATGATTAAAAATCCAACACTTATATTAGTTCTCATGCTTTGCTTTTTTAATAGTTTTGCAGACCGTTTACAGCTTTTGGCATCAAATTCTGCAATTGAGCAGGTACATCCATCGTAAAAGAGAAAGATAAGAAAAACAAAATGCACATTCCTTGACAATACAAAGATTAGTCTTTTCTTCTTCATAGATAAGTTTACTGGCTGTCACTGGTTACCATATGGTAGCTTAATGTTCCAGCATTGGAAGGCTGGCTGACAAGTCCTTAAATACTCCAGTAGGTCATAAACCAGAATCAGATGCAGGTGTGGAAGGTGGCTCTGTCCAATTACAGGTGCTGGTCATAAAATTAGAATATCATGAAAAAGTTTATTTATTTCAGTAATTCCAATCAAAAAGTGAAACCTCTATATTATATTCATTCATTATACAGTTAGGTGTGATGGGGAGGAGTAAGATGCATTTTGGAAAGATCTGGATGAAGCATCAGATAGCATTCTGCTGATTCTATCGCTAATCTGTCTGCTGTTTTATCTAAATATTTGTCTCATGAGTTTATATTAATGGGGGATCTGAACTTAGATTGGTTAAGTGAGAAATCTTCAATTTTTAAACAGTCATGTGACACACTGAACCTCACCCAACTTATTGATAGCCCTACTAGGATCAATTCAGCAAAACCAGGCAATGATACACTGATTGACATTATTTTAACAAATACTCCTTACAAGTATACAGCCATAGGAGTTTTTCCGAATGATATCAGTGATCATTGCTGCATTGCATGTGTGAGAAACACAAAAATGTCAAAATCAAAAAGTCGAATTGTCAAAAAACGTTACTTTAAACATTTCTCAGAGCAAGCCTTTCTTCACGATTTAGCTTTGGTGAACTGGCAACAAATAACTTTAATACCTTTTGTTGATGATGCTGCCATCTTTTTCCAAGAAAAATTCATTTCGATAATAAATAAACATGCTCCATTTAAAAAACTTAGAATAAAAAATAGAGATAGTCCCTGGTTCACAAAGGATTTGGCAGATTTGTTACATGAGCGAAATAAACAATGGTCAGTTGCAAGAAAAACCAAGTCTGAATCCGATTGGCAGCGCTTTCGTGAACTTAGAAATAAAAGCACTTCATTTATTAGAAAATCTAAATCCAGCTATTATTTAAACCTAACCACAGATAACTTTAATGATCACTCCAAGTTTTGGAAGACAATTAAAAGGTTACAAAATAAGCAAGCTTCCAACCTCCCTCAGAAATTGAAGCATAATGATTCTTTGATTACTGATAAAAAGGACATGTCAAATTTATTTAATAATTACTTCAAAAAGGCTAGTCACATCTTTGATTCAACACAGGCTGCTCATCAATCACCTGAATCATCTGTAAATAAATCCAATATATCTATTCCTAACTCTGATCCCAACTTTAGCTTTACACCTTTGCTATTGTCAGATGTTTTGCAAGCTTTGCAAACATTAGACCTTCAGAAATCTGCAGGGCCTGATGGACTTGATCCTTTTTTCCTTAAATTAGCTGCTCCAATTATTGCACAACCCGTGACTGACATTTTTAATTTGTCATTTGCTTGAAATACATTTCCTGCTTTGTGGAAACAGGCTTTTGTTATTCCTTTACTTAAATCTGGTGATCCCACAGACATGAACAATTACAGACCAATTTCTAATCTTTCAGTTCTGGCAAAAGTTTTTGAGTCATTGGTATCTGTCCAGCTCAAACAGTTCCTACAAACTCACAACATTTTAAACAATTTCCTGTCTGGCTTCAGAGCAGGACACAGTACAATTACAACAACCTTAAAAGTTATAGATGATTTTAAAACAGCGCTTGGAAGTAAGCATGCTTGTTTAGCATTGTTTATTGATCTATCCAAGGTGTTTGACACCGTGGACCACTGTCACCTAATCAATATCATACAAAAACTTGGTTTTAATAAAAACATGGTTAGTTGGTTTAACAGCTACCTAACTAAACGCATACAGTTTGTTCGATTCGGTTCAGTTTTGTCAGATGCGGTCACACTGAACAAGGGGGTGCCACAAGGATCTATTTTAGGGCCCTTACTCTTTTTACTCTATATTAATCAAATCTGCGATCAACTTAAATTCTCCTCTTACCATATGTATGCAGATGATACAGTTCTATATTCATCAGCACCCTCTCTAGATGCAGTACAGTCAAATCTTCAGACAGATTTCAACTTCTTACAGAAAGCTCTCTGTGATTCAAAATTGGTCTTGAATGCTAACAAAACCAAAATAATGCTGTTTTCCCATAATTCTGTGGTAACCATCCCTACTATCAAAACTCTGAATGGCCATGCCATAGAACTTGTAGACACATACAAATATCTTGGTATTTGGCTGGATAAAGATCTTAATTTTAAACATCACATTGCATATCTAACAAAAAAGCTCAAATTTACTCTGTTTTGTACAGACTGAAATCATGTTTTTCTACTTCTTCTTGTAAGCGGCTTGTAACAAGTTTGTTTTTATCAGTTGGACTATGGAGACACAGTCTATAGATTTACCTCTCCCACTACCTTAGCTAAATTGGACCATATTTACCATGCTGCTCTGAGGTATATAACAGGTTCATCCTTTAGGACTCAACATTGTACTCTATACACCCTTGCTGGACTTACTTCTCTCAGTGTTCGAAGAATGAAGCATTGGTATATTTTCATATACAAAGCCATTTTAGGAAAATTACCATCATATATCTGCTCCAATTTCATTTCACTACAGAACACACACAGTCTCAGGGCCAGTAGCTGGCTGAGGTTTAAGGTACCCTTTGTACGCACAGAGTCAGCAAAGATGAGTTTGTCCTATTTCGGCCCGTGGTCTTGGAACGATCTGCAGCTTAAGTTGAGGTTAGAGTCTTTTATTCCATTAGCTAGTTTTAAACAAAAATTGTCTGAGGTTTTAGTCAAATCTTGTACCTGTAATGTTTAACTGTTTTTTGATTTTCTTAACTTACATTGTATTTTATCTAAAAAAGTTAAATCTGGTCCTCTGGACATTCAAAAAAACAAAACAAAGCAAATCAACAAAAAAATGTAGAAACGTTTCGTCTCTCATCCGAGAGACTTCCTCAGTCTGAGGAGCTGTATTCAGCTCAGTCTCTTAAATAGCACTGTCTCAGGGTGGATCAACCAGTTTTGCTGCTGACAACCAAAACCAGCTGATCACATGCTCAAGAAGGACCATCAGCATAACAATGGATCATTAGCACACTGATGGCTGTTTACTGTTCACAGAGGGCTGAGTGATACTAGCAATCACAGCATTGTAAGAGGGGGACAGTTGAACCCGGAGATCTCCACCCCTGTTTAATGATGGACGGTTTCTTTTCACAAAGATGGCCTCCTTTACTCCTCTCTCAAACCATCGTTCCTGTCTGTCCAGGATGTGAACATCTTCATCCCTGAAAGAGTGACCGCTGGCCTGGAGATGAGTGTAGACCGCAGAGTCCTGGCCTGATGAG
>NC_056503.1:26162803-26164099 GCF_014905685.2 Nematolebias whitei | reverse complement strand
CTGATGGCTGTTTACTGTTCACAGAGGGCTGAGTGATACTAGCAATCACAGCATTGTAAGAGGGGGACAGTTGAACCCGGAGATCTCCACCCCTGTTTAATGATGGACGGTTTCTTTTCACAAAGATGGCCTCCTTTACTCCTCTCTCAAACCATCGTTCCTGTCTGTCCAGGATGTGAACATCTTCATCCCTGAAAGAGTGACCGCTGGCCTGGAGATGAGTGTAGACCGCAGAGTCCTGGCCTGATGATGTTGATCTTCTGTGCTGGGCCATCCTTTTGGCCAGTGGCTGTTTTGTTTCCCCGATGTAAGACTGATCACAGCCCTCCTGACACTGAACAGCATACACAACATTGCTCTGTTTGTGCCGGGGACTGGATCTTTGGGATGAACCAGTCTTTGCTGTAATGTATTTTGGGGTTTAAAAGCCACTGGGACGTTATGTTTAGAAAATAAACTTCTCAGTTTCTCTGATACTCCCTCAACATATGGAATGACCACTGGTCTGGGTCTGGGTTCCTCCTTTTCACCTGTTGGCTGACTGGAGTCCTGTTTGGGTTTCTTCTCTGCTTTCAGGAAGGCCCAGTTAGGATATCCACATTGCTCTAGAGCCTGTCTTGTGTGGGATTTCTCCTTCTGCCTGGCTCCTGAGCTAGTGGGGACGCTGTCTGCTCTGTGATACAGAGTCCTGATGACTCCTAACTTGTGCTCCAAAGGGTGATGGGAGTCAAACTGCAAATACTGGTCTGTGTGTGTGGGTTTGTGGTACACCTCAGTTTGCAAATGTCCTCTATCAGAGACTGAGACCTCACAGTCCAAGAAAGCCAACCTGTCATTTTTTACATCTTCTCGTGTGAACTTGATATATTTATCCACAGAGTTGATGTGGTCAGTAAAATGTTGGACTTCCTGAGATTTGATTTTAACCCAGGTGTCGTCAACATACCTGAACCAATGACTTGGTGGTGTCCCTGAAAAGGACGTCAAGGCTCTCTTTTCTACCTCCTCCATGTACAGGTTGGCAACAATAGGAGAAACTGGAGACCCCATAGCACACCCATGTTTCTGCCTATAATATTGCTCCCCATATGTGAAGTAGGTTGACTGCAGGCACAGTTTCAAGAGTTGACACAGTTGTTCTGTGGAAAGTGTGGTCCTGCTGCTCAGAGTGGTGTCTGATTTTAATCTTAAACTGACCACCTCTACTGCATCATCAACAGGAATGCACGTAAAGAGTGATGTGACATCAAAAGAGACCATTGTTTCATCAGTCTCCATGATGACATCCCTCACCTT
>NC_056503.1:26161279-26162703 GCF_014905685.2 Nematolebias whitei | reverse complement strand
CTCGTCAGGTGGAATGGTCGTCAGCTGTGGATGATTGGCGGCCATCTCGGGGCTGCAGCAAGTTCAACTCTTACAGTACCCCCCCTTCACGAGTTGCCCCTGGGCGACCCAAGGCGCTTCTCGGGGTGGGCCTTGAAGAAGGCGGTGATAAGGCTGGGGTCCAATATGAAGGAACGAGGGATCCAAGATCGCTCCTCTGGGCCATAGCCCTGCCAATCCACGAGATACTGGAAGCCCCGTCCCCGGCGACGGACATCCAGAATGGTACGGACAGTGAAGGCAGGATGGTTGTCAATAAGTCGGGCGGGTGGAGGGAGGTCGGCAGGAGGGCACAATGGGCTCTCTGAAACAGGCTTTACCTGAGAAACGTGGAGGGTAGGATGGATTCTCAAGGAGCTGGGGAGCTGTAGGCGCACAGCCGAGGGATTGATGATCTTGTCAATCGTGAATGGGCCGATGAAGCGAGGAGCCAATTTCCTGGGGGTGTCCTTGAGATGAATGTCTCTGGTGGATAACCACACCTTCTGGCCCTCCCGATAAGAAGGTGCGGCATAACGGTGACGGTCCGCAAACCTCTTGTTTTGAGCCGCCGTGCGAAGAAGAGCCGCCCGTGTTTGGCGCCAGACACGTCTACAACGGCGAAAATGGTGCTGGACAGACAGTACTGAAACCTCTGTCTCCTGACTGGGGAACAAGGGAGGGAGATAGCCCAGTGAAGCCTCAAAAGGTGACATACCTGTGGCCGATGAGGTATGCGAGTTGTGGGCGTACTTGACCCACACAAGATGTTGACTCCACGCCGAGGGGTTACGCTCCACAATGCACCTCAGAGTGGTCTCCAGCTCTTGGTTGCACCTCTCAGTCTGTCCGTTTGACTGAGGATGATACCCCGAAGTGAGACTGGTGGACGCCCCCAATGTCCTGCAGAAACAACGCCAAACTTGGGAAATGAACTGCGGACCTCTGTCAGAGACCACATCTGAAGGGATGCCATGAATCCTAAAAACTTGTTGGACCAAGATTTGAGCTGTCTCCATGGCCGATGGGAGCTTGGGTAGAGGGACAAAATGTGCTGCTTTAGAAAACCTGTCGATGATAGTTAGAATTGTGGTGTTACCTTCAGAAGGGGGTAACCCGGTGACGAAGTCCACTGAAATGTGAGACCAGGGTCGGCTAGGCGTCGGCAGAGGCTGTAGGAGACCGGCAGGAGGCTGAGTACCGGTCTTGTTCCTGGCACAAGTGGAGCAAGCCGCAACAAAGTCCTTGACATCCTTAGAAAGCGTGGGCCACCAGAAATGTCTCTTCGTAAGAGACAGCATACGTGCTGTACCGGGATGACACGAGAGTCTATTGGTGTGGAGCCAGTCAAGTACCTTAGACCTCATATGAGAGGGGACGAACAAAGTGCCAGGGGGACCAGTGCC
>NC_056503.1:26151798-26161269 GCF_014905685.2 Nematolebias whitei | reverse complement strand
GCGTCAGGCTTGATGTTCTTGGTACCAGGTCGGAAAGTCAGTGTGAAGTTAAAACGGTTAAAAAATAAGGACCAGCGTGCCTGTCTGGGGTTTAACTGTTTAGCCTCTCTCAAATATGTGAGGTTCTTGTGATCTGTCCAAATCAGGAAGGGAGTCTCTGTGCCCTCAAGCCAATGGCGCCATTCTTCCAAAGCCAATTTAACGGCCAATAATTCTCTGTTGCCCACATCATAATTTCTCTCTGCTTGAGACAATCGGCGGGAAAAAAAATGCACAGGGGTGTACCTTGTTATCCAAGAGCGACCTCTGGGATAGGACCGCCCCGACTCCTGTATCAGATGCATCCACCTCAAGGATAAACTGCCGTGTGGTCTGGATGACAGAGAATGGGTACAGATGAGAATAAGTCCTTAAGTTTACCAAAAGCAGCATCGGCCTCAGGAGTCCATTTAAATGCTCTGGTCGTGGAGGTAAGCTGAGATAGGGGTGCGGCGATGCGGCTGTAATTCTTGATGAAACGCCTATAAAAGTTTACGAACCCCAAGAATCGTTGTAGTTGTTTCCTTGTTTCCGGAACTGGCCACTCCACCACTGCCTTAGTCTTCTCGGGGTTGGTCCTGAAAAACCCTTCCCCAAAGAAAAACCCCAAAAAGGACACAGATGAGGCATGGAAATCACACTTCTCGCCCTTCACAAAAAGTTGATTCTCATAGAGCCTTTGTAGAACTGCTCTAACATGGTGAACATGTTCTTCCTTGTTTCTTGAATAAATGAGGATGTCGTCGAGGTAGACGAAAACAAAGTCCCCAATAAAATCCCTTAACACATCGTTGACCAAAGCCTGAAATACTGCAGGAGCGTTAGTGAGCCCAAAAGGCATCACCAGATACTCGAAGTGACCCAACGGGGTTTTGAATGCGGTTTTCCACTCATCTCCTTGTTTGATGCGAACCAAGTTATATGCATTGCGTAAGTCCAGTTTAGTGAAGATGGTGGCTGGTTGTAACTGCTCTTGGATGGAATTGATAAATGGAAGGGGGTATTTATTTTTAATGGTGATGTTGTTGAGTTCACGGTAATCGATGCAGGGACGCAGAGACTTATCCTTCTTAGTGATAAAAAAGAAACCTGCACCTAGAGGAGAAGTTGAAGGGCGAATAATCCCCGAGTCGAGGGATTCCTCAATGTACGACCTCATAGCCTCCCTCTCAGGACCAGAGATATTAAAAAGGCGGCTAGAAGACAGAGAGGCTCCCGGAAGGAGGTCGATGGAACAATCATAGTGGCGGTGTGGAGGTAGTGATAGGGCCCTCTGTTTGTTAAAAACAGGAGCTAAATCGTGGTACTCAGAAGGAACACCGGACATATCGGTCTCACAGGACTCTAATTTGGGCTTGGACTTGTTTGAGATCCCTGAGCGAAGGCAGCACCTTAAACACTTGTCGCTCCACCCTTCTACCCTTCCTAGCTCCCAATTAATGTGAGGATTATGGGTTTTAAGCCAGGGGTACCCAAGGATTAATTGAGAGGTGGGCGACTCAAATACAAAAAAGCTAGTGGTCTCATGATAGTTTCTTGAGGTTATTAAATGAAGGTCTGCTGTCTTAAAATTGACCTGGGCCAAAAACTCCCCTGTAACCCCAGCAATAGAGATTGACTCAATCCCCTTGACTGGAAGGGAGAACTCTTTAACCAAATCTTGAGTAAATAAATTTTGTTCGGCACCCGAATCGATCAAGGCTTTGACAGGGAAACGATTTTGGTTGATTAGAATTACAGTGGGTAAAGTAAGTCTCAAAGGAGGGGAGATTGATGCCGTGCCCACCTGTATCTCCCTCTTTATTGGTGGGCGTTGGAGTTTCCCTGAAGCGGACAGGAGGCTACAAAGTGCCCGTTCTTCCCACAATAAATATACAAGCCCAAATTTCTACGTCTCTGCCTTTCTTGAGGAGTCAAACGGGTACGACCAATTTGCATTGGTTCGGGCCGATCAAACTGTGAGTTAGAAGACTCTCCCTGGGACTTGTAGTTCTCTGGGGTAAAACTGTAGTTGTACGCCCCACTCAGCTGTTCTGCAGAACCGGAAGGATTCTGGGAGTTGTAGTCCCGCTCCCTACGGCGCTCCCGGAAGCGTTCGTCGAGAGATATTGCTAAGTTAATTAGTGTGTCGAAGCTAGACGGCTCGTCATGAGCGGCGATCTGATCCTTCACATAATCGGACAGTGAATTCAAAAAGGTACCTTGCAAGGCCCTGTCGTTCCAACCTGTTTGGGCCGCCAGGATGCGGAAGTCGAGAGCGTGTTCGGACGCCGGTCGCCGGCCCTGCCGTAATCCCAGCAGACGCTTCTCGGCGTTGGATTGCTGCAGCGGACAGTAGAATATTCTAAAAAACTCCGTGAGTAGAGAGTCAAAAGACACAGTCTCAAGTTCATGGAGGTGAAGAAATGAAGTAGCCCATTTTAGAGCGTTTCCCTTGAGTTGATTAATGAAGAAGTTTATTTTAGCGATGTCAGAAGAAAAATACTGAGGAGCCCCCTTAAAGGCGAGTTTGCATTGTAACAGAAAACCTCTGCATTGATCAGGGTCTCCAGAAAAAAGTTCAGAAGGTTTTACAAACAGTTGTTGATTTGTGGAATGACTTACAGGGCTGAATTCGGTAGGACTCGGTAAAGGCGAAGCTGCAGCTGTGGGAGAAGGAGAAACAAGTTGTCTGTTAATAGCATGAACCATGCATCCAAGTTCCAGTAAGTTTGCCTGGGTGCTCTGTTGTTGGGCCATAATTTTCTTAAGAACCTCTCCAAAATTGTCCATGTTCTCAGCGTTAGCGGATGATGATGCTTGTTCGCTTCTGGTTTCGTTCTGGGTATGGTCTGGCTGGAGCATTATCTGTTATGATACGGACTACCCAGTGGGAACGAGAACCAGAACGACAAGAGCCTCAAGTAAGCAAAACAGTGTTTATTATTTACAGTGAATGACAAGACAAGTATATACAAAAGTTGGCCTGGGACTCCTGAAAAAGGGAGAGACAGGGTCAGGACTAGGAGGCAAGTGGAGGCAGCTCAAACGGTGGAATAAATTGTTTTGTCTTTCCTTACAGGTAAATCCTTGTGGGGTGAGGTTGTTGAGGAAAATCCAAAGGCAGGCAAGTGGTTGGAGGGCAAAGGTAACAGAGGCGAGACTCCGACACAGGAAGAACCAAGAGCAGGATCCGAGATGGCCAGGAAACTGTAGACACAAAAATACACGGTAAGATATCCTTTTCATATACTCAATATACTGGCTAGAGGCACAACTACCAGAAAGGAAGTAATGCTCCAGCGACGAGAAGAGCTTGACTGCAGCCTTATGTAGTTGAGGAGCTCGTCAGGTGGAATGGTCGTCAGCTGTGGATGATTGGCGGCCATCTTGGGGCTGCAGCAAGTTCAACTCTTACAACTCATTGACAAGTGAGACCTGTTTGGACAGACAAAAACAGTGGTTAACTAGACACATGTAGGAGTTGGAGGCGAAAAAATCCTATCAGACTTTTTTCTTGGCTGAGAAAAACCCCTAATATTGAAAAAAAAACACCTTGCACAAACAAGCACATATTTACGAAGACATTCTGCAGTCAGAGACGAGAGCAGTCAACAACGCTTATACATGCTCTCGAGGTCACTGTAATCAGTCAATGTCCTCTGGTGAGATCCATAAACTTTCTCGAGGTATGTAGAGAAATGGCCAAGGATAACCTCTATAAGAATCCAGAGTCCTAAAATGATGACAAAGTTTTTTCAGCGGGGTTTCATCTGGTTATCAGTTGGAAATTCCTCAGGGAGGAGGGTGGTGAGCGTCAGATCACATTTTCTCCAGGCGACTTTATATAAGATGGCCTTCAAGGACAACCAAGGTGACCAAAATGTAGATAAACACACAGTTGTTTTTGGGGACAGGCAGAACTTAATGACATCAACTTTCAGTCTGTGTCGGTCTACTCGGTTCCGAAATGTCCAAATTAACATGGCCAACACCGATGGAAACGTGTCTGAGTAAAAGTCCCCAAGATCTGATCCATTCAGCCCAAAGCATTTGAGTCCGGGTACTCCAGAACATGAACCAAACCATCATAAAGGCAAGCAGCGTGATCGGGTCCAAATTTGCTGCTGACGACTTCCTTGATTGTAGATAAAACCAGCACCAGCTGAATCCAAAAAGCAGGAACCAGTTATCGAAAATCCAATTAAATATGCGTCCTTAACATCCACAGATGGCAGCAGAGATAGACACATCATCAAGTCTTCCAGTCGATGAGATTTCCAGCTGCGTACGTGCCAACAGGGTAAATTGGCCTGTCTTCTCTTCGAAGAAATGTTGTAAATTGAGTTGAGGGACCAACTGGTCAAAACAAGTCCATAATTATGGTTCGGAAGAAATGCAAGAGAGTCTCACAGCAATTTCACAGACAGACAGAGCAGCAAAGCAAAGCAGAGAGGGAGGGAGAGAAGTATCCGATCTCGTGGGGAGCGAGTGGTACGAACAGTACCAACAACTAGCAATGATTTTGAGCAGAAAAGGCTTAAAACTTTGCAGAATTCTCGGCACGCTAGAGAAGCTTCTTTCAAAACTTGGAACATCTTGATATCCAAGTATTTTTTTTAAGCTTCCTCTCTCAAATGAAATCCAGAAACCCTCATCAGATTATGGAAAACAGGACTCAGCATGATTTTACAGGAATGATCCCAATTAGCAAGACAAATACATATCTGGAAATGCTCATGATGTCAGGATGATCTACAAACCGGATTCCAAAAAAGTCGGGACACTAAACAAATTGTGAATAAAAACTGAATGCAATGATGTAGAGGTGCCAACATCTAATATTTTACTCAGCATAGAACACAAATCACAGATCAAAAGTTTAAACTGAGAGAATATATCATTTTAAGGGAAAAATCTGTTGTTTCCAAATTTCATGGCGTCAACAAATCCAAAAAAAGTTGGGACAAGTCCATTTTTACCACTGTGTGGCATCCCCCCTTCTTCTTACAACACTCAACAGACTTCTGGGGACAGAGGAGACCAGTTTCTCAAGTTTAGAAATAGGAATGCTCTCCCATTCATGTCATACAGGCCTCTAACTGTTCAATCGTCTTGGGTCTTCTATGTCGCACCTTCCTCTTTATGATGTGCCAAATGTTCTCTATAGGTGAAAGATATGGACTGCAGGTTGGCCATTTCAGTACCCGGATCCTTCTCCTACGAAGCCATGATGTTGTGATTGCTGCAGAATGTGGTCTGGCATTATCGTGTTGAAAAATGCAGAGTCTTCCCTGAAAGAGATGACGTCTAGATGGGAGCATATGTTGTTCTAGAACCTGAACATAGTTCTCTGAATTAATGGTGCCTTTCCAGACATGCAATCTGTCCATGCCACAAGCGCTCATGCAACCCCATACCATCAGTGATGCAGGCTTCTGAACGGAGTGTTGATAACAACTTGGGCTATCCTTGTCCTCTCTGGTCCGGATGACATGGCGTCCCAGTGTACCATAAAGAACTTCAAATTGTGACTTATCTGACCACAGAACAGTCTTCCATTTTGCCACAGTCCATTTTAAATGACCCCTGGCCCAGTGCAAACGTCTGAGCTTGCGGAGCTTGCTTAGAAACATATTTTTCCTTTATAATGTTACATTTACTCAGATTAAACTTTTGATCTGTCATCTATGTTATATTACAAATAAAATGTTGACATTTGCCTTCTCCACATCATTGCATTCAGTTTTTATTCACAATTTGTTTAGTGTCCCAACTTTTTGGGAATCTGGTTTGTAAATATTAATAAGTAGCTTATAAAGCCATGAACCTGAAAATGTGCTTTGTACATTTTGACTAAATTTTACTTTGATGTGATGGGTGACATTTATGTTTTTTCCCCTATTTAAATCGAAATCTGTTTCTGTTTCTGTTGTACACATGCAAATAAGTATTTTATCCTATACACCATGTAGCACATAATGAAAATTAATAATAAAGCTTGACTTGACTTGATTCAGCTCTGTCATAGCAGCACATCTTTACAACGTTCAACTTTGACTATAATGCTCCTATAATGCCCCCATAATATAGGAGTGATGCTGAACAAAAGGGGCATCCGCTGGCCAGTAGGAGGAAAGAGACACACTGGGAGGAAGTGTGTGTGCAGCTGTTTTCCAGTGTGTGTCTTGTGCAGAAGTGATTTGACACTCCATGCCACAGGAAGACAACTACTCTACACTCTAGGCACGTCCCTGTAACTCGCAGCAGAGGAAGCCCTGTTGCCATTCAGCAGCATCGGCTGCAAATGCTTAAATGACTCTGTTCTGTCCTGCAATGCCCGGAATGGCAGTGTGCCACTCACTCAGCCTCTCCAGCTCCTGAGACCCCCTCCTCTCCTCCCCACTCCTCTTGCTGCCACATTCTGTCTTGCAGTCCATCCTTCTTTTCTTCGACTCTACAGTCCTTCAGCCTCACGCCTTAAACTTCTCATTCTTTGTGTATTTCTCTCCAACACACTGACATTCCTCATCCAGCCACCCATATAAGTTTTCTGTCACCTTTTCTTTACATTGACAGTCCATCACATTTGGATGACCTGATTGGTCAGTGTCCATTTACTGCAAAGTCTTTTGTCATCACAAGCCATTACAGGGTCTGCAGACAGTCAGCCAGCTAAAACAGACTTCACAAAACTATTCATCAGAACAATGACAAGCATGAAATATGAAGCCTAAAAGGCTCTTAAAGCTTTTTCTTTCCTCCTGAAGGCTCCCTTGACATTTAAGCGTCACCTCACTCAGACTTAGTCTGTAGTGAAGTCTTGTCAGTCATCTTCCACGCTCTGGTCAAGTTACTGAAGTCATGACCTCTAAAAATAAAACTACATTCATCTACAGACATAACTCATTTCTGTTGGTCAAACTAATAAAGAAATCTCTTTAGTCTTTATACTCACTATCACTTAATCTTGTGTTTCTCTCAAACCTTTATTTCCATTTTCCTATCATTCCATCTATTGCTATAATCTGACTGAACAATTAGATGTGGTGATGATACTCTGAGGAAAGGTTTTTTTTGTTTTGTTTTGTTTTTTTCAATAAATTGACAAAAATTTGTTAGTGAGGAAACAAAATAATAAAACATTTCCTTTAGCTCAATGAACAATTAACAGACAGATTGCAGCTTTGTTTCTGCCTGCAGATAATATCCCAGATTCACTAAACTCGTTATGCCTCAAGAAATTCACTCTCTCACTCACACCTAGGTACAATTTAGTTACCAATCAGTATAACATTCATGTTTTTAGTCTGTGGGAGGAAACTGAAGTACCAGGAGAAAACCCACGCATGCACGGAGAGAACATGCAAACTCCACCAAGTAAGGTCTCGGGCCAGGATTTGAACCGGCTACCTTAGAGCTAAGAGGAATCAGCTCTACCAACTTCGCCAATGTCCCACCAAATAAAATGAGTTCCGAGTACATGATAATTTTACCACTACTACTCACCATTGCTTGCTTCATTAATGAGTTTTCTATTTGACAAAATCAACAAATTAAATAAAAACAGAACAATACATTCTGTCACCCATAGTAAATAAGTAAGTAAAGTTTATTTATAAAGCACTTATCACAGACATAAAATCACAAAGCGCTGTACATAAAATCAGACATAAAATCACAAAGTGCTGTACAATAAAAATCAATGCTAAAATATACAAAGAATAAAACAAGCCTAAGAACTACACGAAGCACAGTAAAATCATGACATAAAAGCCTGGGAGAATAAAAGTGTTTTCAATTGCTTTTTAAAAACCTCAACAGAGTCAGCAGAACGAAGTTGCAGGGGCAAACTGTTCCACAGTCTTGGAGCCACTGACTGAAAGGCCCTGTCCCCTTTAGTTTTCAGCCGCGTGCATGGAACATCCAAGAGGTTCTGTGACTGGGAGCGAAGACCACGAGCAGCAGAGTATTTGGTTAAAAGCTGACAGAGATACACAGGAGCCTGGCCATTTAAAGCTCTGTACGTCAGTCAGCACAAGAACTTTAAAACGGATTCTAAACTCGACTGGGAGCCAGTGTAGTGAATATAGAACCGGGATGATGTGACAGTATTTGCTGGATTTGGTGAGAAGTATGGCAGCTGCGTTCTGAATTACTTGTAGACGTGAAACAGTAGACTTGTCCAGGCAGGTAAAAAGGCATTATAGTAGTCCAGACGTGATGACACAAAAGCGTGAATAATTTTCTCTAGATCAATTCTGGAGACCATAGGTCGTATTTTAGAAATGTTTCTTAAATGAAAGAAACAAGAACGGGAAATAGCTTTAATGTGAGACTCAAAGCCTAATGATGAGTCAAATGTGACTCCTAAATTTTTTACTTTTGATTTTGCTACTGGGCAGAAAGAGGCAATTTTCTGATTGATTTTTGGGTGAAGATGACTGGGAGCAGTAATCAAAGTCTCTGTCTTACTGGTGTTTAAAACCAGGAAGTTACTGGCAAGCCAGTCACTGATATGGGAAAAACATTGGACAAGGATGGCCAATTTATCCAGCTGGTGTGGTTTAAATGAAAAATACAACTGAATGTCATCAGCATAAATGTGATAAGAAATATCAGAAAAGGATTGAATAGTGCTGGCAAGTGGGATAATATAAAAGGAAAACAAAAGTGGACCCAGAACTGAGCCTTGTGGCACCCCACAAGTTAAGGGGGCATAATCAGAGGAGAACCTATCCGTCTTGATGCAGAAAGTTCTGTGAGATAGGTATGATGTGAGCCAGCCCAAAGCTGAGCCAGAAATACCAGCCACAATCTTCAGTCTGTTTAATAAGGTTGTGTGGTCGACAGTATCAAAGGCAGCACTAAGATCTAACAGGACCAGCACAGAGCATTTTCCTTCATCAGAAGCCATTAACAGATCGTTGTGGACTTTTACCAGAATAGTTTCAGTGGAATGGTGTTTTAGAAAACCAGACTGAAAGGGCCACCCATCATTGTATTCTGACAACTAGTTCAAAACTTCAGTTTACTTTTGTTCTAAAAACATCAAAGATAGTTTATAAATGAATAAAACCCAACTTTAACAAATAATTTGTAATATTAAAACTGTCTCCAGAGTTAGAAAATAACATTATATGTGCTTTTAAAATCATAAACTGTAAGCTGTTTTAAAATCCAAGGTAATCCCAAGTACTGTAAATTTTGGCAGGGAAAAGGGAAATACCCTCCCGCTGTCCGTCTGTTCATTGGTTCAGGTTGTGAGCATAATAACTTGGAAAATAAGTGAGGTTCTGACTTCCTATTTTGTGTGTGACTTCATCCAGGTGGAAAAAAAAAATGGGTTGCCACATCAAAATCAAAGATGGATGTAATCATATATACTTTGTATATATATAATATAATATATATATATATATATATATATATATATATATATATATATATATA
>NC_056503.1:26147828-26151788 GCF_014905685.2 Nematolebias whitei | reverse complement strand
ATATATATATATATATATATATATATATATATATATATATATATATACTTGATTTTTTTTGTGTAGCTGCATCTTGGAGTAATAAAGGTCACTATTAAATTGGGTTGCCGTGTCATAATTCAAGATGGCAACTGCAATGTGTATATAAAAAAACAGCTGCCCCTCTCATTTGAACAAATTATGCTTTCCAGTGTTTTGCTTAAAACTATTGTTTCCACAAAAGATTGAGGTGGCCCTTGGAGTGACCAAAGTTAAATCTATGATAGCCAACACTTCCTACCCCACATACACACACATGCATTCCATGTTCAATTTCATTCCAGAAAAAATACTAATTTCAAAAATTACAATCGTTCACTTTTTAAATCCCTCAGCGTGGTAGGTGTACTAATCAAAATAACCAAAAAATATTTTTGATGTTTTGGCTGAAACAGATAAATAAAAAAATATCTTCTCATTTCTCCATTTTGGCTGGAACACATTTGTTGCTTGTTTTCTGCCGTTTGTTCCTTTTTCTGAGATCACCTTTAGGGATTGATGGTTCTGCTGCAGCAAAACAGAAAAATCCATACAGCTCTCCCAACCTTTCTATGTTGGATTGATTTCACAATAAAATGTTGATTTGCATTTCATGAATTGCTGCAACGCCTCAAATGATACAAGATGTTTGGGGGTGAATCTAAAACCTGCCGTAGGACAACATTTTGTCAAATCACATTAGAAAAACGTTGTTTTTGCTCGAGCAGCAGTTTAGGATAAATATCCATCCTATGTAATCACTTGTGACTTTTGATGAAGTGCAAACAAAGTATATTGGTGTCCTTTAATTGACACTCAGATTGTCACACAAAAAGCAATCAAATACAAAAATAAAGCGTACAAACCTCCCATGAACCTTTTTTTTTTACACTCACACACTCAAAAGCTCTACATCCTAAATACTGTGTTGCTCTGTGTCTCTGAGTGTTCCTCACTTGTCTCAACAGCTGTTGATCCAGTCTACTTGAACCTCAGTGGATGTGTTTTCAAGGACATTTTCAGTGCAGTGCAGAGTTTGAGCTCATTTAGATGAGCAGTCCTCTTATTTTGTCCGGCCAAATATTTCTGTGATTCATAGATCAAAGGCCAGATTCAATCACTCGCTCATGTTGCGAGCTCCAATGGGTAGTGAATATGTAACTTGGAGCAACTTGCACTCAAAAAGATTACTTCTTAAATTAAGAGAGATGGATAAAAATAACTTTGTGTGTAGAGATGTTCATATGTGACATGACAGGTTGCCCATCTGTTGTGATGTAGGACATTGATTTCACCGTTGGTGCTAAGTGATTAGGTTGGTCTCTGGGGAGAGGTTTATTTCTCTTCTGACTAAGGGTGCCATTAAAATGCAATGACATGAGATTAATGCTTGTTTTGTAAGTGACATTTATTTTCTCATTTACCATAAAACTTGTCTTATAATGTAGTCTGCTGAGTGTTATTTTGAATGCTGATGAGTTTGAAAAGCTCTTCAAAGTAAATGTTAAGGGGCAGAGTGAAAATGTTGGGTGTGCAATATGAAGAGGAAGGTTATCTAGCTGAGTAAGGGACATATCGTAAAACAAGCCCATCAGCAGAATGTTACTGAGAACTTTAGAGCTGAGCTTTGTTAGGCAGATCAGTGCTGGATGACGACGGTCCTCAGAAGGTGAAGCAGCGTGATGATTTTATCCATGATTGTGTACGTTCGTTTATTTGTAATACAGGCAAAATATCAAAATAATTAGTGCACAGATTTATTAAAATTTTTCACAAATTATTATTTGAACATGTGCAATGTGAGTCAACCCGATTCAAGAAGGCCACCATATCCAACCGACTTAAGCAAACAAAACAAAGATTAAAATTAAATACAATTTGAAGATATTGAGCAAAAGTTTGGTGTGGTAGCAACTGAACATCATCCCAACACATGTTGTACTCCAAGTGTTACATACTGTGCAAGATTTTTGCCTAAAACTTTGGCAAATGATGGTGTTTCTTAGGATTTTTTTTTATGAAACCCTAATAAAGTCATCATTAGATGGACTCCAGCTCTTTACTTTTAGAGTCAACTTGATTCAAGATGGCTGTCACAGCTAAGCAATGTTAGCTAACACACAAAACTTGCTACGTGTTAGTTAGACGTTGAGCTAAAGTCTGGCCTGTTAGTGGCTGAAAGTCATTACCAACATATATTCTGAGTGCTAATAAGTCCTGCAAGATTTCACATAATCTCATGAGATTGTTAATAAAATCAATGTCAAGGTTTGACCAGAATAGCGACAACTTCATCCCCTTCTTACAAAAAGTAGTGGCGAGTGATACATATTCCTTCACATAATAGGCCTTTTTTCCAATTGATGACCACTTTAACTAATACTACATGTTTTATATGATTTGTATTCATCTTATTTTGTGTTTTCCGATGCACAATTCTTATTTTCTTTTTGTTATTACAGACTTTCTGTGAGCAGCAGCTCATCTTTCAAAATCCAAACTCTACTTGTGTGTGTGCAATTACACACACCTGTGTGAGCGCTAGCAGCACAAGCCACATGTGGACGTGAGACGATGAGAAGATAAGTGACTACTGCACCCACCTAGATCAGACAGCCTCCTGTGCTGCAAGATGGATTAAAGCCCCACACCTCAGGAGATCAAAGGTAAGAGAGAATGTTTTGTAATCAGCAGCCACTCACCTGTTCTGTCCAATGACTGCACGGAGAGCACGATGGAAAAAGAAAAAGAGAAAATGATGAATAGCAATGAGCTGAGGCTGAGGTCTTCCTGCCTTCTGTGTGCTGCAGGTTTGCATAAAGGACTGACGTCAGTGAGAATAACAGACGTAGAATTAAAAATGTAACATTTTGCTCCCATCTGTGTTATTGCTAGAGTATGCTGCTCTAACACTGTTGCAAAAAACAAGTTCACTTTACTCAGATCCATTGATTCACTGAAAACATAAAGAGATATTATGAAACAGCTGTAGGAGTAGACATATATAGGTCCAGCTGCTCGTACTTCCTGGTTCAGTTTCTGTCTGGGGGGAATGGGGGAGGGGGGTACCCTATTGTGACCAAAACAAGATCTGCTCTCCTGTCACTTTTTGTTCCATCTATGTTTCCTCACCTCCTAAAGATTTATGAGCTCCAAATAATGAGACAGCTTTTTGTTGCAGTTAGCAGAAGCAGCATTGTTGGTGGTGTGTTTCCATGCTGTAAAGTGTTTTATCATTAAAACATGGCAGTAACACACACATGGACGACAATAAAACAAGTGCAAGGCACGTTCACAAGTCTAAGTAAGATAGACTAATTATGAATAGTTTTATTCTTTTACATAAATGTTTCTGAACTTCTCTTGGATTTTTATTCACATATCACGGACAATGGTTGGGACTCTTTCATTGCAGTTGACTGAAATCTACTTTATTGGATTCCAAAATATCCAATATTTTGCTGAAAACGGACTTCAAAACTAACCATAGCATCATTAAATGACTTACAAGAAAAGCTCTGCTTTAACAGCACTATGCTGTAAGATGTGTTTAACTCATTTATAATGCATCATTGAATGGAAACACTGTTCTTTTATTTATTTATTTATTGCTAATTTGAGTCAAACATTTTCAACCATTGCTGGCAAACATCAGGATGGACGCCTGAATCCCTGCCCACATCTCCAATTTTCTTAATGATTCCATAAGACCTGATGTTGCTGTTATGGGCTGCAGGAGGAACTGAGCCAAGAAAAACTCACACCTCTGCTTTTACTACAGTGATTAGTTTGCTGCTTCGCTCACCTTTTCTATAAATACAACCTTCAGTGGAGACAAAGACTGCAGAACGGTTCTCTGCTGGCTGCTCAATGAGTTTTGGACAATGTGAGAAAAGTCAGACTACATTAGAAACAGATGAAGTTTGTTGATGGGAAAAAAAA
>NC_056503.1:26131768-26147728 GCF_014905685.2 Nematolebias whitei | reverse complement strand
ATGTGGAGTAGTGGCGCAGAGGTTAGAGGAGGTGGGCCTGTGATCGGAAAATTGACGGTTCAAGCCCCGGTACCGACAACATGAAAAATGTGGGTGGGATATGTGATGCACCCACACCTGCCCCCACATTCATTCGTCCCACTCTGGGCCCTTGAGCAAGGCCTTTAACCCCCACCATCTGCTCCTGCAGGTGTACTAGATAGCAGCTCTCTTCTCCACACAGAGGGCTGTGGTAGCTTGGTGGTCTGTGGTTGCATCAAGAAGAGCATCTGGTGTAAAAAATAACTGCCAAGTCTTTGTGCGACTTAGTTCGCTGTGGCGACCCCTGAAGAAGGGAGCAGCCGAAAGAAAAAAAAAAAAAAGAAAAAAAAAAAATATATATATATATATATATATATATATATATATATATATATATTAGGGGTGTACACGCTAAAATCACATTTCGGTTCAGTTCAATTTCAAAGAGGGCTCGGTTCGGTTAATTTTCGGTAAAAAAGGCCAAAATTAAGACTTACAAAATGTTTATTTTGAAAATATGCCAAGTAAACAATTTGTTTGAACAAAAATAAATAAAAGTGACCCATTTGGATGATATTTTAAACAAAAGGCACTCTTTAAAATAAATAAACTATACTAACAATAATAAAAATCTTAATAAATACAATAACAGTCAGAACCAGAACAATAAGCAGCAACAGACTGTTTACAATATAACTAGTCAAGTTTTAAGTTTTTGGCCAAAAAGACCAACTTGTCCACATTTTCTGCCAAAATCACTTATCAGTGAGCGCAGGAATTGCAATGAATATCTCCAGCGGTGGAGAAAACCGCTCACTAACAACAGTAGTAGGAATAAAGTGGTAGAGCTTTGCTAATTTTGCAGTGTGGCTGTATTTGGCCTCATCATTACTCACAACCTCTTCTTGGACCTGCTCCCACAGGTGGGACAGGTCACTGGAAAAGTTCAGAGTTCAGTCATCACAGACTTCTTATCTGGAGGTGATCTCTGGTGGATGTCCCTGAAGGTAAGAAGACAGCTGCTGTCTCTGTCCCCAACTGGAAATAAAACACAAAGAGGTAAAAAAAAAAAAAAAAAGAGTTAATAAGATTATAATTTTAAATAAAAAAAGTTAATTAGATAATAATAATAAACTAACAATACTTCTTCTTGAACGGCAATCATTTCTGTTATAAGGTGGTTAAATCTCTCGTTTATCATCAAGGCAGGGCTTTAATCTGGTCCAGGGCTTGTTGACAATATCAGTTTTATCTTTTTCATAAAGTGCTGCTACAACTTTTTGGCTGAAGTGTTGACGTGATGGGATGTCGTAGCGGGGCTCAATAACTTTGGCGCATCAACAACAGAAACGTAGATCCAGAGCTTTAAAAACTCCTACAACTTGTGATATTGCTTTGGATCGATTTGAATTACTTGATAAAGGTTGTTTAAATGCTGCTGTTATCACTCTTTGCACCAACCAAGCTGTTATTCTGTAGAAGAGACGTTCATGTTCAGATGATGTTTCAAGTGCGTTAAGTTAGACGAGTTGCTGCTGCAGATCCAATCGCCGTGAAACGACGTCGACACACAGCTTTGGATTTGTTTGCATGGGACATTACTGGACAGTAATTCACGATTCAGAAGATGTCTAAATAGAAGCTTGAATACACAGGACAGAGAACAAAAAAATAAATAATAATAAGCAGGAGGAAGGCAGGAGAAGGAAGAAAAAGCAGTGGTATCTACAGCATAGTCCTGCATACGTTAACAGACCTGAGTCTCCTCAGAAGAAAAAGGTGCCTCTGCCCTTTCTTTTAGAGGACATTGGTGTTATATATATACACACACATACACACACACACATATATATATATATATATATATATATATATATATATATATATATATATATACAGTAGTCCCTTGCTATTTCGCAGATTGTTTATCGTAGACTTGCTCTATCACATTTTTTCAAAATAAAATTGGATATGACACAGAAATGGCAGATTGATGGATGAGCTGCACGATCGGCATGAATTTTTTTATTTTAAACATTTTTTTTATTATTATTTAGCACCTGCTGCACATTTGTGCAGCCCAGATCAGCAGAAAAAGTTTCCTCCAGCACCTTTGTGTAGCTCACACTGCAGGATAAAGTAAACTTCCTGCTGCAGCTGAGTAGAAAAGTGGGCATGGCCAAGAGCACTTGCAGGTGGCAAAGGGCAGAGGAGGCAGGGAGCTGAAATCATGACATTCTGTGCTCTTTTAGAGCATTTAGAGTTTAGAAACATTGTTTAGAATATTGCAAGAGTGTGGGAAGGGTTTAAAATGTCTTAATGTATATATGTATATAATAAAAGTAAACTTCTACTTACTACTTGTGCTAATATTACTACTTTGCAGTTTTTCACTTATCGCGGGTGTTCAGGGTACAGATCCCGATAAACAAGGGACTACTGTATATGTATATATATATAGCCATTATCTTTACCCGCTTCTTCCTTTGTAGGTCGCGGGGGTCACTGCACTGGGGCCCATGTCCAGACATCACTGTGTGGTTTGAAAAATGTTTTTATTACAGTAAACTTTAGTTCTCATCCACTTTAAAAAAAAACAACACTTTTCCTATTTTGAATCCACAACTCCTTCCCTCAGTCGGCTCTACTTTAATGTGAACCTAAATGCCAGAAGCCACAGTTTGCTGTAAAGACACTGAGTTACTCAAAGGCGTCAGCTTCACATGAGATTTACTGACACAATCTGACTTTTTACTGTTTTTAACTCATGGGAATTAATTTGAAAAGATATATTCAGTTTCATTGCCCACATGTGGAATCTTGCAGCAGATGCATGTTTTAAAATGACTTTATGATGCAGATGATGAATTATACCCTCTCAGTATGCATTAAACTCAACTCTCCATCAGCGCTGTGTAAATCCATCTGCTGAGTCTTATTGGAAATGTTAAACTAATCTCTGCTGTCCTTCATTCTTGATGCTCTCACCACTCTCTGTAGAAAATCTGTTTTGCCTGCTTAGCAGAAACAAACAGTAAATATCTGATGAATTCAGTGATTCTAGAGGAAGTTGTTTGCGTGTGTGTGAGTGTAGATTTGTGTGTTTAATGAACTGTGTATATGTTGACTGAACCTCTCCTCAGTCTGATCTCTGTCTTTTTTCTGCCTCCTTTCCTGCTTCTCCTGTAAAACAGAGATAAGGTCCACTGATGTCTGTCTGCTCCCTGGCAGATTACTGAGGCAGACAGGTACAAGGACCCCTGCAGACACGTACAGTCTCTGTGAGGCCAAAGCTGAACCTGGTCAGGATGTCTGAGCTCGCTGCATCTAACTTCTGTCAAACAGAAACCAGGAATAGTTTCTTAAATTTAATCTGCCAGTGATAATAAATGATCAAGCATGATGTAGATGATTTTGTCTATTTTATTAATTAATAACTTGTAATTTCATCAATATTGACTGTGGTTTGATTATTTGTTGACCAAAATTTATGAGCTTTATTGAGAAAATAATAAACCCTATGAACATTTTAAACTTGATATTACGTTCATGTGAATAAGTAAATGTAATATCTGTAACATTGTAATATTTCCTCAAAGAAAAGATTTGTAGATATTGAGTTTGACAGATTTAAAACTACCACAATGTCACTAATTTTCTGTTTTTAAACAACTTGTACCTGTTCAGAAGCAAAGTGAGGGAGATGAAAATGAACAGTGTAAGCATGAAAACTTGAAAAATAAATGAATTACTGACTTCCAATTAGGAAGTCTGGTTGTGGTTACACAGCTCGGTCCCTTCTTGTAGATGGCTTCACTGTTGCATTCCCAGTCCAATCTGTTGTCCAGGTGAACCCCAAGGTATTTGTAATTCTCCATCACCTCCACTTCTTCTCCCATGATGGAAATAGTGTTGGACCGATTCCTGTTTCTCCTGAAATCTACAATTTTCATTTAACCTTTATTTATACAGGTTAATCTCATTGAGCCTCGGGGACTCATTTACAAGAGAGACCTGATTTCTTTAACAAAGAGTGATGACAGCAGTGGATAACAACGACAACAATAGACAATCATAAAAGAGGCACCGGTACTGGGATGATGTGAACGGCCAGTCTTAAGAAATAAGGCAGAGGTTCATCTGGACCTGCAGATTTTTTTAAAGTCTAGACATTGTTAACAGTTTAACCTCACTAACTGAGAACGGTGAAAGAGAAAAGTTGTGATTTACTGAAGATTGACTTGTAGGAGAGATATGGTTTGTAGAAGTTTGACTTTTAGGGGAAGTGGCTGACTTTCCATTAGTAACTGTGTCAAAGAACTAGAAGCAACAAAATGTTTGTTGAAACATTTCAGGATCTCGTGCTTATTTGACACAGGAACAGAGTTAACAAGAAGTTGTGATGGGAGGTCAGATGATTGGGAGCTGCCTGAGAGAGATTTGATGGTTTTCCAGAATCTTTTAGGGTCATTTAGATTTTTGGAGGTCTGAGATAAGAAGTAGTTACGTTTTGCAGCGTTGATGGAAGTTGTGCATTTATTCCTCATCTGTCGAAAACTCAACCAATCAGTGTCTAAGCCGAATTTTCTCGCTGTGGCCCAAAGCTGGGCTCTCCTGTGCAGGAGGTCAGCTAGCTCAATCATCTCCTTAGTTTTGTTCACATTCAAGATGAGATGATTGTTTCCAAACCATGCCACAAAGCAGTCCACCAGTTCAGCTTCTTGTCCATCTCTGATACACCCGACCACTGCAGAGTCATCTGAATTTTTCTGCAGATGACAGGAGTCTGTTTTGTATTGAAAATCTGAGGTGTACAGAGTGAAAAGGAATGGTGAGAGTGCAGTCCCCTGTGGTGCTCTTGAGCTAATGACCACCTGATTTGACACACATTGAAGGCGTATAGACAGCTTATGCAAAAACTATTGTGAACTAATAGAAGTGTGGTGCGAAACAGAGACAATGAGACTGACTGGTGATTCATAAAGAACTGAAACAGAAAGAGACAGGATACTTGAGATTTTGAAAAACGGAAAATTGGGAGGTGAATAATTGAGTATGTGGGCAACGTGGCCAATAATTGAAGAGAACTGGAGAGAAGAGATCATTAAAACAACAGCTGTTTCCAGCTGTGTGTGGTGAGGGGTGCTATTGTTTCAGCTGTTGTGGACATTTTCTAATCCCATTTACAAACTGACAACAGCTCCAGTCACAGTCTAGCCCAAACTGGATGCTGTCACTGGGTGAGCTGTCTGACAGATGGATTCAGTTTTCCTGACTGATTTGATGATGAGTTAGAACATGACAAAGAAGTGACATGACAGTAGATTTCTGGTTTGAGGAGGTATATCTAAAGCAAACTTTAGGCAATGAAAAGTAAATACACTGCACTTATATGGTGCTTTTCCATCTTGTCAAGATACTCAAAGCACTTTACAATATGTGTCCTCATTTACCCATTTATACAGCACTCTACTATATCTATACAAAGAATAATCAGTGCTTTATCACATTCATACACTGATGGGACACACATTGAAGGCAATGAGGGGTTCAGCATCTTGCCCAGGGACACTTCGGCATGTGACTGCTGGTGTAATCGAATCCCCAACTCTTGCAGGAGGATGACTGCTCTAACCACTCAACCATACCCGCCCCTGAATTAGACACTTTATTTACAAAGTTGTGTACTAGCTGCAGGTTTACAGTATGAGTAGTTTTGCTTGTGTTTGTAATTCTGTTGAAGTTATTTAAATTGAAAACAATGTTCGATTAGAAATAATGATAAAAACACAACCATGGACATCACGAGTTCAGCTTCTGCAATTATTGGAAATGTCATAGATTTTTTAATGTATGTACTGTATTTAATGTATCATAACATTTGATTCAGTTTGTCAAATGTTATGGTTATTCATAAGTGTTGTGACCCACAGGAAATCACTGGTTAGTTTTACATATATATATATATATATATATATATATATATATATATATTTGAAGAGTTTTCATAGTTAGATATTTATTTTTCCCAAAAATATGTCTAATTCTCCCAATGAGGAACAGGTTTTCTTGGGGGGAAAAAATGGAACCAAATCAACAAAAGAAAAACTGCAAGTTACTGAACAGTTATTTTGGATCTCAGGTCTTCAAATAAATAGAGGGAAAATGAGTCAACTCCACTAATTCTGAAGCCACGTTCTTAACTGGAAATGAGTGGAATACCTCTCTAAGTTAGGGTAGTTTGCCTCAAGTGTAGAGGTTTAAGTATATGTGTATGTTATTCACAAGTGATGAGAGGATGGAGCAAGAGATGGATCTATGTATTGGGTTGAGGGAGTTGCTTCAGTTAGTGATGAGGAAAGTCAAAAGACAAACCTTTCAATGCGTTTACATTGCAACCCTCACCTGTGGTCATGAGGGGTGGATTTTGAGTTAAAGAACAAGATCTCACATACAAGCAGCTGAAATTAGCTTCCTTTATAGAATGGTCGGTCTCAGCCTGAGAGATAGGGTAGGAGCTCCTTCATCCGGGGGGAGCTGCTCCTTTGCATCAAAAGGAATCTGTTGAGGTGTTTCAGGCATCTGGGTAAGTCAAGTTCAAGTTGTGTTTATTTGTCATATTCAAGGTTAACACAAGATTAACAATACAACAGTTAACAGTCACAGGAGGGTATAGCCTCCTGTATGCCTCCCTTTAGAGATTTTTGGATACATCCCACTGGGAAGAGGTCTCAGAGAAGACCTAAAACTCGCTGGGTGGATTGTGCATTTTCTCTGACCTGGGAATATCTCGAGGTCCCCCAGGAAGAGCTTGGAAGTGTCACTGGGAAAAGAGATGTCTGTGTTTCTCTCCTGGAATTGTTGCTTCAACAATTTGACCACAGATAAGCATTGGAAAACGGAGATTAGGATGGAGAAATCTATTCAGATTGGGTTGGTTTCTGCTGATAGTCACTTAAGACTGGTTGAAGTTACTACACTTCCTAAATCCAACTGTGTTCTAAAATGTACAAGGTATATTTCAAATATGCTTTGTACATTCTGACTGTGATATCATTATTTCTGAACCACAGAGAGTATTCTGCCTAGCCAGTCTAATATGTAAGCGAAAAGGGATGAACTAGAGAAAGCTTTAAAGTTTCATTATGAAAGTTATTTTATATAGTCTTATGAGGGTTCCAATAAGCCATTCTCAACTTAAGGAGAATTGAGAACACAGGGTGATTTGGTACACATTAAACATGCATTGTCTCATGCAGGCATGTTTATTCTGGTGTATTTGGGAAAAGTCATGAAGTGGTCATGTTTTCTGTGCCTCCTGGTACATTTTGAGCTATAAAAATGTTTATACAAATACATAAAGTTTTATTTATTTTACTTCCTCTGCTTTCAGTTTCTTCTTGGGCTTTTTTAAGGACTAAATGCAAAGCCGATCTAAATGAAGCTGACATTTATAAATATTAATTTAGCTTTTGGACTCTTAATATTCAAGAAATGCTTTTGTATTCTGCCCTTTCTCACTTCTGTGCTGTAATAAAGGGAAAGATGGGCTGAATGAACACAGCTCACGGCATACTTCCATTCTCTCTGGGCTTTTAGTTTTCACTGAGCCATGAACAGCTCTCCCATGACAGCACAGCTAGAGAGCATATGTAAATGACGAGGAGACAATTTACTGTTGAATAACCCTGCTGTTTGCATGTGAGTGACAGGTCCTTATCAGTGCTCCTGCCTGCTGATCAAAGTTGAAAGAGGGTCAGGTTGAATTAAAGACCAGCTAATTAAAATGTCCAGAGAACACTCCAGTCCTCGTTCTATTTATCTCCTCAGGCACAGTTCAGAATAAAGGAGCTAAATTGCTGGTGAAGCAGGAAATACAAATCAAGTGTGTTGAACTTCACCTGATAGTGGGGAATTGATTATTTACTAGTTTAGCTTGTTTGATAATCATCAGAAACATGGCGTGTGATGAGATAAAGCATTTAAACAGACCATCATATAAATGTATGAGTAGCCGTTTTAAAGGGGTTAGGAAAAAACAAAGGAGAAGAGTTTGGCAGAACTATAGACTAATCTCACAAATAAAGAAATTGTAATAAAACATCAAGAATAAACTAGTGTGCTATTTGCTTCTTTTCAAGAAGAAAAATAAGATATTTTTTTTTACAATTTTATTTACACAATAAGTTAACACAACAGTGTTAAAAAAGTGATCAGGACAAGCTTAAAATAAAATATTTACATGAGGATCTTGTTGCATTGTAGCTCTCCCTGATCAGAAATGGTGCATAAAACCTTCTTAAATCCCCACAGCTTCACAAAATTCTCTAGGTGTCCAGTGTCTGTGGAAGCAAAACTCCAACGACAGTCTGGCTTTGACGTTACACTTCCACAGAGCCACGGCATCAAGTTGGGGTCCAGCCTGCAATCTGTCCCTGCGAGACAAGTAAACAGCCATTTTTGCTAAAGTTTAAAGTTTGGTATTTAAACTTAGTTGCTTTGCTGTAATGTACTCTGTCTGTTTTTTTGTCTGAGGTTTGTAAAGTGTCCTCCACCAGGGCTTCTGACCTCCGAGCTTGTCGTCCCACAGGCTGACAGGTCTGTTGTGTAGAGTTCTCTTGTTCAGGATTTTCACATAAGTCTTATAAAGTACTTTTGGACTCGTTCAGCACAAGTCTATCTTTGGGTTTGTGTTGCATAGCAGAGGACCACTGTCTTTTGCAAAGTTAGGATCCAGGTGGATGTCCGGGAAAGGGTCCATTGGGTCAGGCGGGCGATTTCCCATGGACCACAGCTGCAGGAGACGCTTTTCTCCAGCTGTCATCCTCTCCTTCACCTGACCCAGGAAACGCTGCACCAAGAATAAGAAGAAAGTTCTTGCGACAGTGAGGATGAGGATGATCCTGGGGCCCGCAGGCATGGGGGCTCCTGGAGGCCCATGGACAAGGTCGACTTTCATGCCTACATGGGGCTCCTGATCCTGACCAGTGTGTACAAGTCATGAGGTGAGGAGGTCTCCAGCCACTGGGACACAGAGAGCAGAAGGCTTGTGTTCTGCACCGCCATGCCGCTCAAGATGTTCCTCTGTTATTCAAGATTGCTGAGGTTTGACGACCACGAGACCAGGCCAACCAGGCACTCCGTGGACAAGGTGGCCACTGTCAGGGAGCTCTGGAATGTTTGGGACGAGCAACTGCTGTTCATCTATGACCTCAGACTTGAGATGACCGTGGACAAGCGTCTGGTCTTGTTCAGAGGTGAGGCTCAATCTGATCTTTTCTTTCTTTGTTTCTTTGTTTGTTTTATTCCATCTTTTCACCCTCTCCCTTATCCCTCTTCCTATAAGCTCAGTAAAGCAATAGATGAGAAAACCTGTGCTGTCAGTTTGTGTAATCATCAAAGTGTGTTTTCTTTTTCAGCAGAGTTTTGTTGTGATGCTGTTTGAGTCTGACTGACACTGAGAGCGAATCATCCTAATGAGATGCCATGTTTCTCAGTGGAAATGATCACCTCAGGAATAGAGGCATTAGATTGATGAGACCAATCTTTACCTCCTCGCCTGAGATGCAGCACCACCTTCACCACCATCACCTACCATCATTTAGGAAACGACATGTCTCTCTTTGTCAGGCGAAATGACCTGGAACATTTTCTCAGTGCGTTAAATAGGGAGAAATCTCTGCTACACCCCCGTTGCTTCAAGTGACAAAATCTATTTAAGTATTATGCTTCCTGCTGGGAGTTTAAAATGACCAATATAAATGCATCACAGAGCAATTAAGGTCTGTTTCCCCTCTAAGATTTTATTGCTGATTAATCGATACTTGAGGTTATGGATGCAGTAACGGATGATTGCTGAGTATCCTTTTTGTTGCTGTTTGACCCAGCCTTGTGTGATTGCATAAGCGGATGCGCAGACACCCATTAATCAAGACTTGGTTGAATGCCTCTCAGGTCTGTGGTGATCTGGAGGTGGAGGGTGGGGGTTTGGGGCAACTGGAGGTGGATGCAGCAGCAGTGCAGTCGAAAGGCTTTGAAGTAGTAGGACAAGATGGCAACACCAGTAGTGATTGTTTGCTGCTGTGGAGGATTCAAAATGCTGTAAACAGTGTAGAATGATATTTTGATGTATTGCTTACACTTGACAACTTTTACATTTTACTTTTTAACTGCATACTTTAATGATGGATCAATCAATCAAATTTGTCAATCAAAGTGATGCACAAATAGTTAAGAGACAATACTGAACAAAAGAAATCATAAAAACAAACAACAACAAAAAAGTAAAAATATGATCAAACAAAATAAACTATTAAAATTATGCAATTTCAACTTTTTTCAACAATTACAAATGTATTTTAAAATTACACTTTAAAAAAGAGTTGATGCTTGTATAGTATGAAGGGGCAATTAGTTCCACCGTTTAGGATCTACAACTGGACATGTCAGATCACCTCTGTGGACCAACCTGGACCTCACACCAACTAAAACCAAATGATCATTAGATCTAAGCAATCAGTGGCGAGATGAGTTTACACTTATTTGTTTGAGTAAAAAAAAAAAAAATCTGTGAGAGGCCTTGCTAGCACCAACATATAGAGAGTTACAGTGATCCATTTGGGATGTCATAAATGCCTGAATCATCCATTTAAAGTTAAATTAAAATCAACCAGGAAGAAAGCCACATTGTTCCTCCTGAATCCAAGGTTTGACAATCGGCCAGTCTCTCCCTTCCAACACTCTGGAGTAAACTTTCCCAGGGAGGGTGAGAAACACACTGTCTGGTCCCCCTTTTAAAAAATGGGAAACACCACCCTGGTCTGCTACTCCACATGTGCTGTCCCAGTCATTTCATGTGGCATTGAAGAGACATGTCAACCATAACAGCCACACAATATTGAGATCGTTCAGCATTTCAGGGCAAATCTTGTGCACCCCTGGTGCCCTGCCACTGATCAGCTTTTTGACTACCTTGGTGAGCTCATGGGCTCATCTTCCCCCATGTCCTCAGACTCTGCCTACTGAAAAGTGTACATGGTGGGTAGATTGAGTCAAAGAGTCAGAGTCAGAGATTCTTTATTGCCATTCGCACCTCATGTGGTACATGTGGTGGAGCGAAATTATGTACGCAGGGTCCCAGTTACACCCAACAACAAAATGTAAAAGAAAAACAATGATAACATCTAAGATATGAACTAAGAAAAACATAAACTAAAAAGACACTAAGAACTAATAGCATAAAAACATTACATCGAACAGCAGCACAAACATGAGCATGAGTCTGTGTGGGCAGATGAGCACGCATGAACACATCAACATGAAACAGATCAGCAGCAACATGATGTGATTTTCACAGTGATTATTTTGGTTAGATATTCATGAGTATAACAGCCTCAGAGTAGAAGCTGTTCCTCAGTCTAGTGGTTCTACACTTAATGCTCCTCAACCTCCTTCCTGAGGGGAGCGGGGCAAAAAGTGTGTGTGCTGGGTGAGTGGGATTCTTCATGATGCAAGTGGCCCTCTTCCTGCATCTAGAAGTGTAAATGTCTGTGATGGTGGGGAGGCTGACTCCAACAGTCTTCTGTGCAGCCTTCAACACTCTCTGCAAAACTTTTCTTTCTGCAGCTGTGCAGCCTCCATGCCACATGTTGATGCTGGAGCACAGGATGCTCTCCACTGCACACCTGTAGAAGGAGGTGAGGACTGAGCTTCCCAGTCCAGCTCGTCTCAGCCGCCTGAGGAAGTAGAGTCTCTGATGAGCTTTCTTGATCAGGCTGGTGGTGTGGTTGCCCCAGCTGAGGTTGTCATTCATGTGTACACCAAGTACTTGTAGCTGAAGACCACTTCCACTGCAGATCCTCTTATGTTTAGGGGTATGTTTGTTCCTTCTGAAGTCCACAATCATCTCCTTTGTATTCTTCACATTCATCCATCCATCCATCCATTTTCTTTACCAGCTTATTCCATTTTGGGTCACGGGGGTCGCTGGTGCCCAGCAATCACTGTGCGAGGGGCGGGGTACACCCTGGACGGGTCGCAAGTCCATCACAGGGCCACACAGAGACAAACGAGACAAACAACCATTCACTCTCTCACTCACACCTAGGGACAATTTTTAGAGTTACCAATCAGCCTAACATGCATGTTTTTGGACTGTGGGAGGAAACCGGAGTACCCGGAGAAAACCCACGCATGCACGGAGAGAACATGCAAACTCCACCCAGAAAGGCCCCTGGACCGGGGTTTGAACCAGGGACCTGCTCGCTGAGAGGCAGCAGCTCTACCAGTTGCGCCACCGTGCTGCCCTCTTCACATTCATGTGAAGGTAAAATAAGGAAGTGCTCTTTCTATAGCTCAACAATATCCTAAGCTCAGGTCAGCAACCCCCCACCCAAACCAAGCTCAACCTGTGAAGGGGGCCACTTTCCTTTTCTGAGTCACCAAATGATTTTCCAGAATGTCATGGAGGCCAACCGAATGTCCTGCCCCATGGCCTCCCTGAATTAATCCCATCTTCGAGTTTTTGCATCCGTAACCACTGAAGCTGCAGTCCTTCTGGCCACCCTGTACCCATCAACTGCTTCAGGAGTCCGACAGCACAGCCATGTCCCGAAGGCCTCCTTTTTCCACCAGACGGCCTTCATCAGCACTGGTGTCCACCAGCGGGTCTTTTGGTTTCCGCCACAACAGGCACCAATGAGCTTCAGGCCACAGCTCCTAGAAGCCACATCTGCAATGGAGCCCCTGAATACTGCCCGGTCTGATTCCATGTCCCCAAACTCCCCCGGGACATGTGAAAAGCTCTTCCGTAGGTGTGAGATGAAGATTGCACAGACAGGGTTTCTCAACCAGAACTTCCTAGTTCATCCTCATTATACGTTTGGGTTTACCAGGTCTGTCTGGCCTCCCCCACTATTGTATCCAACTCACCACCAGTTGGTGATCAGTTGACAGCTCTGTCCCTCTCTTCACCTGTGTCCAAGACATAGGTTTGCAGGTCCGATGATACAATTGTAAAATCGATCATCAACCTTTGGTCTAAGTTGGCCTGGTACTAAGTACACTTATGAACCACCCTATGCTCAAACAAGTTTTTTGTTGTGGACAGCCTATGCCTTGCACATATGTCCAATAAACGAAAACCATATGGGTTCAGATCAGAGAGGCTGTTCCTCCCAACAACCCCCATCCAGATAACTTCATCATTGTCCACGTGAGCATTGATGTCACCCAGTAGAATGAGGGAAACCCCAGATGGAACCCCTTCCAAAATACCATCCAGAAACTCCAAAAAGGCCAAGTAATCCAAACTGTTGTTTATGCATATGCACAAACAATAGTCAGAATCTTCCCTCCTGCAGCCTGAAGCTGTAGATGCAACCCTCTCATTCACTGGGGAGAACTCCAACACTGAGACATTCAGCTGGGGGCTACTAAGTATCCACATACCTGCCCAACTCCTCTCTCCCTGAGCAACTCCAGAGTAGGAAAGTGTCCAGCCCTTCTCCTCAAATTGGGTTCCAGAGCCCAAGCTTTGCTTAGAGGTTAGCCCAACTACACACAAGCCCAGGCTCCTTACATGCCAGTGAAGTAATGTTCCACATCCCTAGTGTCAATATATGCTGCCAAGAGTCAGCATGGCCAGGGACCCTCTCTTGCCTAACGCCTGGCATATATTGCACACAACCTTGATGGAACTTCCCACAGGTGGTGGGCCCACGTGGTGATGGCTACCTGTCCTTTATTTGGGCTTGACCTGGCCAAGGCTCAGGAGCCAAACTTGACCAACAGATGGTCAGGGTTGGCTCCAGGGAGGTGCCTCAATTTCCCTATTACAAGTGAAGTTTCCTGATGCAATTGTTGTTTTGCCATCAAGGTTTTTTTAATCATTCTTAGTCTGATCACTCCCCTGAGGGCTGTTCACCATGGGAGACCCTGCCAAGAGCAAATACAAGAGACAACATAACACCCGGTATCACCAGGGTACACAAACCCCTCCACCACATTACCAACCCCCACCCCCATCTCCTCCCCAGCAAAGTGTAGCATATACATAGGTTGTTTTCACACCTGATAGTCCGGTAGACTCGGTTCAGTTGGGGACTAATATTCATAACAATTTGTTTACATTTGAGCTGGTGCGTTTGCATTCACACTGCACTGTGCAGTCGAGTCAACCTGTTGAACCAACCTGTTCCCCCACTCACCTGTGGTGGCGCTGCACCAAGAACTACTGAAAGAAACAACACAAAAACCTCTGAAGACACTTCTTCTTTTTCTGGAAATAAAAACAAAAATGGAGTGGCATCAAGTTTTAGCAGTTTTAGGAGTTATATTTTGTCATTTTTCAAAAATGGATTCAGCATGAGCGGAAGATGAGGCAGAAGACCATGGAGAATGTTGTTTTTCACACAAGACAGCTGACGGCTCCATATAGGGTTAGAGAAATGTGTATTTGTTTGCCCTGTACTGTACTGCACTTCTTGCTTGTGGAGCGGGGCCCGGTCTGATTACATTCACACTATACTGGAACCGCACTGGAGTTATTTTCTACCGGACCGAGACCTAGGTTTTAGCCCAGGCCAGAGTTCAACTTTTTGTTCCGTGACAGAGTTTGATGGAGCTTTCACACCTCCCCAAACGAACTGGATATCCTAGGAAAACGAGCTAGAGTTTGATTAAAGCAGACTAAACAGGGCTGGTGTGAATGCACCCTTAGAAAATAAAATGGAACCAAGAATAGATCCTCGTGGGACTGTGTCCCACGGTGCTGGGGAGGAAACAGATTATTTTAGGCATATAGAGAAACTCATAGGCAGGTAAGTCCTTAGCCAGTTTATTGCAGAGCATTTGATACCCCATTCCTCCAGCTTGGATATCAGAATACTGTGGTCAACTGTGTCAAAGGCAGCTGTCTGTTCTAGATCTATATGTAGGTATTTATTTTATTGCAATCTGCAGCTTTAATTCTAGTTGTTTGTTTGTTTGTTTTTTCACACTGTTTTTTTTTATTAAACGTTCCTGGATAAAACCCACGCATGCACCGAGAGAACATGCAAACTCCACCCAGAAAAGATCCCGGGCTGGGATTTGAACCGGAAACCTTCTTGCTGAGTTGCAACAGCTCTAACAACTGAGTCACCATCCTGCCCACATTTATTTTATATAGCATTCATCCATTTTTTATTTGACTCTGTGCATATTCTTTATACATGTATTCAAACAAATTTTCATGCTGCCCAACTACAGTAAATCCTGAGCTGCAGAAAAAGTATGAGCATCTTGACCAGGGCGGTTAGTGAAAATTAGTTTTCCATTATTTATACTCCCTTCACTAAGTTTACGATGCAGTTAGGTGGCCATGCTGTTGTCCTCTGTATCTGTTTATTATCTGTGTTGCACTGCTGCATTTTAATGGAAATGTCAAAGAAAAAGTCTCCTTTTTGTGATCTAGTAAAAGGCCTGTCTCTGAGGCTCTGTGAAACTAAAGAATAGATGAGGATCATCACAGGATGGGTGCACCTTTTAATGAGTTGATTTGTCTTCCTGCCAGAGTCCAACACTGAAAGAGTAAGAATTTACTAGATAGACACATTTAGGCTTATCCACCTAAAAAAAAAAAAAAAAAAAAAAGATGTCTTAAATGTATCAGCACTGATGTTATACAATTAATATTATTCTGACTAAGAATAAGAGGGCTGTGCTTTTTTAAAGTAGCAGCTTTGTGCACTCCAACCATGTTTCGGATGACTGTACGTACATGTTCTTGCCTTATCTAGGTGCAGATATAATAAAGCTTATTCTGATTCTGATTCTGAATTAATGCTTTTCTTTATTTTATTTTAAAAACCCATTTTTTTATAAATGAAAAAAAAAACACACACATATATATATACATATATATACATACATACATACATACATACACACACACATATA
>NC_056503.1:26117248-26131668 GCF_014905685.2 Nematolebias whitei | reverse complement strand
ATCAGAGTCAGAGATTCTTTATTGTCATTCGCACCTCATGTGGTACATGTGGTGGAGCGAAATTATGTACACAGGGTCCCAGTTACATCCAACAATAAAATGTTTAAGAAAAACAGTAATAACATCTAAGATATGAACTAAGAAAAACATCAACTAAATATACACTAAGCCCTCATAACATAAAAACATTGAACATCAGCACAAACATGAACATGAGTCTGTGAGCAGATGTGCACGCATGAACACATCAACATTGAAACAGATCAGCAGCAACATGAAACAGATCAGCAGCAACATGATATGGTTTTTCAAAGTGATTATTCTAGTTAGAGATTCATGAGTCTAACAGCCTCAGGGTAGAAGCTGTTCCTCAGTCTAGTGGTTCTACACTTAATGCACCTTAACCTCCTTCCTGAGGGGAGTGGGGCAAAAAGTGTGTGTGCTGGGTGAGTGGGGTCCTTCATGATGCAGGTGGCCCTCTTCCTGCATCTAGAGGTGTAGATGTCGGTGATGGTGGGGAGGCTGATTCCGACAGACTTCTGTGCAGCCTTCACCATTCTCTGCAAAGCTTTTCTTTCTGCAGCTGTGCAGCCTCCATGCCACACATTGATGCTGGAGCACAGGATGCTCTCCACTGCACACCTGTAGAAGGAGGTGAGGACTGAGCTTCCCAGACCAGCTCGCCTCAGCCGTCTGAGGAAGTAGAGTCTCTGATGAGCTTTCTTATGCGTTTAGACATTGTACATAAGCTCAGTGGTTTCAGCAGTTTGACCTCGTTTTGTTCATTATGACCTGGTTTCCAAGCTGTTTTTTTGTGCATACGAGCACCTGGATGAAAATAAAAAGTATCATTTGTCATCACAGTTAACAAAAACAACTCATTGACTTCTCTGCACTTATGATTTTTTTGATGCTCAGATGTTAAAGAAACTCACTGAGATTATTTTTTTACAGACCTTTGGTCATATACATCATGATACATGGGATAAATAAAATAAATAAGCAAACACATAAACAAATAAATAAATAAAACAGCTCCTTTACCTACAACACAGTCTTTTAGATAGTGGTCTCACTCCTCCAGTTCATCAGTTTATGCTGCTGACATGTTTGAGTCAAACATCAGCAGAAACATCTCGTCTCAGCTGCAGTTCGAACATCAATATTAAATGCATCATAATCTGTGCGATCTCAAACATGACCTTGAGTGGATCTTTTATTATCGTTTGAGTTTAAACAGGCAGTGAGCATTAGTCATTTAAAAATAAATCCACTTCCTAGTGATGTATAAATTTTTCTCTGAACTCAGTATAGTTTTATTTGTGTTAAATTATAATTCTGCTGATCAGGAGAGGGCCAGAATGCTGCATGAATAAATGTCAAACTCTGGAAATGTTGACTCCAACAAATAGCCATGGCTTCCTGTTGGCTCTGAATGGAGATACTTTGTACTTTCTGATAATGATGGTATTTCATTGTAGCACCTAAACGGAGCTGATAAAAATGGGATGTTTCAAAATGTCACAAAGTAAACTGGATAACGCCTTGGGATGTGGTGTCATGTTGGTTTGTGTCCCCAGATAAGAGATGTATGGCTGAGATGCCACCAGAAGATGTCCAGGACCGGCTGCTCCCACCCCACCAGTCAGTCTGAGCGCACCCTGCCGGCCAGGTGACCCCTTGAGCTGGGGAGTCGTTGCACAAAGGTCCGGTGTTTTCTCTCTCTCTCTATCTCTGGACCCCAACAAACTTCTCATCTGGATCTTTGTGGTTCTACTTGGTTCCGACAAGAATCGCCGGGTGGTATTTTGCTGGTCTTCTGCTGGACCGGCCCTCGTGGTGTCTTCATTGGTGAGGGGGAAAGTGTACCTGTGTCCCCCGAACTGAACCAGAACCAAACCGAGTTGGTTGGGGGGGACTTCGTCTTTAACAGAGCCGGTCTCAGCTTCAGTGAGCAGCCCGTTACCTTTTAACGAAGGACTGTCCACCACCGTGAGAATCGCTGTGTTCGCCTGGAGGAGATGCTCTGATGCTTTGAAGCACTGCCAGAATCGGACCAGAGCAGAACCGGGCCACGGACAACTTCAGCCTCTTTGCCTCTCGTGCTGTGGAGCGCCGGAGCCGGACTGGAACAGAACCGGACCAGTGACGACTTCAGCCTCAGCCTCTCCTGGTCAGTCTTGTCATTTTTCACCGGGGGTGTCCTCTTGTGCTGTCGGGTGTGGAGGTGACGTGCAGAGAAGCAGAGGAGCAGCGCTGTGTGGTGCTCGAGAGAAGTTCGGAGTTTGCATCAGAGTTGCTACAGGCCTCCATCCAAACTCACCTGCATAATAATTATTTTTATTCCGGATCATGCTGTTGTCCCCTGTTGACCTGAAATGGGCTAGGACCATGCATCACTGCAACTTTCACTATTTTTGGGTTCTGAATGATGGTGTCTTCATTAATGTTTCTCATGGTTCGATTATGGGGGCTAATTGTCACACTACTAACTCCTGTAATTACACATCAGTCATGAAAAACTCAAGAAATGTCTGATAATAATGTTGTTACTGCTCTCAGGGATTCAGCCCAACCCTGGACCATCCCCACTAATTATAGCACACCAAATGACTTTAAAAATGTGTCAGGACTTCATTTTCTGCATGTAAACGCACGTAGCCTTTTGAGAAAACTTGATGCCTTGAAAATTCTGGTCAGTTCTTCTGGGGCAGATGCAATCTTCATCTCTGAAACCTGGCTCAACAAATCTGTACTCAATAATGACCTGGCAATCAATGGATATAACATCTACCGCTGTGATCGTCAAAAAAAAGGGGGGGGGGCTATTTACATCAGAGATTCTCTGGTTGTTAGTCTTGTGTCTTCTAAAACAATTCCAAAACAATTTGATGCCTTAGCTTAAACATCACTCTGAATGGAGGCCAGATCTTATCTGTAGTGGGTTGTTATCGTCCCCGCTCAGCTACACCTGAGGCTCTGTCTGCCCTGATGGAATTTCTTGGTAATTTAAAATTCAAAGAGATCCTTTTGGCAGGATATTTCAACATTGACTGGGATAAGTTGACACCCCTCTGTGATAAATTCAAGGAATGTTGCATGTCTCTCAATCTAACCCAATTGATCGACTCTCCCACTAGACCAAACAAAAAATGTCCTGAAAAATCCTCCATCTTAGACCTGTTTCTATCTAATATGCCTCACAAATTCCCTGGTACAGGTGTAATTGCTAACATTTTGAATGATCACTGTGTGACAGCGACTCTCAGAGATATTAAACTTCCACCTTCTAAGCCCAGATTAATTCAAAAAAGGGATTTGAAACATTTTTTGTGAACAGTCATTCCTCTGGGATCTGTCTCACTTTGACTGGCATCGTATTCTATTAATAGATGACGTGAACTCTGCTTGGAACTATTTTCATAATAGTTTTATTTATTTTGTGAACAAACATGCTCCTTTTCACCATTGTATGGAAACATACAGTGCTGACATTGTGATGACATTCTTATTAATATTATTATTATTAAATAAGCACAAGATCCTGAACTGTTTCAACAAACATTGTGTTGCTTCTAGTTCTTTATTTGACACAGTTACTAATGGAAAATCAGCCACTTCACTTAATAACCAAACTTCTACAAATCAAATCCCTCCTACAAGTCAATTCTCAATCACACCTTCTCTTTTTCTCCATTCTCAGTCAGTGAGGTTAATAAACTGTTAAAATATCTTGATCCTAAAAAATCTGCAGGTCCAGATGAACTTCCACCTTATTTCTTGAGACTGGCCGCTCATATCATCACAGTCCCTGTGATCCACATCTTTAACCTCTCCATAAGCCAAAACTCCTTTCCAGATGCTTGGAAAACAGCTCTTGTTCTTCCTTTGCTGAATGGAAGTGACCCCACCTCATTTAACAGCTATCGACCAATCTCTAAACTCTGCATTTTAGCCAAGGTTCTAGAAAAACTGACAAACTCTGAAATCAAAAATTTCCTGGACTCATTTAACATCTTACCTCCACATCAATCTGGTTTCAGGAAACAACACAGCACAACGACTGCTTCACTGAAGGTTCTTAATGACATTGTTGAAGCATTGGATGCTAAGGATTATTGTGCTGCACTTTTCTTAGACCTGTCTAAAGCTTTTGACACTGTGGATCATAACATCTTGTGTCATAAGCTCTCAAATCGGTTTCTCAGATCATACCATTGATTGGTTCTTTAACTATCTTTCAAATCGGAGGCAATGTGTTCAACATAATGATATATCCTCAAATTATTTAACAGTCAACAATGGTGTACCACAAGGCTCAATCTTAGGACCCACCCTCTTTACAGCCTATAGGTAATGTAGATCAGAGCATCCCTAATGCATCCTTACATTTCTATGCTGATGACACAGTTGTTTATTGTCGAGCTAAAACAGTTGATAAGGTTTTCCAGCTTTTGAAATCTGCATTTAACATCATCCAGACAGATTTGGTCCACCTCAAACTTGTCCTAAATGCCGACAAAACCAAAGGGATGCTTTTTTCAAATAAGAAGTTTGGCCCAGCTGTTCTTCCTCTGATTTCATCCTCAAATGGTGTCCCGATTGAGTTTGTTGATTCCTATAAATATTTGGGTATCTTGGTCGACTTGCATCTCTCTTTTAAGCTCCATGTGGAAAACTTGGTAAAGAAACTGAAAGTTAAACTGGGTTTCTTTTTCAGAAACAGATCCTGTCTAACTCTGAATGTTAGGAAACGCCTTGTATCTGTGACTTTCCTTCCCTCCATTGATTACGGTGACATTATTTACATGAATGCTCCTACAAGCACCCTGCAGATGTTGGATGCTGTCTATCATGGTGCACTAAGATTCATAACTGGCTGTGATTATCATACCCACCACTGCACCCTGTATTCACTGGTTAACTGGACATCATTAACTTCACGCAGACTCTCTCATTTGTACATTTTCATCTTTAAATCACTTCTTGGTCTGCTGCCTTCATACATCTCCTCCTACATGTCTCTGTGTGAGTGCAGCTACAGCGTGCGCTCTCAGGACATTATTACCTGCAGTGTTCCCTCAGTGCGGACTGAACTAGGCAAAAGGGCCTTCTCCTACTCCGCTCCTGTTTCCTGGAATATCTTACAAAAAGATTTGAAGCTCTCGACCTTGACCTCTCTAAGAGGCTTTAAGAATCTGTTGGACTCCTGGCAAGGACCAATGCAGACATGTTCCTGTTTTTATTTTCTACATTTGCCTTAGAATCTAGCTGTTTTTTGTTACTGTTCTTTTTTTAGCCATCCTATTCATTTAAAAATAAATAAATCTGTATGCTTTTTTATAACTGTGCATTGTTGTCACTGTTGTCCATTGTTGTCATCATTCTTTGTTGAAATCAGGTCTCTCTTGTAAATGAGTCCTCAAGGCTCAATGGGATTTACCTGTCTAAATAAAGGTTGAATGAAAAAAAGATCTATGAATGAAATTAAATCTGCTGTTTCACCAACTAAATTTAAGAGAATACATTTAAAGCTTCATGTTTTTCTAATGAATAGAAGTGCTTTATCTATGCTTACAAATGTTTACATTTAAAATTAATAATTTTCTGTAGATCATACTTAAAGCTCTGTGATTTTAGGATTTTGAAGAGATTGTAGCCTTTAAGATTCCTACAAACACCTGGCAGATAAAACTTATTTACTGCCACACTGAAAAATGTGCTGTAAGGGTTTAGGGCCCTGGCACTAGCAGTATTTACTCTATTTCCTTTGCCAGCAGCTATAAGTGAACAAATGCAGTGCTGTGATTGCACTCTTTTAAGACACCGTCTGAGTTGTATTTTATTACCCAGAACTTCTATACAGACATTCATCAGAACACCTAATTAGACAGCAAGCTAACTGTATGTTACTTAGAGCTTTGCAGTAGACTTAACAGCAAGTGAGAGACCCTTTATACACAAGATGGGAATGGACAGCACTTGGTTTCCAGAGTGCCATGTTTAAGATAATTAAAGATAATCAAAAAAAAATTAAAAAATGAAATAAGCTGACACATGGTCAGTGTATGTTTCCACCATCTATTTTAGTATTACATTATCTTTCATTTTTCCATCATCAGATTTTTTTCTTAAATGATAGCATGTAAAAGTTGTACAAATAGTCCCTATAGTGAAGTGATGATTTAAAAAATAAAGTTTCATAGTTACCTATCTTTACATTTTTGACATGCCAAATATCTGAATGACCAATTGAGATTGGAAGATATAATAGAGATACATAATTTTCTTCTTCAAAAACTTTTAGACTTAATCTGAATCAGTAATTATTATACTATGTTATTCTGACAAATAAAGCTTGAAGTCTATTGTAGCTTAAAAGGTAAAAATTGGACATCAGACAGAGCTTCTCGTTCACATAAACAACCAGGAACAGTTGAGACAGTTGACTGATTCAAGGCCGAGTGGGAAGCCAAATTCAGACAACAGTTATTTGGGTCAAGCAGCCTGTGCTTGAATTTCCTTGTCTGCCTTTGATAGTTCTGCTGGTACATCTCAGTGGAGATTCCAAACAGCCAAATTTTGTGGTCCCACCACCGGACCAAGCTTGTAGCCTGCTCCAAGGTTGATTCTTTCCTGCTATTGAGTCCCAGGAGCCACAACTTACAGCTCAGCTCATCCAGCATCTGAGTCCGAGTGCTTACCAACACTCGGTGCATTCTTTTCATGCCAAGCCTTACCAAGGCCAGAATGGCTTCCGACATTTTCCGCAATTGTTGATAAGCCAGGTACCGCCAACTCCAAAAAGCAGAAATCTTGTTTATCATAAATCCAATTAGGTACACATCTTCTACATCCTCGACTAACAATACTGCCAGACACACGATCTTCCATTGCCAGGAATCCATCGTGTATTCAGCTGTGTCTCGTCCAGGCAAGAGGGCTCTCCTTCACCCTGTCTTCTCGTCGAGAAGACAGGGTGAAGGAATTTGTGTGTGTTGTTTTCACCCCCAGCTCCTGTGATTACTCAGTATCTTAAATATGTTTCTCATCTTTTAACACCGCATCTATTCTTCCTCACTAATCACTGTCCCAGCAGATATAAGCTTCTTGTTTTCACTCACACTCCATCAGATTCTTATATTTATCTCCTGTTCTTTCCTGTCTCAGCTTGTTTGTAAGTTTATTTTATTTTTTTATATAATTTGCCTGCCTGTTGCCTGCATATTTACATCTTCACCTACATTTTAGCACCAGTTGTATGGAATTCAAGAGTTTTTTTCCCCCCTCATTTATTTATTTATGAGGACTTTGAGGGTCAGTTGGGATGTTCCAGGTGCCACTTCTAGCATTTGGGGATATTTTGCTTTTATTAGACAAAAATATTTTTCATCTAAAAGCCTAGGCAAATTTAGTTCAACTTATTTGTTTAAATGTGAGAGTATTTGTCTTTCTCGTAAGATATATTCCCACCTCTGGAGTCTAGTAAATTTTGAAATAAACTAAACCACAGCAACCCCATCATTGTCCTCTTAGAGCCCCTCGGCCAATTGTTTGTTCCTCTGTCAGGTCAAGGATTGTTTATCACTTCCAGCTACTTCTTTTCTCTACAGATTATCTCAGTTTTTTAAAGCAGTCATTGTTTTGTTTGAACTCTAGTTTACCTCACATCAGACGAGATAGAAAAAGTTCCAAACAAATAAATAGCTCTACATGCCGAGCAGTACATGAACAAACACTCCCACATAACATGGTATCATTGTATTTGAAGTAGGACTTGAACTGAACCCCCTGAACAGTGAGGAACTCGATATCACACACAGCACATCTCAGCTCCTTCAGATCAGCATTCAACCATTTCCCCATGTGACTTTAGATTGGACTGATCCCAGAACACTGGTGCATCTATGCAAACAGAGGCAAAAGTAACAGAGTGATCGTGGCAATTAGAGGATAAAAAAGTAAACCACTTGATTTACATGTTGTTACTCTGAACGCAACAAATGTGATTTTTGTAGTTCAGCATTTGTTAAAAATGTACAGGTCATGAGAAACTATTATACAGTATTCTATAATGTTGACATTTAGTTATGTAGAAAACCTGTAACCATCTCAGTAACTGGGTAGATTTATTAAAAACAAAAAAACATGGATACTTCATTAAATTATTTCTTGTTTGTATAACCAGTTTAAATTTGGAAAACTGTTTGTTTTTGGAAATGTGTGGCATGGAGGCTGCACAGCTGCAGAAAGAAAAGCTTTGCAGAGAGTGGTTAAGGCTGCACAAAAGACTGTTGGAGTCAGCCTCCCCACCATCACAGACATTTACACCTCTAGATGCAGGAAGAGGGCCACCTGCATCATGAAATACCCCACTTGCCAAGCACACACACTTTTTGCCCCACTCCTGTTCACATAAAAACAGCAATGTTTATATTTTTCTAGAATAGCTTTTATTTTCAGGTCTGTAAATGTGGTTTGGTTGTAAGTTAAGTATGCTGAAAGTATTCCATTTTTTCCTCACTCATGAACAAAACCCTGAGATTCTTGAACTCCTCCACTTGAGTTAGAGATTCTTTATTGTTGTTTGCACCACATGGTGGGATGAAATTATGTACACAGGGTCCCAGTTACATCCAACAATAAAATGTAAAAGAAAAACAATGATAACATCTAAGATATGAACTAAGAAAAACATCAACTACAAATATACAAAGCACTAATAGCATAAAAGCATTACATCGAACAGCAGCACAAACATGAGCATGAGTTTGTGTGAGCAGATGATTACGAACACATCAACATGAAACAGATCAGCAGCAACATGATGTGATTTTTCACAGTGATTATTTTGGTTAGATATCCATGAGTCCAAAAACCTCAGGGTAGAAGCTGTTCCTCAGTCTAGTGGTTCTACACTTAATGCTCCTCAACCTCATTCCTGAGGGGAGTGGGGCAAAAAGTGTGTGTGCTTGGCAAGTGGGGTATTTCATGATGCAGGTGGCCCTCTTCCTGCATCTAGAGGTGTAAATGTCTGTGATGGTGGGGAGGCTGACTCCAACAGTCTTTTGTGCAGCCTTAACCACTCTCTGCAAAGCTTTTCTTTCTGCAGCTGTGCAGCCTCCATGCCACACATTGATGATGGAGCACAGGATGTTCTCCACTGCACACCTATAAAAGAAGGTGAGGACTGAGCTTCCCAGTCCTGCTCGCCTCAGCCGCCTGAGGAAGTAGTCTCTGATGAGCTTTCTTGATCAGGCTGGAAGTGTTGTTGCCCCAGCTGAGGTTGCCATTCATGTGTACACCCAATTACTTGTAGCTGGAGACCACTTCCACCTCAGATCCTCTTATGTGCAGGGGGTATAGATGTGTTTGTTCCTTCTGAAGTCCACAATAATCTCCTTTGTCTTCTTCACATTGATGTGAAGGTTATTTTCTTTGCACCAGCTCTCCAGGTGTTCCACCTCCTGCCTGTAGCTGGATTCATCATTGTTTGTGATGCATCCCACCACTGCTGTATCATCTGCAAACTTTACAATATGACAGCTTGGATGGCTAGCTGCACAATCATACCTGAGCAGAGTAAACAGGAGAGGGCTCAACACACATCCCTGAGGAGAGCCAGTGTTGAGGGTTATGGTAAAGGAGAAGTTGTGGATCCTCACTGACTGTGGTCTGTTTGTTAAGAAGTCTAGTACCCAGTTGCAAATGGAGGGGCTTAGTCTTAGTGTGAACAGTTTGTCCATCAGGGTACCCAGTTGCAAATGGAGGGGCTTAGTCTTAGTGTGAACAGTTTGTCCATCAGGGTTTGGGAGATCATCCACAAATAGTAGAGACAGAATCCTAAGGCCACAAACCATATTCCCTCTGCTCCCTAGGTGCACTGAGATGTTCTGTCCATATAAAATATGAACAGAATTGCTGACAACAGGCAGCTTTGTGGTGTTCAACTACCACCCTGAAAGGGTCCCACCTAGTGTTGGCAATGTGAACCAAACTTTCACACTGTTTGTGTATTGTGGAGGAGTAAAATGGCTCATAGCAATAGACCCCAGCCCTATACTCATGCAGCACTCCCACATTGTACCTTGAGGAATACAGTTGAATACCTTCTTCAAGTTTTCAAAACATATGTAGACTTGGGCAAACTCCCATACCCAACACGTCTACATGTGTAGACTCTAATGAGGACACTGGTCAGGGTATAGAGCTGGTTTTAGTGTTCCACAGTCATAACAGAACCTGCATTGTTCCACATGGATCTTCCATTCAACCATCGATTGGACTCTCTTCTTCAACACCCCTGAATAGACCTAACCAGGGAGGCTAAGGAGAGTGATGCCTTTGTAAATGGAGAACACCCTCTGATCCCCCCTTTTTTTAAGAGGGGGAACCACCACCCCAGTCTGTCAATCCAGTGGTACTTCCCCCAATGTCTAATATATGTTAAAAAAGCATGTCAACCAAGACATCCTATCAACATCCAGAGCCTTGTGGAACTGAGGGAGGTTCTCATCCACCCTAAGAGCTCTGCCACGCAACACTTTTTAACTACCTTTGTAACCCCACCCATCAGCCTGTATTATTGAAGGAGCAACCCCCAGGTACCATGACTCAGTTTTCTTCATGGAAGACGTATTGGAAGACTTGCGATGTTCCAGCAAGCATTCTTCCACCACCAAAAAACATATCTGGTTGAAGTCAACAGCATCCCACCTCCACTAATACACAGTGTTGGTGAGTGCTGCTTTCCCCACCTCAGCCACATTATAGTGTCAGAATCTCCTTGGAGCCGATCAACAGTTTTTGTCCAAGCCCTCATTTAACTCTTCCTACATCTGAGCTTTTGACTCCGCAACAACCAGGGCTACAGTCCACTTGGCTCACAGATACCTCTCAACTACCTAAAGGATCTTACCAGCCAAAAATGCCTGATAGAATTCCTTCTTCAGCATAACAGAACATGACTTACTCAGACTTTGTGTCCCCCACCCTTTTCTGTGATGCAGTGGAAGTTGTCTAAGAGGTGTGAGTTGATGGTCTTTCTCACACGTTCTTCTGCCAGGCATTCCCAGCAAACCATTACCAAACTTTTGAGTACTGGGACTTTCCTGCATCTTCCCCCATCATCTGACCAAACAAAGTCTATCATTAATCTGTGACCTAAGGTGTCCTAGTGTCATGTGTACTTATGAACACCCTTGTGTTTGAATATACTGTCCATAATGGACAAACGACGAAAGCACAGAAGTTAAATAGCAGAACACCACTCAGAATCAGATCATAGATAGAGATGTGGGATTCCTGGTTTCCCTCTGTCTGTTTGTGTCTGTTTGTCACTTTCCCTCCACAGCTAATCACCCAACTCGTCACACCTGCCACCAATCTGAGGAGTACTGCTGACTCACCTACTTAAGCAGCTGCCAGTCTCCTCTCCAGTGCTGGGACATCTTCTGCCAATCGGACCTTCCACGGCCTGGTTCATCTGGTCCTCTCTAGGGCTTCTCTCACCACTGGAACTCCTTCCTGTGGATCTTGATGTCTCATCTCCAGCTACAACATCCACCACTCTGTCTGGGTCCACCTGCTACTCTCCTCTGCATTCCTCCTCACACCCAGGATCCCACTCTTTGCTCCTCCTCAACCATCTCCTGCAACAATAACAAACTGTTCGAGTTTTATCTTCACCTGTAAATAAATATCACTTACCTTTTACCTGCCTCGTGTCCTTGCTTCCTTGGTCTGCTACTTTGGGGGTCGACGTTGTACAATCCTGATAAGAGATCAGAGAAGAGATGCCATTCCTCCCAATCAAGCCCCTCCAGGTCACACTGTTGCTACCCACATGGGAAATTAAGTCCCCAAGCTGGAGTACTTTCTAGCACCCCCACTGACTCCAAGAATGCTAGGTACTCTGAACTGTTGTTCTGCACATAGGCACAAACAACAGTCAGGGCCTGTATCTCAACCCTGCCCTTTAGTTTGTGACCTCTGCTCTTTGCAGCTTCACTTTTCCACCTGCATCCCTCTCATATACACACATACTCTCTTACTATGGCTGACTTTCATCCATATACTTTCAAGTGTATGCCTCTACCTCTCTAAGTTCTCTTCCACCTGTTCCCTGCTCTCATCATAGATCACAATGTCATCTGCAAACAGTATAGTTGACGGGGATTCTTGCCTGATCTCATCTGGTAGTATATCCATCACCAGAGCTAACAAGAAACATCTCATATTTGATTATTTATGCAATCTCACCTCCACCTTGAAAATAGCTGTTACTCCTACAGCACATCTCACCACTGGCCTGCTGTCCTTATACATGACCTGCACCAGTCTAATATACTTCTCCTCAACTCCAGATTTTCCAATCAGTACCACACCTCATCCCTCAGCACCCATTCATATGCTTTGTCTAATTCCACAAAGACACAATGAAGCTTTTTCTGACCCTCTCTGTTCTTCTCCATCAGCATCCTCAAAGCAAAGATCTGTGGTGCTCGGCATGAAACCAAACTGCTGCTCACAGTCACCTTTCATTTAAGTATAGCTTCCACAACTCTCTCCCAGATCTTCATCATGTGTCTCATCAGCTTAATTCCCCTACAACTCTGCACATAACCCTTGTTCTTAAAAAAATGAGCACCATCACACTTCTCCATTTCTCAGGCATTTTCCCAACTTCAAATATGCCACTGAATATTTGAGTCAAAAATCTCACTGCCATTTCTCCTACACATTCCCAAACCTCCATTGGTATGTCATCGGGGCCTACTACCTTTCCCTTCTTCATTCTTTCCAGAGATTTCCAAACTTCACCCTCACTAGTCGTTCCCACTTCTTGGTCCAAAGCTTATATGCCCTCTACTTTTCTTCCCCTTTCATTCTCTTCATTCATTAGCTCTTCAGAATACAGGTTTCCTCTTGTACACATAATCTAATATACCAGCATACTCCTTCCTCCACGTTTGTAGGCCACTCTACATTCCTCCCTCTTTTGAAAATAAGCGTTGACTACAGCCATTTCCGTTCTCTTGGCAAAATCCACCACCATCTGTTCTTCCTGCTTCATTTCATTGAAACCAAACCTACCCATTACTTCCGCATCCCCTTTGTTTCCTTCACCAATATGTCCATTCAGGTCTGCTCCGAACATCACTCTCTCCTCCCTGGGAATACTCTATCACTTCATCCAGATCCTTCCAAAATTTATCTTTCTCCTCTATGTCACATCCATCCAATGGAGCATAACCCCTGACAACATTTAGCATCAGACATTCTACTTCTACCTTCAGACACATCACCCTATCTGACACTCTTTTCACCTCTACTACGTTCTTTGTTAACTTCTCCTTCAGAACCACCCCTACTCCATTTCTCTTTCTATCCACATCATGGTAAAACAGTTTAAAGCCTTCTCCAATACTATGAGCCTTGCTGCCCTAGCATTTGGTCTCTTGGACACATATGACATGACCTTACTTCTCTCCATTATGTCAGCCACCTTTGCATGTCATTGTCCTCACATTTAGAGTTGCCACCCCCTGTCCTACAATCTTGACTTTTCTCTTCTCCCTCTGTCTCCTGACATGGTTCCATCCTTGTAACCTTCTACTAACAGTAGCACAATTTCCACTGGCACCCTGTTTGTCAACAGCACTGGTGGTGGTCGTTGTTAACCCGGGCCTTGACCAATCTGGTATGGTGTCACTTAGATGCGCTCGCATATTGGTTTTGGCAAAAGTATTTTACGTCAGATGTCCTTTCTTACGCAACTCACCATTTGCCCGGACTTGTACAAGAGATACACTGGATTGTGTTCCCTAGTGGCTAGTTTAGTCAGTAATTATTGTTCAGTATCACATAATGTATGTGTGAGCAGCAAACAAGATAATAACTGTGAACAAAATTAGAGTCATGATTGCTAGTTGTTCAATTTTCTGCAAACTAAGTCAGTTTGGAGTAAATTTTCAGTCTCAAAGATTCTGTAACTACATTGAGGGATGATTCTCATGTTGTGTTTTAGATTATTCTGACACAACACATCAAATCTTGCCTTAGTTGACACATGATGGTGGTAATAAAAATGTTTGGATATGTTTTGCTAAGCTGTGCTGCAAACAGTAACTCAAGAGAAATTGCAGAAATGCATTAGGATGATAGCTTGAAGCCTACCCTAGTGTTGTTGACACATAACAAACAACTTAGTAAACAAACAGGTTAAAGCTATATATTTTGCCAATTTCTTTCATGCAGCTTTTCATAAAAACATGCTATTTGTTCTGATTTATTTTTCAACCAAACATGCCAAAGATGACAGTTAAATGGGTCTAAAATAATAATACTAATACAACAAGAAAATACAACTTGAAAGACAAAAAGTCCAACAAGATTTTCATTGAGCTGATCCAAAGAAA
>NC_056503.1:26115747-26117148 GCF_014905685.2 Nematolebias whitei | reverse complement strand
ATATATATATACAGTATATATTTATGAACCAAAATAAAAAGTAAAGTAGTCTAAGATTTCTAAACTGACCTGCAAATAATTTAATAACTATTCATTTATTTGAGAAAATACAACAAAATAAAAATACAATATAAGGCAGTACACTACAGTATATGCAATGAAATTGTCTGCATAGTCAATCATTACTTTGGTACAAGTGTGGATATGTGACTGTACAAGGGGCTGTGAGTCACTGTGTGATTAAATGTACATGTTGGAGATACAGCAAATGAAGCAGATGATTGAAATGTAGACACAAATTCAAGCAGTTGATGTGGAAATCAATCCCAGATTAACAAATGGAGAAAATAGTCACTAGAAAAATTATTGTTTTTACCTCTTGCTCTGTGGATTCTTAGGGGACTTTGAAGGTGCATGTCTTCTGTAATCTATTGAATATACAAACTTTTGCAATTAAAAATAAAAAAAAATATGAACAAATAAGCAAACACAAATAAATGGTAAATAGGCTGTACTTATATGTCACCTTTCTATCTAATCAAGATAGTCAAAGTATTTACAATACAATCTGTGCCCTCATTTACCTCCACACACACATTCATACAGCACTCTACTACATCTCTACAAAGCTAATAGAAGAAATTGTTCTGTAGAGACTAATCAGTGCTTTAGATCACATTCATACACTGATGGGACACACATCGGAGGCAATGAGGGGTTCAGTGTCTCTAGGGACACTTCAACATGTGACTGGATATTGGTGGAATCAAACCCCCTATTCTTCCATTTGAGGATGACTGCTCTAACCACTCAGCCACAGCTGCCCCCTAAACAAATACATACATACATACATACATTATGGGGACATTCCAAAGAAATGCTTGTGCATTCACTATACATTTTTGTTTGACAATTTGAGATAAAACATCAAAGGAACAATTAAATTTAGATGAAAAATTGAACCACACCGACTTTTTGTTCGAGATTATTACCTTCCTAATAAAGTTTTTATTTACGTATATCAAGCCTAAAGCATGAATACGCCACTGAAAGAGAGTTTTTGTGCTCAGTGAGGTGTTTCATGGATGCGTTGCATCTTTTTATACGGAAGATTTTATGTTTCTTAGCATCAGTTGCCATTTTTTCATTCGGATGAAAAGCTCAAAGTAATCAGAGGGCACCTTTTTTTCCCCAGCAGCTCTCTGATTTCATTTTGGTTCAATCTATGATGCAAGATTGGCTTTGGTGGCATTCCACTGTGCAAACGTGTGCTTAAATTGATCATATTCTTTTCTACTACAGATACATTCAGAAATGCTGTTTTCTCTGCAGCTCTTCATCGTTCAAGCCATATCAGCATATATTGCCCATTTTAGGTTCTGACCAATATTCAGATTTATA
>NC_056503.1:26097202-26115347 GCF_014905685.2 Nematolebias whitei | reverse complement strand
GATAGATAGATAGATAGATAGATAGATAGATAGATAGATAGATAGATAGATAGATAGATAGATAGATAGATAGATAGATAGATAGATAGATAGATAGATAGATAGATAGATAGATAGATAGATAGATAGATAGATAGATAGATAGATAGATAGATAGATAAAGTAAATGTGTATCTGAGTTTATCTTTATAATCTGAGTTTGTTGCAGCTCCTCAGACTGAAGGTCTTTTGGATGAAAGACAAAACATTTCAACAAGAAGAATTCGTCCAGTCCTTAAACTTGTTATATTTATCTACCTGGATTATTGAGCATGAATCAGAATATGACTTCATCCTTGCATGTAAGTATTTTTTTTTGTTGTTGTTTATAGTTGCCTAATTTTCAGATTAAAGAGGGGAACTGTTTTATCAAGTCACTCCCTATTCTTTCATTATAAAGCAGACTGATATCTAACAAAAGAACTGCAGCTGCTGTGAATTCCCCCAATGCCTCCTTTGCTACAACAGCACTTCAGAGGTTTTAGGTGGGACATGTCTCTGGTAGACAAGACAAGTTCACCCTTGGAGTACTTGGAAATAAAAGAGAAAACAGCCAGTACATGAAAAAAGGCACACTGGTGTACACACTCCTACATACTGAGGTAGAAAGTCAAGTTTAATGAATACTATCTTATGTAAAATATTAAAAGTATGTTCCAGATACAGCCTTTTCACACATGACTGTCACTGCAGATAGAACAGAGATTAAATCATCAGCTAGACGTGTTCTTAATTAAAATGATGCACAGAAAAATGTTTTCTCCTTCTGTCTCATTCGGTGTGTGCGACCTCTGCCCTTTACGCTGATTCTCTGATTGGTCCTTATGTTGCATTAAAGAGAAATTACTTGGACTGACAGAACCAGGAGCAGATGAGCAGAGGCTAATCAAAGGCATTAAATGTTAGTAATTATATAGTTAATGTAGCACGAATAAGGACAATCATCTTCTACTTTAAAGTCATAAAATATCTTACAGATTAAATTATGTGCATATGATGAAATATTCATAGCTCCCACATTTAAGATGTAGACGTAGGGTAATAAAAAACAACAGAAAAGGGAGCGAGAGAAACATGAAATAAATCTTTCTATACATAAAACATTGTTGCATACTCCTCAGAGAAAGTCACTATAAGTTATACAAACAGCTTCATTCACTGTCTGAAAATAAATCTGTATGATGTGAAGTGTAGCTTTTGTACTGTTAAGATTGATTTATAGTGAAATGACCTGTTTTTGTGATTGGCATTTGACATTTTTTTACAGATTAAACTTTGTGCATCATTGGCAGCACAATGGATCAGTGGTTAGCACTGTTGCCTCACAGCAAGTAGGTCCTGGGTTCAATCCCCTGTTGGACCTGGGGTCTTTCTGTGTGGAGTTTGCATGTTCTTTTTGTGCTTGCGTGGGTTTTCTCCAGGTATTCCGGTTTCCTCTCACAGACCAAAACCATGCATGTTAGCCTGCCTTCAGGCCCAGGCCTCTCTTGTAAAAGAGATCTGTGATCTCAGTGGGATTTGCCTGGTTAAATAAAGGTTAATAAATTGCTTGTTGATGTAAAGTTATTGGGCACTCTATGTGTCTTTGTGGTATTACAGTGTTCTTCAGTTCCCTTTCCTTCTAAAGTTTTATTTTCCTATATTCTTAAAACTCAGTCAAACGAGCAGATTCACTGCAAAAACACATATTTTAAGTTTTCTCACACTCAAATTCAATTATACAAAATTTTTGCATAATTGCATTCTAAGACCTGAAAAAAAGTATTCTTTTTTTTAATAATTAAAAAAAATGATTAATAATAGATAATTATTGCAAACTTATTTATATATGTGAATGTTTCTGTTCAGTTCCCTGAAATGTTTTCTGTTGTGACTTGGCGCTATATAAACGAACTGATTTGAATTTTAATACTGCTCTCCACCAGGAAAGATGGGCAGTTAATTTTCTGTCTGTCTGGTTCTGTTTTTATTTTAGTTTGTTTTATTTGTTTTTCTTGTTAGGAAAAATTTGACTCATTGGAAAGATTTTAAAGAATGTCTCGAAACACAAAAGTTTGACAAGTGATCAACGACTGGAGTCAACCCAATTCAAAACCTTTGCCACAAACAATCCATCCATCCTCTAGCTTTACCCGCTCCCTCCATTTTGGGTCATGGGGGTCACTGGTGCCAATATCCAGCCATTGTTGTGCAAGGGGTGGGGTGCACCCTGGACAGGTCTCCAGTCCATCACAGGGATACGAGACAAGCAATCATTCACTCTCTCAGTAACACCTAGGAACAGTTTAGAGTTATCAATCAGCCTAGCATGTAGGGGAGTGGTGGCGCAGAGGTTAGAGAAGGTGGGCCTTTGATCGGAAGATCGCTGGTTCAAGCCCTGGTACCGACAACATCAAAAATGTGGGTGGGGTAGGTGAAGCACACATACTTGCCCCCACCCTCATTCATCCCACTCTGGGACCCTGAGCAAGGCCCTTAACCCCCACCATCTGCTCCTCCGGATGTCCTAGATGGCAGCTCTCTGCTCCACACAGAGGGCTGTGGAAGCTCAGTGGTTTGTGGTTGCATCAGGAAGGGCATCCGGCGTAAAAAAAGAATAACTGCCAAGTCTTCGAGCGACTCAGTTCGCTGTGGTTGTGGGAGCAACCAAAATAATATATATATATATATATATATATATATATATATATATATATATATATATTTTTTTTTTTTTTATCAGCCTAGCATGCATGTTTTTGGTCTGTGAGAGGAAACAGGGGTACCTGGAGAAAACTCATGCATGCACGGAGAGAACATGCAAACTACCCCCGGATTTTGAACGGGCAACCTTCTCGCTGAGAGGCGGCAGCTCTACCAACTGTGCCATCGTGCTTCCCCCACAAACACATTAGAAAATGCAAAAATGACTATAACTCATTTATTGTAAGCTACATGTATTTGTTTTAACAATGACTTTAAGGCTGGTCATTTTCTCCTTAGTTGGGTGACATAGAAAATTCTTGTTCCTCAAAGTCAAACAATCAAACTAGTCTCATTAGTTAAAAAAAAAATAAATACATCAGTGGTGGGAATATTTACAAGTCTCAGTGAATGTAAGCATACCAAAACAACTCTATAAAAATACATAATATATTCTTCTATCAGACTATTCCCTCCTCAGTGGTTGTCAAAGTGAGTCAATCTCCTCCATCTCACTATGTCTTCTGCATTCTCTAGCCTCTGTCTAACTACCTGCATGTCAAACATAATAAATTATTTGTAGTATAGGGTTTTTTTTTTTTTTTGTATTTCTGTAACTGTAGCATTGTGACATTTTATCATGGTATTGTATAAGTACTACAATGAAAAATAGCTGGAGCTCATTGATCAATTTTCAGCTTTATTGTGCCAACTGAAAAGTGGAAAATAGATCAGTGAACCCTAGCTGGTCTTTTATTTGTAAGATTTGTTGTCCTAGTTGTGAGGTACATGATCCATCATTTACTGCTGGACTGATGTGCACAGTATGCTAGTTTTAGCAGATTATACATGAATTCCTGTAGTTATTTACAGAAGTGGAGCTTACTGTGTCAGCCTCCAGTGGCTAATTACTATCGTTATTTTGTTTATTGCTTATCAGTTTTAAGTTAGAAAATAATCAATGATCAGTGAGTGCATTTATAATTACACACACACCATATATATATATATATATATACACAAATATGTGCATAGAGAGACAGACAGACAGACGGACGGACGGACAATAAACAGATCCAATATTTTATTTTCTGTCTCTGCATTGGGTGAATTGTTAATCTAAAATTCACTTAAAATGTTTCCTTACATGAAGGAGCTTGTTTTTGACAGATTGCTCACCAGTGAAAGTGAATCCTACTTAGCTTGGTATTTCATGCTTCATCAACCACATCTGTCTAGTACCAAATAAAACCTAGTCTGTTTTAGATCTACCTGATTGCACAGACTATTGACATTTTGTATCAAACGTACCCACCCAGCTGTTGGTCTTGCATCTGTGCCAATAATTACCTCATTTTACTAAATGTCTTCTGATTGTTGACAAATGAGTATAATTAAAATTTTCTTCTAAGACTATTTTTGTCTGTTAAAATCATAAGGTAAGCTTGAATATGGTTTGCCCCAACACAGCGTGATGTAAGCTGCTGAATAAAACCTGGAGATTATCGAGAACAAATCACAGATCACTCATCACAAGGTGATGTTGAGTGAGTGAGGTGAGTTGTTTATCTGCTCTGTTCACTGTTTTCAGCCTTCCCCCTTTCTTCCCCATTGATTTTTAAAGCAATAAGTAAAATATATTGTTATTTAAGACACCGGAACAAATAAATTACCTTCTTTGTCAATCAAGAATTTCATAAACTGTCCCACAATCACATATTTTAAATATACAAATTAGTTCTGGATACTTGTATAAAAAGTTGATAACATATTTTCAGGTCCTTTACACACACAAAAATAGGTGTCTATACAATATGACTTGTATAACTATTTCAACAATGTTCTGCTCATTTCCCTGCAGAGTACATTTTATTTCTTACTGGTTTATCAGCTCTTGCACACTGAGAAACAAATCCCAAAGAGCAAAAACATAATGTAAATATAACACACAGTCTGTGGTTGTGTAATTTGGCCTCAGGCTTGATCTAGTACAAATGTGTTTGTCTATACAGTCTTAGCATACAGTCAACATTCATTCTTACTGGGCAGAAGTGAAAACCTGCTGGTGTGCCACATTCAGAAAACAAATCAAAACCAATACACAACAACACAAACAGGCTTTAGTTAAAGGCAAGCTCAGACGTGGCTTTTTGTCTTTTCGTGAATCTGCTACTTACACTTAAAGATGACATCACAAAAACACAAAACCACCCTAAATCCTAGATGTTCAGTAATCTTTTTAGTTCTTTTCTCTATTTTTAATTATAAAAACAGTAGCATGAGTATGTTTTGCCATTAAATGTTGTCATGTAATACACACTACATTGTTTTGTTCTTCTTTACACATATTTGCTCAGAACACACACAGCTTTGTTTCATTGTTTTATCATTGATCATTGGAGAAGAAATTATCAAAACATTTTATTTGTTATGCATGTTTTCAATCCTTTTTGTTTGCAGCAGTTTCTAGCTTTGTATGAATAGAAGATATGATGTTGATAGTTGATGGTTTCTGTCAATATCTTGCAGAAACAAACAGTGTGTTGGTTTGCTGATTTTAAAATAGGCTTGCTCCAAGACTCTTTTTCACACACTTTTTTCATGCTGGATTTAATTTGTGATCAGTCTTTTAACAGTCTCACTGTTATGCACAATTTTCTGCTCATCGCAGCTGAATTTTACTGTTTTAAAAGCTACATTCGCCTTAGAATCTAGCTGTTTTTATGTTGCCTTTCTTTTTTTAGCCATCCTATTTGTAAAAATAATAAAATAATAAAAATCTGTATGACTTTTTGTGACTGTTTGTTGTTGCCGCTGTTGTCCATTGTTGTCATCATTCTTTGTTGAAATCAGGTCTCTCTTGTAAATGAGTCCTCGAGGCTCAATGGGATTTACTTGTCGAAATAAAGGTTGAATGAATGAATAGTTCCTCTAAAGGAGTTTATTGCTTAGTGGGGAAAATAGTTTACTTGGGACTCCTCAGACTGATGAAGCCCCCTGGATAGAAAGTGAAATGTCTTTTCACACAAAAAATAAATAAAAAAATTGTCCAGATGACCTGATCGACCATTATTGGATTTTGTACCTGGATGATTGAGCATGAACTTTGATGACTATGTACATAAAACATTTATATTTACAATCTTCTAAACATTTCAAAATCAAAGTAAACTTTATTGTCAAAACTGCAATATGTACAGGACATACACAGGATTGAAATTACATTACTCTCAGACCTCTGGTGCAACAATAACCATTTAACATTAAACCATTTAATAAAAAATTGCATAAAATTAAATAATAAATGTATGATACTGTCCTAAATTGTAGTATAGCAGTATAAAAATATAAAAAAAGTACATCTATAAAATAAAACGAAGGTCCTGACATTGACATTTGTAGTAAAGTGACAAAGCAGCATATGAAGTGAGACATCAAAAAAACTCTACCAGCAAGCACAATTAAAACATGATGACATATGCATTTGATGTTGAGGTGTTGAGATTAGTCTATGAGCACTTTTTCAAATCATCCACAGTTTCTGAAGATGTTGTTTTAGCCGACAGTTCTGATAAGCTTGCACAGAAGGTTTTCAGGGGGGGGCTGTAGATGAAGCTTTTGTCCTTGGTTACCCATGACCCAGGAGAAATTTGATAGTCGGCCCGTCTTCAAGGCCGGTGGGGAGTCAGATCTATAAGCTTTGATTGTTGATTTTCTTCAAGCAGACAGATTTTTTTTCTTCAGCCTTGAGTCCATCTGGACATTCTGGTTCCAAAAAGGCCTAAATGTGGGAATCCATTCCACTAATCCATGTTATGAGTCTCCTTCAAGGTCGATCCCACCACGCTGACGAGTCCCAGAAGCCGCAGGTGGTCTGCGATTCTCATAAATCGCCTCCACCTTACGGTTTAGCTCGTAAATCAGATGATTATGAGAACTCAAGGCACGGATCAAACCTTCACACTGACTCAGAAGTTTTGTAATGGACGAAACTGCTGCCGATGTCTTCTTCAATAGTCAAGAAAACAGAGCCCCGCCGATGCCAAAAAGCAGAGTCCCTGCTATCATAAATCCAAATATATGCAGTTCAGTGTTAAAAGTTTTTGTGTTGTGTGGGAATGTGTGAAAGTTTTCTGTGTTAAGGCAGAACAAGAGGGAGGGGAGGCAGAGCAGGCAGAGAGTTCGGCATCCTGATTGTCTGATGAACAGAGCTGTCTCTCAGTCTGCTAGTTCGAGCCTGGAGACTCTGCAGTTTCCTCCCTGATGACAGCAGGCTGAAGAAGCTGTGTAGTGGGTGTGTGGGATCACCCACCATGCAGAGGGCTTTCCGAGTGAGGCGGGTACTATGTAAGTCATGTAGTGAGGGGAAGGAGGTGCCGACGATCTTCTCGGCCGCTCTCACGATGCGCTGGAGTGTCTTGCGGCAGGATGCAGTACATGCACCGAAACGCACCATGATGCAACTGGTCATACCACTCTCTATGGCACCCCTGTAGAAGGTGCACATGATGGGGATTGGAGCTCCAGCTCTTTTCAGCTTGCGGAGAAAGTAGAGGCACTGGTGAGCCTTCTTGGCCAGTGATGCATTGTTCCTGCTCCAGGACAGGTCCTCGGAGACGTGCACTCTCAGGAACTTGGCGCTGCTCACTCTCTCCACAGTTTATCATTGATGGTCAGAGGAGCATGCTGGGCGTGCATCTTCCTGAAGTCCACAACAATCTCCTTTGTCTTATCCACGTTCAGAGAGAGATTGTCGTGTCCGCACCACAAGGCCAGGTGGCTCACCTCGTTCCTGTAGTCTGTCTCATCATTGTTGCTGAGCACTGATGGAAAATTGTGGCACAGTTTTGTTCAGTTTTAGATTATGCAGCTCGTGTTGTATTAATAAGTAGCTCACCAACTTTAGTCAGTGTCAACACTCTTTTTGAATGCACCTTGAGCCAGCACAAAATAACAGCTTTCTGGTCAGAACAAGACTGTACAGTCAAGTCTGCACATGACAGCCAAGCTTATTCTCATGTAGATGGTCAGAATGAACTTTAAATAAAAACCTAGAAAAGGTTTGTCACAGCTTTTGGAACAAAGTATACACACAGACAACAACATTGCCTTGTTTCAAGTAGTTTATTTTAAATAATGTAACTGATCAAAGCTCAAATTTAAGACACTATTAGAGATGGTGATAACATCTGTGCACTGTATACCTTTGAATTTCCATAAAAAGTGCTTTTATATTCCAAGGTCAGTGTGAAACACATTGACTAGTAAAAAAGGTGAAATTGTGGGTTATTATTATTATTATTATTATTACTATCTGCCTTCCTTCCGCGTGCTCTGTTTTGTGGCAATAGACTTCCAGTATGTTTTTGCCTCTGAAATAACCCCCCCAATTCCTTAAATATATGAACTAGACTTATCTTCTCTCTTCTGGAGCTGCACCATCACCATTTCTCTGCATCGTTGACTGCATCATGCAGAGAGCAGCAATTAAGCAGAGTAATCCTGTTTCAGCAACAATAAACTCCAGCAACCAAAGCACATCTCATGAAGTAAATCACTGTGAAAATTATTTTATCATTTGCAGAGGAACATTACACTGTAGCTACAAGAAATTATGTGCCTAGTCCTCTGAGTATATTGCTGGTGTAAAGTAATTAGAGCCTGGCAGAAGCAGACTTCAATCTTCTTCGGACAAGAAGGTTTAAGTGTAGTTTATGATTTAAAACTACTGAATGCACAGAGCAGTGAGATCACATTTCTGAGTAATTATGCAAATTTGACAATAGAAAATATAAATTACAAAAACTCAGGGTGATGGATGTGAGTTGTGACACCTTAACTAAATTATAATCACAAACACAAGTGTACTTTTTATTTTTTTCACAGAAATTTTGAGTAAACAAAAGGTACTGAACCTTAGTGTGAAACAGATGATGCCTCATTTATTAAACTCAGAAAATCAGTTATACCTTTCATGCAGTATCAGTCATTTTTATACTCGGTTTCACCAAAGCACATGTTTGAGCACAACTCTTTAATAACTGCATACATTCGACTTTCTGAAAATGTGGAAATGTACCAAATAGAAGAAGGATGACACATTGTAACTATCTGAGAGTAATAAAAATATGCAGTATGCTAACTTTACTATTAGAAGTAAAACATAACCCCAATATGTATCTTCTGTACTGATCAGATCAAACACTTGTTACAGCAATAAGAATATTTCAGTGACTGGTACAACTTTGGTGCATTTCTCTCAACGAGTCAAAATGTTATCGGTTTTATAGGTTTTTGTACTGAAGTTAATTTATCCTGTAAATGTTTTTTCCATCTATTTTTAATCTGCTTTTTTGTGCAGGTTTGTGGAGAGCTTGTGATTATCCTCAGAAGTCACTGAGAGGCAAGTAAACCCCAAACATGTTGCTATATCACTGGATCACAAAGATCGCAAGAAACACATAACTTTAGGTATAATTTTTCAAAGTATAGGTAACTTTTTACAACATCATCACATTGGAAAACAGTTTAAACCCTTTAATGGAGAATAGTCTATCAGATGAAACTTTTTCCCAGCAATATTTCAGCTGTAGTCTTTTAAAGCTAACATCCCAGGTCACACGTACCTTGAACTATTAAGTCATTCTGGCACTAATTCTAGCTCCAGCTTCAGATGTTATGTTTTATTTATTATTTACATAAACTTGGTGCAACAACTTTTGATATTTTAGGTTTTCCAACTTAATTATTAGACAACAAAATCAATATTTGATTTTTTTTTTATGTCATAAGAAAAGCGTAGCAATAAGGATCATTCATAATGTTGTTCATGCAAGAAATAGCTAATTGAATTTACACACAGACACACACCCACACATACTTAATGGTCAGTGCCATGGTCTTGTAATCCCGAGGTTGCAGGTCAGAGCATAGGTTACATCAGGAAGAACATCTGGCATAAAACAGTTGCCAAATCTTTCATGTGAGTTTGCTCACTGTGGCAACCCCTGAAGAAGGAAGCAGCCGAAAGAAAGTTATATGCATACAGTATATGGCTCTGAACTGCACAATAATACAGAGAAGTTATGTAGAGACTAATAAACCTTTGTAATAGAGACATCACTTTTGATAAATAACATGTTTCAGTAATCATGAATTAAAATCACCCTGCAAGAAACAAAAGTGCTGCATGCAGACTATTTACCAAAAAATGAGCAATGGTTACACCAGTCAAAGGTGAGAGCAGCCTGTCAGCCTTCTGATATAAGTGGGTGTCTTTTTGATGTGCATGCCCTAGAAAAGTGCCAAAGTAAAAGCACAGTGTCCTTTATGTCTGTGGATTTACTCAGCAAAGAAAACAACCCAATAACTCCCAGATATGTCTGTAAATGTGGTGTTAGAGAGAGGTCTAGAATGTAGCTCATTAGGAGAAGAGCACAGAAAGCCTTGTGGCATTCAGGAGACACAACAGAGAGAGAAAGAGTGAGAGCTGGAGTGAAAGAGTGACTGACTGTCACAATAAAGATTAAGGCACTCAAAGTACTTTGTACAGAGACACCACCTGTCAGCACATAACTCATGGCTCTATAAGTTGGACACTTTGATTGCTTTAATGGAATAGGTACCAAATTTAACTCAGTGACTTTTTCTGTGTTTGCAATGATTTAGCCTATTTTGGCCAAATGTGTTAAACATGTCTGGACCTCCCTGTTTAAAATGTTTCTCCCATGACAGAGCACTGGAACAAGTGAAAGATGATTGATGGAGTGATGGATTGATTGATTGATGGATGGATGGATGGATTGATTGATGGATGAATGGATTCTAATTCAGTGAGTTATGTTGAGAGAAAGTCCAGAAATGAAAATAACTCTAGAGAATGCCCACTAAGTCTTTACAGTCACATAAGGACTTCTGTGATGTAGCACAAGTAGGTTAAGTGCAGAACCCTAAAACATTTTTAAACACTAGAGCAATAATCCATCCATCCATCTTTTTCTTTACTTTATCTCATCTTTACCTACTTCTTCCTTTACAAGTCATGGGAGTCATTGATGCCCATGTCCAGCAGTCACTGTTCAAGAGGCGGGGTACAACCTGGACAGTTTGCAAGCTCCTTTACAGGGCCAGATGGAAACAACCATTCAGGGCCAGCCCAAGCCTCCATTGGGCCCTAAGCGAAATTTGGTTTAGGGACCTCTATTTCTGCTAATAATGTGGATTACTGGAATCAACAGTCAGATGAACAGATCATTCACCCAACTCACATAAACTCACTGCAACTCAGACAGCTCTGTTTGGGGGCCTCGAAGACCTTTTTATTTCTGCATGTACAGAAAATGATTTACATATCTCATACACGCACACATTCTCCGTGGGGGGATGGGGGGGGGGTACATTAAGCTTTTGAGTCTTCCTCAAGTCAAACCCACCATGCTGACGAGTCCCAGAAGCCACAGGTGGCCTGCGATTCTCATAAATCGCATCCACCTTACAGTTTAGCTTGTAAAACAGTTGATTTAGAGTTCCTGCAGCACGGACCAAACCTTCACACTGACTCGGAAGCTTTGCCATGGCTGAAACTGCTGCCGATATCTTCTTCAAAAGTCGATAAAACAGAGCCCCGCCAATGCCAAAAAGCAGAGTCCATCCTATCAAAATTCCATATATGTAAACGTCTTCAACATCCTCCTCAGACAGGATTGAGAGGCACATCAGCTGCCACACTCCCCACGGGGCCATGATGAACCCCACAGCATCTCAGCTGGACATGCAGGTTCTCCAGGACCTTGTCGCTTTGATGAAAATATCTTATCAATAGAGCTGAACGTCCAGGATACCAGATCCATAATCGTCTTAATTTACGTTTGGGAGATGTGAACCAGGCACTTCAGACACACAGAGAGCAGAGCAGGAGGAAGGAAAAACAGGGGGAGAAAAGACAGAAGCAGCCACTTCGATCAGAGCCAGGGAGGATAAAAGAGTTTGTTGTGTTTCTGAATTAACAAATAAAAAAAAACTATTAATTAATTTCTTACTATAGGCAAAACAAACATATTATGATAACTAAGGTTGTTTTTACACCTGATAGTCCGGTAGACTCGGTTCGGGACCAATACTCATGAGCTTTTGTTTACAGTTGAGCTGGTGCGTTTGCATTCACACTGCACTGTGCAGTCGAGTCAACCTGTTGAACCAACCTATTCCCCCGCTCGCCTGTGGGGCGCTGCACCAAGAACTACTGAAAGAAACAACACAAAAACCTCTGAAGACACGTCTTCTTCTTCTGGAAATAAAAACAAAAAATGGAGTGGCATCAAGTTTTAGCAGTTTTAGGAGTTATATTTTGTCATTTTTCAAAAATGGACTCAGCTTGAGCAGAAGATGAGACAGAAGACCATGGAGAATATTGTTTTTCACACAAGGCAGCTGACGGCTCCATATAAGGTCAGATAAATGCGTGTTTGTTTGCCCTGCGCTGTAATGCACTTCTTGCTTGTGGAGCGGGGCCCAGTCTGATTACATTCACACTGTACTTGAACCGCGCTGGAGTTCTCTTCTACCGGACCGAGACCATGCTGAACGAGAAGCAGCTGAAGAGGTGTGCAGCTTTTGTAACAAATGATGTAAAATATTACGTACAAATATATTTTGCTGTTAAACTGTGGGTTGTTTGTTGAATTTGATGATGATGAAGATTGATGGAAATTCTGACTTTGTGGTGCTTAATCTTATAGATGGTGAGAAACACTCTCCAGGCTAAACCTGGTGGATAAGTTATTTTGGATGAATATGATAAAATGAGAACATTGACGGATGGCACAAGAAGATGTTTGGTAAACCTTCTTGTGGCTAACATGGTTGAAATTCATGGGTAAGACATCAATATTTATATTTATACTTTAAAATGTTTTAAAAGAGCACATTCATTTTAGGACATTGCACATCAGTAAAACAATTTATTTAATATGCTCTGTGATGAAAATACACATCAAATGGATAAAACATGACATGAAAACTGACAATTTGAGAGCGACTACAACTCATTGAAGCAAATAACGATAGAATCAGTCTCCTTTAACTGCTGATAGAATTGTAGTAACGTCATGTTTATCTTTCAGAACGATCCCACCAGTCTCTGTGAGGACTAAATATGCTTTGGGCATCATCTCTCTATTTCCCAGCCTCAGAGATCCGTACTCAGACAATGGATATGTAAGTTTTAATATGAAAATATTTTAGGTCAGTTCATGCAGTGTTCTGAACTTGCTCTACAATGTCATATTTTTACTATCACAGGAGCACTTCTATGACCAACAGAGTGGATCTGGCTACTTGGCCTGGAGAATAAAAAGTGTTCAGCGCAACTCTGCAGCTCAGTCCCGGAGATCCTCCACCAGCACAGCCTATCAAGATAGTCCAAAGAGGAAGAGAGAGGTTCCCTGCATTGATAAGCAGCTGCTTGGTGAGGAGTGTCATGAAGCAATATCCTTTTTGAAACATTCTACGGATGAATCGGCAGTCAAAGAGAAGATGAGGGCCACGTTTCAGTATCGTCAAACACTAGTTCAAGATCAACAGTGTTGGATGTCTTCCCACGATTTCTTAACATCACTGGCTTGGTAAGACTACTTATTATTATTATTATTATTATTATTATTATTATTATTATTTGAGCCTATTATGACTATTAAAATCACATACATCATTTTACTGTAATTATATTAAGTACGTAGGTTAAATGGGTTAGATATCTTAACTGCTGAACATGACTATAACTTTATTTTACTTTTATTTTTTTTCCATTTTCATTTATCCTTTATTTATCCAGGTAGTGTCATTGAGCCACGAAAACTCATTTTCAAGAGAGACCTGTTTGTGGAGCAGATGGGGGTTAGGGGCCTTGCTCATGGGCCCAGGGTGGGGCGAGTGAGGGTGGGGGCAGGTGTGGGTACCTCACCTACCTGCCCCATACACATTTTTGATCTTGTCAGTACCGGGGCTTGAACCGGCGATCTTCCGATCACAGGCCCACCTTCTCTAACCTCTGCGCCACGGCCACCACTCCCCCCATTTCAATGCCAAAACCACCTTATCATGAGCAAGCAGAATGAATCCACATGTTAGAACGACCTCTTTACCTGGCTGCCTTCATAATTACTCTATTTCAACTATTTCAACAACACAACAGCAAAAACTCCTGCTCTCCAACACATTGCTAACATTTAAGAGCTGTTTTATAGTGTTGAACCCTCTCAGTTCAAATCTGTCTCAACCTGAACCAGTCACCTGTCAGAATCGAGACGAGTCAGTGCCAGGGAATCAGCTGTTTGGACCGTGAACCAGTCATTCCAACAACAAAACAGTTTGCGTTTCGGATGTCATGTGTCACGTGACTTCTTCCGCACCAAAGCAGGCTCTGAAGCAGTGGTCCCATGTAATTTTACTGCATGTTTTGAAGCTTTTGTTTCATACTGCCATCGCTACTACTGTACAACCCTGTGGGGGCAGTGGTTGCTGCAGTTGGTCAGGTATAGATTCAGCAACAGCATGTGCTCAAAGAATGAGGTCAGCTGACTACCTGAATATACTGAATGACCAGGATTCCTCGGGCTCGAATTGTGAAAGAGTGGTTCTGGGAGCATGAGACATCATGTTCCCACACAGATTGACCACCTTGTATAATAAGACCTTGTATAATATTTGACCTTGATTTGTGACCTTAACCTTGAAGCTGGGGTGATGAAACGTATACGTGACACTCCATCTAGTGATGATTCATATGTGTACATCAAGTACCTGTATGTGTATCAAGTTTCATTACATTATCTGGAGCGGATCAGAAGTTATGGGCTGGACAAGGAAAAGTTTAAGGATGTAGGGATGAATGGATGATACTATGTCATAACACGTCCTGGTCAGGGTTTGGGTAAAATTTTCAGATTGGCACAAAAAAAAGTTTGTGTGAAAGGTGAAACACCCTCACAGACCTTTGACCCTCCATCTACTCCTTGTGCGCTTAAGAAGCCAGCCCTCTGCTCCACATGTGTGATGGGAAAAGGCAGAGAATGAATTTCCCCATTAGGGATTAACAGAGTATAATAAAATACACAAAAATGTATTTAAAAAAAGTCTGTCAGTCAGAGGTTTGTACTATTTCACCTTCTAATTATTCAAGCCTTTGAACTTCAAACCGTCATAATAAATGTACAATAAATGGATTCTTCAGGAACATGTTATTAATTGGAAAGAAAAATGTTTATTAATTAACTTAACTGGCGTAACTAGCCTCAGGATTTTTTCCCATTTTAGGGGCGTTTACATTTAATTGTTGCCAAAGCCTTTTCACCAGGAGTCACTGCACTGAAGTCCATGGACTTCAGATGAGGCAGGGTCAAAATCACACGACTCCTGAAAATACACAAACAAATTAAATTAGCATTTAACTAGGATGATTCAGTAAAACATGTATTTATTGTACTTTGATTATTAGGAGGATTCGTTTACTTTTATTTAAAAAATCCTCTCCACATTTTTGAAGCTGTATGAAATAATTTAATAAATAGGGGGCATACTGCCTGAGATTGTGCCTTTTTATAGTTTTGGGTTGATTGTGCAAAACAAGCAGAGTTACATGATAAAACTGCAGAATTAAGTTGGGTTTCAGAAGAATGGATTTGGACCAATCTGCACAGATTGTAAAATTAGCTGCATCTTCATGCCAGTGGTGTCTACATTTTACAGATGATACATATTTAGGTCTGGTTGAGCTTCAAGGCTTCAGCCACCATTCATGGGTTGACTTTGGAATGGCATCTTCAAGTTGGGTTCTTCATCAGCTTGGCTCACTTTTAAACATGTCCTGCAGAGTTCAAGCCAAATGACTTGCCAAGTAAGTTTCAACGACAAAAACACAAACTTCAACCCAGTCAGCTTGTCACCTGTAGTCTCTGCTGGTGGTTTCGATGGGGTTTCCATGCAGCGTGATGGTGTGAAGATGCTGCAACTCTCCTAGTTTGTCGACCTCCGTCAGAGTATCGATTTTGTTGCTGTGAAGGTGCAACACGCGGAGCTCCTTCAGCTTACAAATACACTGAAGCACAAACATTTATTGTCACTTTGGTTAATGGAAACAAAAACAAAATCCAGGACTTTATGGCAAATTGGGAGCATCTTTCACTGAAAAGTGTTGATTAAATGCAAATCCATGGAATGCTAATCTTAATATCAATCTGCATGTGTTGCTGGGAAGCAAACCCAAATTTCATTGTAATCAGCTGCAATGACAATAAAGGTCTTCTATTCTATTAGTAAAAAGAATAGTGTGTAAATACATTTAAATGATTTTTAAATGTTGTTAGTTACAACTTTAAAAGTGACTGAAAAGTTTAATTAAAAAAAAAAGACTACCCAGACAAACATGAGTGACTAATAAAGCAAGTACAGAAGGCAACTCAAATTCTTACCTCGTCTATGTACGGTAATTTGTTAAAGGAGAGATCGAGCCAGCCAAGGTTGTATGGCTCAGCCAGGAAGTAGGTGAGCACCAACTCTAGACCAACGGTGTCAGCCAGGTTGTTGTAGCTGAGACGCATCGAGCGAGTCTCGTATTTCCCGTCTGAATTCTTGGTTAGAGGGTGCCGGCCTTGGGTGGGCTCCTCTGATACCGCAGCTGAAAAACAAACAAAGCAAATCTGGTTAGTTGATGCACACTTTGTCTTTTATTACAACATAGAAAAAAGTATTCTAAGTCTTATTGAATATCACCGGTAAAGAAAATAATAAGAAAATAAGTGCACTAATTATTTCCTACTGTTTGGAATTTAATGAACTCACCTCTTGTGCTGCTGAGATCTTTAAAAGATAAATCCAGTGGTGGGGTGCACATCTTCAAACTGTAATGAAATTACAAACAAAATATACAATTTGCTGCAGCTGAATAGCTCTAAAAATGCTTGAGTTATCGTTTTGTTTTTCTTCCTTTGTTTACAATTTTCAAATATAAACATATCTCCTGGAGACAAAAATTCCAAATTGAGTTACAATTTTTAAAACTTTTATATTTTATTGAGAATTAAAAAAAACAACTTTAAGTCCGTATCATCGCAATCTTGTGCGATGAAATAAAAAGAGGTGTTGGAGGGGAGCGATCAGTACAATGCACTGAACACTAAGCAGAGAACTGCTTCTTTCAGAAATAAATGATAAAAATGTACGGAATATTTTAGATGTTTCTCATAATTTATCATTTCTCTTGGACTTTATGCGGTCAAGAAACCAAATTAGAGATTTTATTGATATTGAGCTGAAATTTGGTGTGGTGATAGCTGAGAACGTTTCCCATCAAATCTTGTTCTTCTTTCGGCTGCTCCCTTCTTCAGGGAACGCCACATCAAACTAACTCGCATGAAGACTTGGCAATTATTTTTACGCCGGATACCCTTCCTGACGCAACCACTGCCCACAGAGCTACCACAGCCCTCTGTGTGGAGCAGAGAGCTGCCATCTAGGGCACCCGGGTAGCAGATGGTGGTGGTTAAGGACCTTGCTCAAGGGCTCAGAATGGGGCAAATGAGGATGGAGGCAGGTGTGGGTGCTTCACCTTTTCCACCAACATTTTGATGTTGTCGGTACCGGGAGTTGACCTGGCGATCTTCCGATCACAGGCCCACCTTCTCTAACCTCTGTGCCACCACTCTAATATTACATCTAAAAAAGTTAAATCTGGTCCTCTGGACATTCAAAAAAACAAAACAAAGCAAATCAACAAAAAAAACGTAGAAACGTTTCGTCTCTCATCCAAGAGACTTCCTCAGTCTGGGGGACAGTTGAACCCTCTTACAATGCTGTGATTGCTAGTATCACTCAGCCCTCTGTGAACAGTAAACAGCCATCAGTGTGCTAATGATCCATTGTTAGGCTGATGGTCCTTCTTGAGCATGTGATCAGCTGGTTTTAGTTGTCAGCAGCAAAACTGGCTGATCCACCCTGAGAAGGTGCTATTTAAGAGACTGCGCTGAATACAGCACCTCAGACTGAGGAAGTCTCTCGGATGAGAGACGAAACGTTTCTACATTTTTTTTGTTGATTTGCTTTGTTTTGTTTTTTTGAATGTCCAGAGGACCAGATTTAACTTTTTTAGATTTTTCTACCTGGATTATTGAGCATGCATCAGGATCTAATATTACATATTTGTGAGTGGTAAAAGTATGTGAACCTTTGCTTTTATTGTGATTCACATCACATGTGGTACATGAGGTGGAACAAAACTGTGTACTCAAGGTCCCAGTCACACCCAAAAATAGCAAAAATATATACAAGGAGAAGAAATTCCGGGAGGCGATGGGCAAGTACCACCGGGCGCTGCTGTTTACGGAGGAATGGACTAAAATTCCTCCAAGCCGGTGCAGGACTGATCAGCAGT
>NC_056503.1:26096699-26097102 GCF_014905685.2 Nematolebias whitei | reverse complement strand
CCATCTGGTATTACCCAGAAGCCACCCTGACTCTTGTGTTTCAAGCCTGCCTCAGATACCCCTGAAGTCTGGCCTTTTCACTAATGGTTTCAAAAACACAAAGTTTGTTTTCTCAGTCATCCAGGTATATAACAACAAAAAAGGTTGAATCATGTCATCTGGACTTCGTTTTTTTTGTTAAAAAGAAACGTTTCGCCCCTCATCCAAGAGGCTTCGTCAGTCTGAGGCCTAGCCATCTGGTATTACCCAGAAGCCACCCTGACTCTTGTGTTTCAAGCCTGCCTCAGATACCCCTGAAGTCTGGCCTTTTCACTAATGGTTTCAAAAACACAAAGTTTGTTTTCTCAGTCATCCAGGTATATAACAACAAAAAAAGGTTGAATCATGTCATCTGGACTTCGTT
>NC_056503.1:26074292-26091699 GCF_014905685.2 Nematolebias whitei | reverse complement strand
ATTGCGCTGCTCAAGGTGGCTGCATGTTGGAGCAGCTCTGTTACTTTAATTCTGAGATTTTGCTTTTGGAAACTTTAATTCCTCTTTTTCTGGATGTAAATCACAATTTTTGGATGATTGTTTCCTCTGGTATTGGATGCTGTGCAGCTGGAAGGATTTTTACTGAGACTTTTTTTTAGTTTTGGACATTTGTTATGATGCGCAACCATGGCAACAAGGCAGTTTTTCTACAACCAGCAGCTGATTAACATCTCCGGACCATAGATGATGGTTGGAATGTAGAAAGACCAGGACATTAAATATTTTTCTTTTCGATTTAACTCTATGACTGACCAAAGCGGTGACCCCATTAATGCAGATGAGCCACCATTCTGTCAATCCATCTCCTCCTCCATCCTATTCTCAGTCATGAAGGAGATGCCCATATATTGAACTCCTTCAGTTGAGCAAAAGGTTGATTTCAGATCTGAAGAAAGCATTCCATGCATTTCTAGATGAGAACCATGGCCTCGACATGGAGAAGCCAATTCATCCCAGATGCTTCTACTTTGCCCTAGTTGTACAAACGTCGTATAATCATAGGAGTGGAAGAAAGCATTAACAAGGCTCCTTTTTTAAAATGTTTGCTTCTTTTTACATTCTCTACACTGTTCTTGAGCACCACTTACTGCTCTCTCATGTCCGCAAAAAGATGTGTCCTTGAGCAAAGTGTTTAACTGTGAAGTGTAAACTGTTTGATGCTGAAGGGTTTATAAAACAAAACTGCTTGGCAACTGTAAAAAACAAGTATAGGTTTCCTATAAAATGCAATGCCATTATTAGTTTCCACACATGGATTCCCAAATAGCTCATACCTAGGCATCAGTGAGTTCATTTATGCTTTCTGAATGTCTCTACACTCCATTAGTTTTTGTGCACTACACTTTCAAAAGCAACACTCAGACATAAACACATGTGCAACAAACCAACCTTGCAGTTTGACCCTTACATCTGTTTAACATGGTGACAAGCTGCTATAGTTCAGCAGAACATTGATTTTGAAATCAACTTGTTTCCCTTCAGTACATTTTGCCAACTGGGAACTGTAGCTACCTCAGTCGACTAAGGAACAGATTTTCAGTCTTCACTACCTGCCTGTCCATGATGTCCATTTAGCCTCATTGTTAGCCTCCCTGCTTCCTATTGCCCTTGGTGATTCAGTGTTGTACAATATGACAAAGCGCAAATTCCCTTGGAGTTTTATGTGGGGTTGTTAACTGTGAAGAGAATCATTCACACCAACACACTTTACATGCACACACAAATTAGTTTAACCTTGATTTGCACCCATATGTGCAACCACACAAATTATTCTCACTCTAATAAATAACAAACTAAAAGTTTGAAGCTTAAGGACCACAGTGTAATTGGAAGGAGCTTTAGAAGAGATGATTCTGATGAGAATTTGTCCCACATTATTTTATCTCTGATTCAGCTCTGCTCTGCCTAATTCCTTTTGTTCTTCTTCTCCTTCTTTTCTTCTCTTGTACCTTATGAAAAAAGACAGATTTCTGACTCTCCACTAGTTACTTGTTATATGATCCTTTCAGTGTCATTTCACTGGACACCTGCAGGAAATCCAAAGCTCCAATCAGACAGAGTTGTAGAATTGTAGGTCTAAGCATAAGAGCTCATTATAGCTGATTGCAGGATGAGCTGTTTAGTTTATTCAAGGCCTAAATGTCTATGGATTATGGTGTTATGCTTTTATGTAATAGAAAAAATATGAAAGTATTTAATGCAGTTACATTATCTGGCTGATATTAATTGTACTTCATTGTATTTTTCATCAATTGTATGTTTTAAAAATGTAAGAATACAAAAGTATGTGCATGCATAATGGTAGCTCAGTGGGAATTAATAAGCAGTAACAAAACAAAAATCTAGAATATGCTTGATATTTTTGTAAGTTACTCTTTGCATTTACAACAGCGGAGGCACACATGCCAAGTTTTGTTGTTCTTTTGTGTATTCTCTTTTTAAACTTTTATTCTGTCTGTTAAAACAACCACTAAGATTCAACACAGATAAAATGTGTTTACTGTTGGGAGATGTTGCTGACTGAGCATCCAATTTGCTGCAGACACTAGAAATTTCAAACAGTTACTCACTTCACCTACATAATGTTCACGCTGAATGCAAATTACTCTGCAACTTGAAAAAGAACGACCTTCTTGAACATTGTTTATACAGTACATTGTTCATTTCCAGTTGCTTTTGTAGTGTTAAACTCCCAGTGCAACAGTACATGCATACTGTATATGCAAATACAGGAGTTCTATTATGCGTCTGACTTGCCTTAGTTTAAACTGTCTGTTTTATTACTCCATTTGCAGTTAAAACTTACAGTTTGATGAACGATTGACCCATTTGACATTTGGATTGTGTAAATGCCTGCTTTGATGAGGTACATGGATCTATCAGATCAACCTGTTCTGTCAGCCATTGATCCTCTTGTGGTGCCACATTGAAGCACAGACACTTTCACTCTCTGAACTGGCAAACCAGACTTAAACCTCCACACTGTTCTTGTTTGTTATTAAAAACATGGTGTGTTCTGGTAATGTTAAACATAGTACAATGCAACACAATTTTTATCTTAATGTCGGTCGTCCCATTATGGCCTTTCACAACATCTCTGTTCCTAGATGGAAAGCGGAGTCACAGAGACACAAGAAAAACAGAGAAAAATTACGTTTTTACCATTTAATTTCTTTTAAGGCAGGAAAAGTTACAGATTCGGAGCTTAGGCTCCCTCCAACCCAACACAACGATGATCCCTGACACGAAGCCCCGAACACACGAAGCACCCATCCCTATATTCTCTAGGCTCCTCCTTTACAGGGGATGGGAGCTTGGCCTTTTGTGTATCAATTTTATTTATGTGTGCCAATAAAGATTATCTGGTTTGATCTAAGTGTTTTTGGATGTGCATGCAAAAGATAAATAAAACTGTCTCCTAATATGGCAAAAGGCTTCAGGTGGCTTTTGAGGCTTCAGAAGTCTAACTGACTTCCTGTCTTCTCTTTAACACTAAAATTATTTAGGACATACCTAACATCATCTGAGGACATATGTAACACAAGAAAGGTCTAAACCTTTTTTTAAACAAGACTATTTACACTGTTGCACTTCAAGAAACAAATTAAATGGCACAATTGTCATGTAAAGTCTTACCCTTCTTTAAATAAATGATTCTACACCACTTTTCAGTTGTATTGTTAAAACTGACATAGCAAATGACTAACAACTAAAACAAAAACAGGCCTATATATATATATATATATATATATATATATATATATATATATATATATATATATATATATAAAATGTCCAAGTTGTGTAATATTAAAAATAGGAGACAAATCACCACCTCTTCCAGTTAATGGCTATTTAACACAATCCAAGCTATATCACAAAATCAGTGTCTTTAGGAATTAAAGTAGCCTAATGATACTTTCCCTATGTAGTAGTTTAGTTTTAGAAGAATTTTAATCTTTACAATGGAAATATTTTCTGCTGAAATCCAAATATTCTGTACTAAGTAGCTAAATGTAAACAGCATCTTATATTAATTAATAGTAAGCCTATCTTGCAACAGGCTACAGCCTAGATAACCTAACACATTTCATGATCCAAGAGATGACACAGTTGCACAACTGGGGCGGCTGTGGCTGAGTGGTTAGAGCAGTCATCTGCCAATGCAAGAGTTGGGGGTTTGAATCCACCAGCAGTCACATGCCGAAGTGTCCATGGGCAAGACACTGAACCCCTCATTGCCTTTGATGTGTGTGCCATCAGTGTATGAATGTGATAAAGCTCTGATTAGTCTCTTTAGAATGATTTGTTCAATTAGCTTTATATAGATCTAGTAGAGTGCTGTATGAATGGGTAAATGAGGACACAGATTGTGTTGTAAAGCGCTTTGAGTATCTTGATCAGATAGAAAGGTGTTATATAAGTACAGTCCATTTGTCTTTTGCTCATTTCTCCTCTTTTCTCTTTTTCCTAAACTGGGCACCTGACAAGAGTTAAGTTTTAGGGTTCGAGTAAGATGCTAGATAGCAAGAATGTTTTAAAAGTTTATTGTTACGCAGCTGCTAGTGGAGGTCAGAATCCCGTGGTAAGTCCAATCTGCAGAGATATGACTGTTGGTGGACTGAACTTTTCTGTGAGTGAGGAGGTAAACAGAAAGACAGCCCCTTAACTTCTCAAACATACGAGGTGGGGGCCACCTGTTGGAGCATGATAGCATCTGATGGATTTGACCTGTTCTTGTACAAAGTACATCTTACATATACATATAGACATACTATTTGAAATAATGCATTTATTTATTTATTTTTTTAGGGAAAGGATGGGGGCAGGTGCTCATGATGCCCTTGATGAGATGCCATCTTCGGCAGCTACCTAAATCGCTAATATCAGAAACCGTCACTGGATCCACTAAAACTAATGTGATGACTAACAGTGCTATTAGACTTACTGAAAGAATGTCTCGCAAGTCAGTGTATTTACCCAGGGCCAGATTAACACTTCGCTGTATATCCAAGGGTCCCATCATCACCACCCCAGAATCACCATTATCTGGCAAAATACAGAATAAATTACCATAATATACAGTAAATATACTTCAAATTCTAACTATCAGGTGTACTGTATTTTGATGTACAAATATTCAAATGTTCATAGAATTATAAAAGCTATATACTATAACCTCTTGTTAATGCCAAGACTGAGTTAAATTAAGCGCACTTTGAATACCATGCAAAACTATAAGTGTACTTGGTTAGCAACGCACTGGCCATTGACATCAGAAGTATTTATAATGTGGGGGGAACACAGTGATGGGGGGGGCGGTCTGGGGGTCCTCCCCCAGAAAATTTTGAATAAAGTAGATGGCATTTCTTGCATTCTGGTGTATTTTAACAGGTTGTTTAACATCTAGTTTTACCTACATAAGTAAACACTTGATACAATAACTATTTTAGAGATAATGACACTACAAGACGTAGCCTGACCAACCTGACCAACAGCTCTCCTTGTGTGAACAGAGCACGCTCTGCTTCTCTCACGCATCCTAGTCACAGTCTAAGAAACATAGTGAAGCCTAGGTTTACTTAGAGAAAAATCACTAGCCAGTATGAAATGATAATAATAATCACTCCTTCTTACTAATGGCCTATGATCATCATCCATTGTGTTTATTAGTAGCTTAAAATACTTAATTAAAACTCCAGTAATGGGCTAGGTCTACTGTAATGTTACCCAGTTGTAGGGTCAAGACACAAACATGTATCATTAACACAGTATGAACAACATTCAGGAATTGTTTCTATAAGAACATTATCAAATACTTTAAGTGAACGGAAAGATCTATCCATCCTCGAGGAAAAGTAATCTAGGGTGAGCTAACCTCAGATAAAGATCAAAGATAGTTGTAATGGTAGAGGTAGTGAAGCTCTCGTAATTACCTGAGACATTTAGTGAGGCATTTCTGCCTTATCAGCCAACACTAAGGCAAAGAAGACAGGCAAAAAAATAAAAAAATAATTAAGCTACTAATAACTTAAAATAGTTACTGCAGTAGATGTTTTCATGCCACAGAGCGACACAGTGCAAGAACTCAGTGAAATTCAATTTGTAAAAGTGCAAATATTACAATACACAACCTAATAAACACTGTACAAAATCAGTTTAGTTTTAACAAAGAGTAAACTTGTGCAACCAGAAGTTACAACATGTATATACACATGAAACACAAAACAAAACACTAGCTTTAAGCATTAACCTTTAATTTACCCACTAAGCATGCAATGTAATTATGACCGAAAATGGAGGATTTTTATGCAGTTACCTTTGTACAGATGAACATGTGGTACTTCCTGTTTATAACTGTTGTGCAGTAATTAGCTACTCATGGGGTTGACCGTGGGCCTTTATCATCTTTTTACAAATTTCCAAATTTCGTTTTGTTTTTGAAATGGAATAAACTGTATTCCACGCTCTAAATGCTCAGAGTAACATATGTCTGAATTACATGATCCTCACTGACAACGTTTCACCATTTTTTCCTGATGATTTTTCATAAAATTCCTCTGACCGCAAAACGTTCATAATGAAAAATCCTGACGATGTTGTTGGAGGAAAACCAGGCTTCAGCTCCTGCAGGTAAGGAACGTTCACTTCAGAAAAAATTGAGGTCGCTGATTGGTCAGTTGTTGACACGCCTACTGGATTGATTGACAGGAGGCGTTGAGGCTCTGACTCGTGCAAAAAAAAAATCATAGATTTTACTGGCCCGTTTGAGTGTAATAATTCATTCCATATTTATTTCAAATTTATTCAACAATTAGGTGAATCTAAGGCTTGAGAACTAAGTTTCCTTACAAAATTCTAATGATGGTTTCTTTATTTTTCAGGTGTGCTGAGATAAAATTTAGGAGTGCTTGAGCACCCCCAAAAAATAGGCTAAAAGTGCAACTGCATACAGAGATACAAATATACAGTAACTGCAAAGGAACATAAAACCCTCGCATGTTTGAGTCATTACGGGCTATAGGGAGCGAGTGCGCAACTTGTTATGTGTCGTCTCTGACAGATAGACTTGGGGAGGGAGGGGAGGGGGTGAAGGTCTCAACTCACGTTCAAAGTTACAGGCAGCGCAACGGTCTCTGTGCAGCGCAAGGGCTCGGGCTGACTGTTAATTATAAAGCGGGAGATAACCAGATATTTTGCTTGTGCCCTCACTGCTCTAGGCCCTGTAGAGGTCATGGGCCCCTGGGCATTTGCCCAGTTGTCCATATGGTTAATCTGGCCTTGTACCTACCTGTAAGTTCCATCAGTTCTATGCACTCAGTGACTTATTAAGTCCAGCTGCTGAGGCCACCACAGCTGAGTCATTGTGCCCTGGACTCCAGTCAGTTTCATTTTGCCCTCATTCACTGTAATTTCAGCTGGCAACTATGAACTCATTTAGCTTGCTGTTAAGAATAACTAGTTGAGGGGAAGGAATTGAAAATATGTTAGAAAAATATCCTGAGTTGAAATAAAAGAGTTTTAAGTTGTTGCCTTTGCTCTTTCCTCATTAAATTTATTAACAATTATTCTAAATAGAAGTAAAGCAGATTGATGGCCAACTGAAGACCCACAGGAGGAAACTTCCTAATTAATCTCCTGTCTTTTAACTACTCCACCATGTTTTGTATGAGTCATTAGTTTAATGACACACTGTGTTCTCACAGACCTGAAACTACATGGCAGATTTGACGTTTTTTAGATTTTTTTAGGTGACCGTCTGTTACAAGTGTCAACTGCCTAATTTGTTCTGTTTCACTGAGATACCAGAGAAAATAATGAGGATATTAATGCAGATAAAATAACCCTAATTACAGAACAGCATTTGTGCCTGGAGGCAGTGATATTCTTAGTTACAAGTCAGTCACCTTGTTTGAAAAAAAAAAAAGTTTGTTCTTTATTGAGTTCTATTTTTTTAAAGAGCAGAATGGAGTCCAAATACATGCAGGGACACATCTTCTCCTCAGGGGTTGAAAGAAACAAGGAGAGCTTCTGATTAATCTGTAAGGTTTTAATTACCAGGGCAGGTGCTGGGACAAATCGTTTAGTTAAAGCCCCGGCTGGCAGATAGGAATAATGTTATGCTATTATACACATTTCTTTGCTCCTGAACTCGCTGCAAGAAATTCACAGTAAATCTGATAAGTACACACTATGCATGTAAATCATCTGAAAGCAATCACACGCCATATGTACTCACTAAGGTAACATCCTCAATCACTGTAACCTCAATAGAATTTATGAAGACAAATTCATATATATGTGCTCATTTTCTTTTATACAGGTGAACTCCACATGCACTCTAAATGCATCCCCATCTTCTACTAGGAGCGAAAGCTGCTACTTAAATTATTAACAAACCAATAACAAGCTGCAGGATCATGTTTGTGGATGTGTAATCGTGTTTTATGTTGACATGGGTCCAGTTTGCATGTAATAGTGTGAGAGCTCAAACATTGTTACTGTATGATGATGGTGAGGTGAAATAAAAATAAAACAGGTTGATGGTTGGAGTAAATTTACTTACACAAGAATATAAAAAAAAGAACATGCCTAAATAATATGGAAAAACCCATCCCAAAATTTAGATTTTCCATATAATTACCAAACAAAAAATATCTAAAATGGTGTAATAAATAGTTTAAAATCACTTAAAATTGTTTCTTTAGAATCTGATTACATTAGATAAAACTAGATTTGAAGCATTTTTATTTTATTTTTTTGTCATTGCACATGTCACAAGAACTACATGTATACTGGATCTAACTAGAAATGTTTACGCATATGTTGAATAGTTTATGATTTTATGTTTATTATACAGTACAAAACAAAGTATTTGTCGCTTGAGAATATGTCCAGGTTATGACTTTGTAACTATTTACTAAGGACCCAGAATAGTTGTGAAATGTAAGAGCAACCACAAGACCAGGAACAGTTTTAACGGTGTTTATTTACAAGTGAGTGATATGTAAATAGTCAAACTGCAACCTCTGGAGGAAGGGGCTGGAACCCTGAAGACAAGGGAACGTTCTTGAAAACAACCACTTGGCTCCTACAAGCCAAGTGGGTCTGCAGATGATGATAATAAACTGTTCGCTTACTTGACGAGAAGGTGGTACACTTTGGGGCATGATAGTCCAAGATTCCATTGAGGCCCCAGGATGATCAAGGGATAACTTAAGCAAGTGGGGAAGGCAAGGAGGGAACAAAGGAGGTACTCAGAGAAAGCAGGAGGGTCCAAGGAGTCAAAGGAGGTCAAGAAATTGTGTGAGGCGTAGGAGCAAGGAGTTAGAATAAGCTAAACTCTAGAGAATATAACGAAGGACCAGGAACACACTACTATCAGGAAGACAATGCATCAGCCTTGGAGCGGTGTCATCAAGGGCCTTTTATACACCTGCTGCTCATCAGGGTAAGGATGTGCAGGCGTGTCTCCAATGACAGCATCTGGTGGAAAAAGATGTAGGCGCAAAACCCTAGGACTCCTACATCTAGTTATGTAGTACAAAATATGAATAAGTGTATAGCATGTACAGTCATGTAGTATATGTAGAAAATGTATTTTCCCACCACTGTTATTTTTTAAGTAACCCTTTCACCTCACAACAGGACGTTTCTCTGACAGGAGTGTCTACATGTGCTTGATTCATAAACAGACTGTTGTAAATGCTGAAAATGCTGTGCTTTTTGTCCTGTGGTGAACTATTATTTATTGGGAGCTTGTAGGGAAAAACAGCTTTGTTGACTGGGTTTTGAGTAGAGCAGAGCAACAAAACTTCAACCACAAGTGAACATATTCACACACCAGCTCCCACACATTCACTTTGAAAGCATAAACAGATATGTTTGTCTCTTCTTAAATGCACTGTAAATATTTCTGTCCTTGAGCTCCTTGTTAATCCAACACAAAGTTATAAAGTGCTTATTTTCACATGGCAATAAATGGGTAGACCAGCGATGTTCTGTGTATTTTAATAAAGTGTTTTTCCCCAGAGCACCAGAGCACACCACCTGCTACTTTCACTTCGATGTTCCAACAAAGTTCTGAGAAATTATATTTTTTAAGTTTCTGCTTTTAAAACTTTTGCTCTGAGAGAGGATCCTTCTCTCAGGGCAAATATACACTCTCCCACCTTTGACACTCCATTCATCTTGCCCCATTCTCTCTCTCTCTTGTGATCATGGAACACTTGAAGCTTGGTGAGATCTCAGAACCTTTCTTTCCAGGCTGGACCCTCTGCAGCTACAGACAGCTGGCAAAGCCATCGACAGCAGCCACTGTTTCATTTAGCACCACCTCTGGCTGAACAGATGCTGATGTGCGTGTGGTTTGACCACCTGTGACTCTACAGGAACATGTGTGTACTCACCTGAGTGCATGCACTCATCCATCTTGTTTCCTGTGAATACTTTTATGGCACAAGCTGCTTATTAATTTCAAATTCATGACCATGGCATGATGGTTAATTTACCCGTCTTTATTTTTAGGAGACAAGGGGCAGCTGTTTGCCTAATGGCTAACTAATCCTGAGAGGAGAAAAGTAACAGCCTGTTTGATAGATCAGAGTAGATTTTATATCAGATCTGTGAGGAAAGAGGTCAAAGCAGAAATCAGAGAATGATTCTACAATGAGAAAAAAAAAGCAGTTCAATTATCTTATTGTTAATTTAGTAATGAACACAATATGAATAAGATATATAGGGACAAGTATGAGGCAGCTGTGGCTGACTGGTTAGAATGATCATACTCCAATGGGAGAGTTGGGGGTTTGATTCCACCAGCAGTCACATGCTGAAGTGTCCCAGGGCAAGACACTGAACCCTCACTAGCTATTTAAAAAAGTTAAATCTGGTCCTCTGGACATTCAAAAAAAAAAAACACAACAAAAAAATTGTAGAAATGTTTCATCTTTCATCCGAAAGACTTCCTCAGTCTGAGGTGCTGTATTCAGCTCAGTCTTATAAATAGCACCTTCTCAGAGTGGATCAACCAGTTTGCTGCTGAAAACCAAAACGAACTGCTCACATGATCAAGAAGGACCATCAGCCTAACAATGGATCATTAGCACACTGATGGCTGTTTACTATTCACAGAGGGCTGAGTGATACTAGCAATCACAGCATTGTAAGAGGGGGACAGTTGAACCCGGAGGCCTCCACCCCTGTTTAATGATGGACAATTTTTTTTCTCACAAAGATGGCCTCCTTTACTCCTCTCTCAAACCATCGTTCCTCCCTGTCCAGGATGTGAACATCTTCATCCCTGAAAGAGTGACCGCTGGTCTGGAGATGAGTATAGACCGCAGAGTCCTGGCCTGATGTTGATCTTCTGTGCTGGTCCATCCTTTTGGCCAGTGGCTGTTTTGTTTCCCCGATGTAAAACTGATCACAGCCCTCCTGACACTGAACAGCATACACAATATTACTCTGTTTGTGCCGGGGGACTGGATCTTTGGGATGAACCAGTCTTTGGCGTAATGTATTTTGGGGTTTAAAAGCCACTGGGCCATTGTGTTTAGAAAATAAACGTCTTTCTCTGATACTCCCACAACATGTTTCATGTTAAAAAGATTACAACCCACCAACAAACAGTATTAATCTCAGAACCCATTGTTGTTTCACAGGAGTTTGAAAAAGTAATGTTGAGAGGACTTTGAATGTCTCATCTCTGTAAGCAGCATACACCTATTTAGCATCCATGTACACTCAGAAATGTTAACAAAGTCCATGCTCAATAATCCAGGTATACAATCCAACAATTTTCAGTCAGGTCATCTGGACAGTTTAAGTTAGTAATAATTTATTGTATACCTCTTAACTTTTGCTCTCTCTTTGACAACTTGATGTTCAATCCCTTAAATAGAAACAACTCCACATGCTGTTGTGGGTTACAGAAAAAAAGAAGGAGGTGATTATAAGTGATTGTAAGTAAGAGATAAGTGTCCTGATGCATGCTCAATAATCCAGGTAGAAAAATCTAAAAAAGTTAAATCTGGTCCTCTGGACATAAAAAAAACAACAACAACAACAACAACAAAAAAAAAAAAAAACATTGCTCTAGTTTGCTGGTTTTGGTTGTCAGTAGCAAAACTGGTTGATCCACTCTGAGAAGGTGCTATTTATAAGACTGAGCTGAATACAGCACCTCAGACTGAGGAAGTCTTTCGGATGAAAGACGAAACGTTTCTACTTTCTTTTGTTGTTGTTTTTCTTTTTTTTTTTCTTTTTTTTTTTAATGTCCAGAGGACCTGATTTAACCTTTTTAGATAAGAGATAAGTGATTGAAATCAAAAATTATGCATCTTTAATACGTTGTGTATTGTTGTTTCCTGGCATTGTCCACTTTTACAGGATGAACACTGGCCCTGTGGGGTGTACTAATCCCATTGGAACAGTAAATATTATTATTGCAATGTAATAATATAAATTATGAAAATGTGCCAGTATCCTTTGAAACGTTTGATTCATCATGGTTTGTGACAATATGCGTGAAATATCTATAGAAAAATCAGCTTTGTCCTCTCTAACAGCATTTAGTACATTATTGAAGAAGTCCTAAAGCTATATAAACCTTAGCATCATTGTGGGACCCTTCTTTTGAGCCTTTATGATGCTGCACATGTTATCTCGTACTCTTATACAATTTTATTAGATATGTGTTTTTTCATTACGAAATGTTTGGTTCTTGGGCAAATATCACACCTGTCAACCATTGTCAATTGCTTAATTAGTTTTGTGATTAACTATTACTTCTTTAACTGTGCCAATATTATTAATGACAGTGATCTGAACAGATTTTTGCCTTGAATTGATTTCATTGTTATGAAAGCAAAGTTTTCCCATGTGAGTTCTCATGTATGTGAGATATTTTCTTAAAGTCATTACAAGCAGGTCTAACTTCTGTCACAATGTCAAAGCCTTCACTGTTCATTAGCATTCTCGTAAAGTGTGTGTCTGAGGTAGCATATTTTGGTAAAATACATGTTTAACATCTTATTATATAATAATCTCAAGAATCATTGGTTTCTAGAAAAGTGTGTTTAATTAATCGTGTCCTTTTTTCCTCCTTTGGTTCTCAACCATCAACTTTTTTTTCTCAATAAAATGTTTATTGGTCTCCCTTGACCTTCGAGACAGTTGTACGTCAGTGGTTCGATCAGTGGGCCAGGCCAGCAGAAGCAGATATGATGATTGACAGGTAATGGCATCCACTGAGAGCTGAGATTCCCTCAAGGCGCTCTATCGGCTGCCATGTCAGATGGTTCACCTACCTGTCTTCTGTCCCCTGAATACAGAAATTAAACTATGACTGACTCACAATGCTGCTTTCAGTATATTAGTCATCACACTAGCCTTCTGTCCTCATCTTAAGCAAATTTGATTTTATCAATGTGTCACGAACATTAAACTGCAAGTCTTCCTACTGCACATCTCTAAGACTGTTGTTAAAGGTCTGCATTGTGTTTTTCATCTGTCACTGCTTCTTCTTGTCAGTTTCCCTCCATTTTTCCTTTCCATTGGTCAGTTTTTTTACATGCATATATATATATATATATATATATATATATATAGTTTCCATCCTTTGGTGTCAGCTGGAAAAACTTGAGTTCAGATGAAAATGTGATTCAACTTTGCTCGCATGGACAGGGAAACTTTTAACATTTTTTAGTTTTACTTTTTTCTTTCTAACTTTTTATTTTTATTTTGGTGACATAGATGTTTTACTTTTAATGTTGTTCCATCGGGACTCACAAGTTAATGGCAGTTTTGTAGTGAACATGGTGTCTAGCATGTTTGTTTATAAAGAAGACAGGAAAAGAGGTTGTTTTATTGAAACTGTCATGAAAATTTATGAGAACCACAGACTTTGCACCCAATGATGCCTTTTAATGTCAAGTAATGAAATGCACTCTCTTTCTTTGGAGTGTTCAAAGTGTCAAACTTACAAAGTAAATAAATAAATAAATGTGAATGTCCCATGGTCTAATCATCTCATTCTGTTGTATAATATAGAATGGAATTATTAAAAAAAAAACTGTCAGCATATTCATTCCTAAAGTAAATGCAAGTCTCTACATATGTTTTTAAACCAATGAGTTTTTAAAGAATCTTTATCTTTACTAGGGTCCTCGAGGGGGCATAGGAGTTTGCCCAAGCAGTCTACATCTGTTTTGTGGACTTGGTGATGGCATTTAACTGTGTTCCTCGAGGTACTTCATGGGGATGAGATCACTAAGTCTGACCCCTTCAGGGTGGGCTTTGGACTCAGCCAGTGCTGCTTGTTGTCACCAATTCTGTTCATAACTTTTATGGACAGAATTTCTCAGTGCAGCATGGGGGAAGGGGACTGCTTTGATCACCTCAGGAATCTGTCTTTGGTATTTGCAGATGATGTGTTGGCATCATTCTGTAATGATCTCCAGTTCTCACTGGAGCAGTTTGCAGCCACATAGGAAGATGATGGGATGAGAATCAGCCCTTGAGAACATTGTCTTGTGTTGGAAAAGGGTGGGCTGTCCTCTTTGGTTTGATAGTGAGGTGCTGTCAGAATTGAGGGAGTTTAATTTTGTTTTTGTTTTTCATATTATATTGGATGGCCTCTAAAGTGCCTTTGCTCCCTTGTAAATGAGGGAAGCGTTTTAAGAATGACAGACAGATGGGTGAAACTTCTGCAGTATTGCTGATTTGTTATTGTGAACAGGTGAGCTGAGCTTGAAGACAAAGCTTTATCGTTATCTTTCAGTTGTCACAATTGGTTGTTTCAAAACCCAGTGTGCAAGCAGGACTCAAAAGGTAACTCAGATAATAAACAAAAATGATTTATTTACATACAAAAAACTCATAAAGATGCTGGTGGGGCAGTGAATCTATTTACAATCCACAGGACTAGTAATAGCACTGGAGGCAAGGATGACACTAAGAATGATTGAGCCGGTGTATACATTACACTTAACACTGCCCTACGGAGACACAGGATAACCCAACACTTAAAGGGGAGACACTAATTACCAAAATGTGAAGCAACTGGTGAAGAGGAAAATTAGGTGAGCAGTGCAGGCACATATCCCCACAGTACCCCCTCTTTAAGGAACAGCCCCTGAACGGCCCTTGAATGGCCCCCTTCCCCATGCCTTGCTCCAGGGTAAGGCCCCAGTAACCCACGTCCACATAAGAAACACCGACATTCTTGCTGTATTTTGTCTACACCTTGTCACTTAAGACTATTTTACCTAGGGACACCCTGGGTCAATTGATCCTGACAGCATAATTCTTGGATAATTCAGGTGCACAAATCTCCACTGCGATAAGGTGGAACTTCAAGAAGGAGTGTGTGTGTGTGTGTGTGTCTGCCTGTTTGTTTTGCTGCAGACCAGATGTGGCACAAACATGTTGGATTTCACACAATACATGCACATACTTTGTTTGCCTGAATCAATTTTCCAATCACAGGAACACACCAGACAAAGAAGACAAGATAAGAGCAACATAAACATTCCCCTTATCTAATATTCTATAATGTGTTCCTGAAATAGTTAAAGAACTGTAAATCAATTACATGCCCATGCTTGAGTTGCTTTAGCAAAGCTGAGTCAGAATGCCTCATGGATTAAATTTGGTGGACATCCCTAAAAACCTAATTCGTTTCCTATTGCAGATGTAAAAACCATGGATGAGCTTTAAAGTCCATCTTATTAATTCAAGCTTAAATGTAATTTGTGCATTATAGTTTTAATCATGTCAGCCCTCACTTTTCAAATACATTACAGTAATTAAAGTACACATTTTCATTTTCTTTGCTGTTCTAAAACAACTCCACAAACATTAATAGAACATGTGAAGCAGCAGCTGCCTCTCAATAAAACTTAAAATTCATGTTGTTGTTTTTTTGCTGCATTGATTTGATGCACAGCAGGTTGTTATTTTTCAGATACAAGCTCATGAACATCTGATGGTAAAATGAATCACACCACATGCTGTTTTCCTGCAAATTGCAAAAACAAACCACTATTTTAAAGTACTTGAATTGAATATTGCTTGGAGATTCATGACTTTTAGACAGCATAAAGTCATCCAAATTTGAGCAATGATTATGGTTCAACTTATTTAGGGGAAACTGAAGAAAAGAAGACCTGAAGTTTTGAGGACATTTTTTCCAATCTGTTGGGAGCAGATCTATACAAATGACATTTCTAAAACATCATTAGATGGCTTAAGTATAAACACAAAAGGAAAATAACTTATGGAAATACAGAGTAAAAACATTACATTATCAAATGTGATCTGTTTATTGCTGCTTTGAGGTATTTACCTTCATTATGTGCATTAGGTATCTGCCTCTCCCAAACTCACAAAGGCAATGACATTGCTACAATGTAAACAACTTGGTTTTTGGTTTATCTGATTTCATGATGCATGCCCTATGAACACTTATCTGCTGCTAATGTTTTTATAAAGGAAGCAGAACATTATCCAGACTTCATTCATTTGTTGTTGTTTGTTTGTTTTTGCATCATGTGAAAATCTTGAGCTTTGCAAAACATGCTTGTTGTGCTTCTTCCAAAAGTGCTTACACTTCATGATTTGCAACTTGTTTTGGTTTCCTCTTGTGGCATACAAAATACAGAACTATGATTATTAATTAAAGATCTAGTTTTTTTTTCTTATTTTCTAGAATTATATTTTACCTTTCACTGTTCATGCTGAAATAATAAATAGGGATTTTTTTTTTTTTGAAAAAGGACAGAGTAATAGCAATTTTGGTCAAACTGGCACATTTCCTTATCTCATGCAATATTGTTCAATCTTACAAAACATGATGACATTTTATGGGGGGCAATATTGAGATCCTGCATATACCTGGGGCAGCTGTGGCTGAGTGGTTATAGCAGTTGTCTGCCAATGCAAGAGTTGGGAGTTCGAATCCACCAGCAGTTACATGCTGAAGTGTCACTGGGCAAGACACTGAACCCCTCATCGCCTTCGATGTGTGTCCCATCGGTGTATGAATGTGATCTAAAGCTCTGATTAGTCTCTTTAGAATAATTTGTTCAATTAACATTGTATAGATCTAGTAGAGAGCTGTATGAATGGGTAAATGTGGCACAGATTGTAGTGTAAAGCGCTTTGAGTATCTTGATCAGATAGAAAGGTGCTATATAAGTACAGTCCATTTACCTTACAGGATTTGGTACTTCGTAAAGCATCTGTGGCTCTACAAATGATATAACTGATCTTTGCATGTTGTTGTTTAAAAGCTATGATTCTCTGAAGAGCTGCCTGGAAATGAGATGAAGTGAAGAAGTTGCATCATGCATTATGCATAAAAAAAAATAAATAGCAAAAAAAACAAGGCATCCTTAGATAGAGAACTTTACTAACTGGCCTTTCTATGTATGTGAATGTTCCTGTAAAGTGCCCTGAGACAACTTTGTTGTGATTTGATGTTATATAAATAAATTGAATTGAAAAAAAAAATCCACAATGTGAACACACAGACGCACTTAGCAAATGGTTACCCACATGGTCTCTATATCCCATGAGTCTTGTCTTAAAGACTAGTTACAAGCAGATTTTATAGATTTATGCCCTTGAGAGAAATGGGTCTAATCTGATAACATAAAATATATACAAAATACCTTGCATAAACACACTAAACATTCAAGTGTAAATGGGGTGCCTACAGCTTACTACAGAAGTGTTTAATGTGTGTACTACTGTGTAATACTAGCTGTGAGAAACCCTTAGGGTCTTCAAGCCTTCAGAGAAGGCTTAAGAATATATATATATA
>NC_056503.1:26034355-26073892 GCF_014905685.2 Nematolebias whitei | reverse complement strand
ATATATATATATATATATATATACATATATATATATACATATATATATATATATATACACATATATATATACATATATATATATACACATGTATATATATATATATATATATATATATATATATAACATTTACTGTAATGTAGTATCGTTCACACTGTGGTTCATATCACGCTATAATTACTTGACCTGATGGCTCTGGGAACAAGCTGTATTCTCTCATGTCCTTCGAGTCTCTGTCAATAAAGCAACTGGCTGTTGGCAGAGAAATGTTGTAACAGACCATCAACAAGAACAAGAGAGCTTTTTAATTAGTTTCTCTTTATCCCACTCTTGTCATTTATTCTTCACCATCAGACCTTGCATGTTGTTTGTGCACAGAAGTTGGGAAAAAAGGCAGAATTTTCTTTTTTATTTTCCAGTTGATGTTCTTTTTTAACAACTCAGAACCTATTAGTCTTCCTTTTAATCAGTTGCAACAGTGATTATCATCATTATTGACTGCTTCCTATTGATATTTATGTTCAACAATATCAACATTAACATTGTTTTTTATTGTTTGATTTTTTTTTTTCTGAACAACGCCAGCTGCAAGTAAAATGAAGTGAAACAATCAATCTTTTGCAAGTCAGTAGAGTCACCTTTAACACTGAGCCAGATTAAAACAACTAAATAACTGTAGGCTGGTATTAATATTAGTGCAATCCGGAAATCAGTTTCTTGTCACTAGGTCTTTAGTGTGCAACTTTTTATAATTATGTTAGCACTTCCGGTTCCCTCAGTATTTCACACCACAGGACTCAGTGTGGAAACTGATTAAAAAGTGGAACCAGAATTTTCATTTTTCGTCCAGTCAGACAAGAAAGATTGATTGGATGTACTTTGTAGTATAGTTTACAATATTACCTTTACAAGTGAATAAAACTGCCATTAGTCAAACATGAAGATCTGTATTTAGCTGCGGAAATACACAAGAGTGTGTTTGGTATGGGCATACACACCCACACACCCCCACACACACATACACACACTTTTTATACTTAAACAAGGAACATCTGGCATGGATAGTTATCTAGTTCTATGTCGTATAAGCTTCGCCCTTTAAGGCCTTCGCTTTAGTGGGTTTATCCCGTTATGCGCAGCATAAGCACTGAAAAAATTTAGTCCACGCCCACCTGCTGTGTGGGCCCCACCCGGTCCGTATAAATTACGTTAAGAGCCGGAAATCGGCTCCCATTTTTTCTTCAGCGAGCTAAAATAGCACTGTCAGAAGAACAAAGAAGGAAAATTGTGTAGATGACCAACCTTTGTTAAGGATGCTTGGCCCAGCAGTCGACCTCCGGTCGTCCGGTGAGCTCTCCTCCCCGAGGAGAAGATGACGAGCAGTCCTATTCCAAGGTAAGCGCCGAGGAATATTTCCCAGTGACAGGTCACTACACGCTGGACAACGCCATCTTGTATTTTTTCCTCTTATCGCCGACCCTCGGAGCGAATCGGATGGTTCCTCCGGGACAGGCGCGCTCAGCTGCAGCCCCCGCTGCTCATTCCCTCCTGGGGAGCGTAGTGTCGGTAGAGGGGGGCTGAGTGTATGCTCACCCCATCCCACCTCGTTTTCGCATCGGCGATCACACCGCTCCCGTCCGATGGCGCCCTCAGTGGTTGCCCGGCGTAACCCAGGAGGAGGCTGACATGAAAGGACCCTTTTTTACGTCCTACGCCTTTCCCGCCAGTTCGGATGATCCGGCGGGAAGGTTGTTTACTGGGCTCCATTCCGGCTCACCGTCTTGATCCATATGGCCTCGTGCTCCCAACAGGACGTCCTACGGGCGAGGCCACAGACGGGTTCTTTTCTGGTAGATTGGGGGAGCCGGTCTCCACAGTCCGCACCCATCTCCAGAGCAGGGGTTCACTGAGCGGAAAGTCCCTCCGTGCCCCCTGGAGCCGAGCCTGATGGAGGCTTCATTGGAGTAAGATGTTCGAGATGGACCAGCGTCCCGTGCCTCCGGTTAGCATAACCGAGACGGTGACACCGCTCTCCAACTGAGCTCACCAGCATGTGTTCCACACAGCCGCAGCGAACAACACGTTACGCTGTTGGCGTACACGTTCAGAGGCAAGAAGAGACGGTGGCCCTCTGTCCTTCGGCTCACTCCGCTCTCGCAGCGGCCGCTGCTAACGACGCTGCCAGCCCCTGCAGTACGCTCAGTCTACAGGTCAGCTGAAGTCATCCTCAACCGGTGCGCCTCTTTTGCTGTCTGCCGCCCCGCATCGCAGCCGGAGAACGGGGTCCCAGAAGCTCTCCTGGCCCGTCACTCCACCTTCCTCTCAGGAGGAATGCAGGAGTCCGTTGGTGATCCTCTTTTCATCAGCTAGAGATCACTTCAAGATGCTCCACAGCTGCTCCACAGCTGCTCCATGGCTGCTCAACGGCTGCTCAACGCCTCCCCCAGCTCTGCTACGCCAGCCCCTCCCGTCAGATGTCCCCAGTAGCCGGCAGTTTATTTTTATTTTTTTTCCCGGACATCGCCAACAGGGGGCCCTCCAGGACAACAAACAGAGCTCAACGGAAGGTAATCAGGTGTCGGGTCGCTGGAAGTGTGTTGATGACACTGTAAAATAACATCATTTTTGATGAAGTGTCTCCTAGCCAGGCTGTCAGCATGGTTTATCTGACAAGCGGCTCCATCACACACACTCATCACGAATGAGCCTTTTAAGGTTGTTTTTCATTCACTGTCAGCGGTGCCGATGCGCGCCCCCGCGGCATGAAAACGCACATGTAGCTCTCAGTGCCCGCCGTTCACGTCAACGTTCACGTGAGACCACGGTACGAGCTCAGCAACGTATCTCGCTCCCGGCAGAAGCGACACACGTTTTGTCATTGCAGCAGTGTCAACGCGCGCTCCCGCAGCGTTAGCAGTTTCACAAGCCTCACAGCGGCTCTGCTTCTTTATCCTCGAAGAAGGTTTTCTGAATTAATACTGAAGCGCATGGAATCATTCTGAAGTTCACGTGACTTGCAGCCAAGAATGAACGTTTTTTTCTGCAGACCGAGCCAGGGGTAGCCTCGCTTCACCGATGCCGTGCGCTGCTTCCTGACCGTTCCAGTGCCAACGCGCGCTCCCGCGGCGTCAGCAGCCCCACAAGCCTTCAGCGGCTGAGTTCATACATCCTCGAAGAAGGGGTTTTGTCTGAATTAATATTGCAGCTCGTGGTATCACTCAAAAGTTCACGTGACCCGCAGCAAACGATGAACGGTTTTCTGCAGACCGGGCCAGTGGTAACCCCGCTCCACCATTGGCGCGCGGTGCCTCCTTACCGCACCAGTGCCAACGTGCGCCCCCGCGGCAATCCTGGCTTAAAGCGTCGCGTGAGGACGCACACACACGACCCTCAGGGCGCGTCGGCTCATATGTGCATCCGCTTCCGAGCGTTACACCGAGCAGCTGCACACAACGTGACCATCAGCGCGCTTCAGTTCACATCAGCATGTATGTGAGTTTTTCACAGCATAAATGCATGCCCGCTTTATAGCTTATAACGGGTGGCAATGAACGCGCGCCTCCAGACGGATGGGCGAATCGTTTTCATCCGGGATTCACGCTGCAGTTCAGCTCAAACCCCGGTGTGGAGGAACTCTGTGACGGTTTTTTTTCTGTCATCTATGAACAGATCTCGTCCCCTCTAGTAGAAGATCAGGAAATTATTTTTTTTGAATGTAATTTCTAGAATCTCAGATGGAGAGGAAACACAAGGTCTCTCTCATCACTTCCTGGTCCCAATGAGCCGGAAAGATGAGATTTATTCTTGATTGTCAATTTTCTGAGCTGTGAGAAACAACACTCCATTATGCGCCTGAGCCGCTTTAATTCTGCGTTATCTGGACACCTGCCGTTGAGCAGCTCGTACAGACAGGGGGCAGCAGTGCAACTCATGTGAATCGGTTGAGTGATATCAGCTGTTTTCCGTCAGCAGATCTACGTCACACACATTTAACAAACTGTGGGGCGCTGTGGCTCCCCACACAGCAGCCTTTTAAATGTTTTGGAGTGTCGCACGGGGTCTTTGAATATAACTCAACACTGACCTTGAGCTGCAGAATCATCAGAGTTTGTGATTCTCAGACAGCAAGTGACTGTTGCACACATACTAGCAGGAAATGTATGCGTTTTTTCAATCCATGTGCCACATTATGAGACAGATGCTGTGTGGGACACATTCAATCTGTTCTCTATTGGAGTGGGTACATCTCAGTTATTCCACCCAGAACTAGGACTCAGACACGGTAGAATCCTGCCAGCGTCTGCGGACGTGTAGCAACACGAGAGAATGCTCAATGTCAATTATAATTAGCGTGGAGCCATAGGACGATCCACCGCTGGGTGGACGTGCCTGCTCGCAGCCTGTGGTCGTAATGCAGATCTTTGAGTGGATGGATCTCTCGCAAGATGTAGTGCGTACGATTCAGGAGTCTCGTGCTGCAACCACCACAGCGTTGTTCACATCAAGTGGTCAGTTTTCCAACGCTGCTGTACAGAAAGGCATAGAGGCCACTTCATGTCCACTGGTCGACATGCTATCTTTCTGCAGCAGCCGAAGGACAGAATCTGGTGTCCAGCACGACTATTGTATACTGCAACAGTGTTTTTTTCTTTTGTCTCAAAGTTGTCGGTGACAGAACAACCTTTAATCATCCTCTGACGGAGCATTTTGTCTCAGATTGATATAGCGGCTGTGGGCCTGTTGTGACACAGGAAACGTTCAGTGTCAATTATGCGCTTCTCTGAGTCCATGAGACGAACCACCGCTGGGGGGTGGATACGTTTGTCCACAGTCCATGGCCCAAAATGCTCCTGTACGCGTTTTTTCTCCGCCTCCTCTGATCTTACGGTCTTTGAACCGAGCTCAGGAGGAGGGATTGACAGCTCTCCTGATGGCCCCGAGCGCGTGGGTGCACCATGGTTTCCAGTCCTGAAACGCCTGTTGTCGGAGTGCCCGTGGGAACTGCCATAGAGGGAGGACGCTCTCCTTCCAGGCAGGAGGAGCGACCAGGAGTTACCCAGAAATAGGCCAGCACCTGTGGTCTGGCCGTTGAACGAATCCACTCACAGAGGATGGGTTGCCCACAGGATGTAATGCGCACAATTCAGGTTTCACGTGTTGCATCTTCCACAGCGATGTACACATCAAAGCGGACAGCTTTTCAGTGCTGATGTACAGAGAAGGATGTAGAGCCTCCTCATGTTCTTTAGGTGGCATGCTGTTCTTTCTGCAGCAGCTGATGGATAGAAATCTGCATCCAGCACGTTTAAAACGTATGCTGCAGCCATCTCTTCTTGACATGAAGGTTTCTGAGACAGAAAAGGTTTTATCATCCTCTGATGAAATGTTTTCTAAAAGGTGCACAGAGACGCAGGTCTGTCCCACACCCACTTGTTTTCCAGTGGGATTTAATACTGGTCCTGCAGGTCATGATCAAAACTTCATTTGAGCCTTTGGATCAGGTTCCACTTAAATTCTTGTCTCTTTAAACAGCACTGCTGCTGGCTTTAACACCCGCTAAGAGAGTGAGTGTTTTTATCTGCCTTCTCTGCCGCTCCGTCATGTCTCAGAATTCAGGCTGACGGTAGTTCAGCTGATTTAAGACCAAACCCAGCTTTTATGCCTAAAACATCACGAGCTCTTTTAAATCAAGAGTGATATCGTTGGAAGTTTTTTTTTTTTTCCTCCCCCCCACAGATCAGAAGAAGAAGCATCTTTTCATCTTTTCTGTCCGGTGCGGGCGTTGACGTGTTACATAGCGCGCACAGCTGTAATGCGTCAAACTCAACACTTGTTTGTGCATTATAGAGATGCATCTGCAGGTTGCCTGTCTTCCACCCAGCGCTTGTCACACTGGCTGTGTGAGGCCATTTCTGAAGCCTGCAAGCATCAGATTTAGAGCCTCCTGTCAACCTCAAAGCACACTCGACCAGGGGTATCACATATTCGACTGCCTTGCATAATGGTATGTCAATGCAGGACATTTGCACTGCGGCTGCGTGGTCAACACCCTGCTCATTCATTCGCTTTTATTTACGTGATGTGACGGCTTGTTCCATGACACATTCTGTCCTTAGTGTTCTAACAGAATGAATATTGTTGTTTTTCATGGAACTCTGTTTAAGCTCACTTCTGTCTGCATGCATTACAGTGTGAGATGTTGTTATCAGTCACAAGTTGTGTCTGTTTTTGGTTCTATTGTCATTAATCAGTTCATGACTATTGTTACCAATCAGTTCATTTGATCAATAATCAGTTCATTGTTTTTTGATCTGTTTATAATACTCAGCCATGAACCAGTTGGTTCATGCCCCCCCTCTTATTTTCAACATCCTTTCCCTGTTGAAAATTTCCGGGGCGTTCATGTTTTTGTCAGTACGCATAGTTACACAACATGCGTCTGTGCATGGCACATAATTACGCAACGCGTAGTTATGCACACGGGGAGCTGAGTGAAAAGACGTTTTTTGGGCAAGCTTCCGCGTCAAACTGTGTTCGAATGGACCCAGTGAGGCGAGGACCACATCGGCTTCGCCCTTTACCCACTAAAGCGAAGGCCTTAAAGGGCGAAGCTTATACGACATAGAACGTTGGTTACGTACTGTAACCCCAGATTCTATGAGTATAAGCGTAGCCCTTCAAGCGTCGGGCCTCACTGGCTCCTAAATGGCTGAAGAAAAAGCTATTTTGGGAGCCGATTTCCCGCTCTTAACGTAATTTATACGGACCGGGTGGGGCCCACACAGCAGGTGGGCGTGGACTAAATTTTTTCAGTGCTTATGCTGCGCATAACGGGATAAACCCACTAAAGCGAAGGCCTTAAAGGGCTACGCTTATACTCATAGAATCTGGGGTTACAGTACGTAACCAACATTTTCTGCTTATTAATGTCAAAACCATCAAATAAATGAGAACTAGTTCTGGATAAAGGCTGTTTTATTTTTTTTATGTTTTTAAATTTTGCAAATACTTGAGGCAGCTTTAATTATGGGCAACAAAAGGTTGTGTATTTTTCTTGATTAGTTTATTTAAAATTCTTTATTGTTAACTGGGTCAGCACGGTGGCACAGTTGGCAGAGCTGCTGCCTCCCAGCGAGAAGGTTGCCCAGGTTCAAACCCCGGTTCGGGGGCCTTTCTGGATGGAGTTTGCATGTTCTCTCCGTGTATGTGTGGGTTTTCTCCAGGTACTCCAGTTTTCTCCCACAGACCAAAACATGCACGTTAGGCTGATTGGTAACTCTAAATTGTCCCTAGGTGTGAGTGAGAGAGTGAATGGTTGTCTCATTTGTCTCTATGTGTCCCTGTGATGTACTGGAGACCTGTCATGGGTGTCCCCCACCTTTCGCACAGCGATCGCTGGAAAAGGGCACCAGTGACCCCTGCATCCCAAAAAGGAAGAAGCGGGTAATTATAATGGATTGTTAACTGTGCAGAACTGATGACACAGTTTGCAGCGTGCTGACAAATCTTAAATCCAAACTCAACACTTGACTCTTTGTTTCTGACCCAATGTGACTGTCAATCATGACGAGTTTGACTCGCACAAAATTAAATTAGCTTCCACAGCTTATCAACGTACATAAAAATTACTCACCATTGTAGCAGACATTGAGTTGAAATTGAACTATAATTTGATGTGGTAGTAGCTGAGGGGTATCCTCAACACATTTCCTGGGCCCTAGCAGAACATGCAAGGTTCTGCTTAAAACTTTGCAAGCCAATGTTTTAAGCAAATGATATGCATTCTGTTTAGGAATTCTAACCTAATATTGTGCATTTACCTGGTAGTGCAAAACACAATTAAAACTGCTGTATAGTTGGACTAAATGTCCTCATAACCCTCACAGTCTTTAACAACAGTTTCATTATAAGACAGCTGTTGTTCTGATGGGGAACTGCTGCCAGTGAGTACTGCTGCTTTGTCAGTATAAGTTTGGTCTGTCATGGTGTTCATTTAATGCAAGAGCAAAAGAGTTCTCTACAAATCATTGAACTCTGAGATGGTCAATGTTATTCACTTCATCTATGGATGGTTTTAGGGTTGTAGCTAATTGAGTGTACAGAGTAAAGTATATAAAGTTAACTGTTTTTATTATGCTTTTAACAAAGGGGACAAAATTAAATGACATAATTCTAAGAGTTTTCTGGACTGTTAATTGCCATTATCAGTTTAGCATAATTTGTATGTGTTTTGTTTTGTTTTTATTATAATATTTTGACTATGGGTGTTATTATTCTGGAAGTTATTCCTTACGAAATCCACCATGTTTAGTTAACAATTATATTTGTCAGAGATACAATAAAAATATATTTTTTAAAAACCTCAGGACCTACTGTTTCTAAGCTGCGTGTCATCATTGTTTTTCACCGACTTATCTTCCATACCATGCTGAGCCTGCCACACCTACAGTAAGTGTATCTCCTGGAAACTCATTCATTGATTTTGGTGGATTGTGCTTGCTGCTCATGCTTTCATAGTGCGAAAACAATCATTTCTGTTTGTCAAATGTCACATATCGATCAATATGAAATGCCAATTCTTTTGAGAGCAACACTTGTGTTGACAGATTTCTACTCTTTATTATTTCAGCTGCATCCTTCTTCAGGTCTTTGCACACTAACTTGCACAAAGTCTTGCACTTGTTTTGTTTTGTTACGCAGGATGTCCTTCCTGACACAACCATCAATCACTCAGCTACCACTTTGTTTGGAGCAAAGATCCAAGAAGCCTGGGGTGCAGCTGGTAGGGTTGAGAGCCTTGCTCAAGGGCTCACTGTAAGGCAAATGAGAGTGGAGGCAGGCATGGTTGCTTCACTTTTCCAACACAACTTTTTTATTATATTAAGATATAATATCTATCATTGGTTTCTGGAAAAGATTAATTCTTGTCATTTATAAAACAAACACATTACGTTCACATTTATGGAGCATTAATAATACAACCTTCATAATTCATACTAAACATCACAATTTAAAATAGTTTTACATTATTATTCGTCTCTATACTTTTCCCAGAATATAAAAATATTTTTTGCAGTGATATTAAATACATTAACTATGAAAAATAGACCTTAACATGTTTCCTGTGTTTAGAGAGATTAATTCCAGCATTGTATTTCCCCTGGTGAATTTGAGTTGAATTTGTCAAATTGTTGGAAAGTTGAAAGTGTTGCCGTAAGAGGAATGTGGCTGAAACCTGAAGACATTGAATGGATTGGGGTGTCGGATTGGTTGCTTAGCAACAACTGAGCTGATTATGGTACATGAGAGTAACCAGCCACACTGATTTATTGCCAGAAGCTGCTAAAAAGTAGTACAGGTAAACCTGGCAGATAATATGGACAGCAATTCAAAGCTAACAGTTCTGTGTCCAGGGTGCTATATGGTATATATTTGCAATAACATGACAAGGATTACATCATCGGTCATTAATCTTTCGTGCTTTACTCTAGCTTTCCAATCTGCAGCCTTAGTGTGTTCCTGATACTGTTTATTTACTGATAACAGTTTTGATGCTGCCTGTCATCTGTGACATCATCTCTTTAGCCCATTCAAATCAGGGTCATATCTTCAACAGCTGAACTAGGATAAATTTTATTGGACAGCTTCACAAGTGGACAACTCAACCAACGGTACACTGATTTCTTTATTTATTTCCATCCATCCATTATCTTTACCCCCTAATTCCTTTTCGGATCACGGGGGTCAAAGGTGCTCATGTCCAGCCATTACTGTGTGAGAGGTGGGGGACACCCTGGACAGGTCTCCAGTCCATCACAGGGACACATAGAGACAAACAAGACAAACAACCATACACTCTCTCACTCACTCCTAGAGACAATTTAGAGTTACCAATTAGCGTAACATGCATGTTTTTGGTCTGTGGGAGGAAACAACACATGAACAACACATCACACCTCCTGTAAGCCACACTGGACTCTTACTGCAGCACCTTCAGTTGTAGACTGAGACCACCGAGGTGCTCCACAGAACGCCACAGGAAGTCCTTCCTCCCTGTGGCTATCAAACTTTTCAATCCCTCCCCCTTTCTACACATAGAACAATAAAATTAATCCTGCACCACAAAAAAAACAACACTTTTTTGTGTTTCTGTCTGCACCTGACCTGTTTAGAACTTAATTGTTGGTATTTGTATAGTCTCTGTTATTATTATTTTATATAACTTAGCTGATTCCTTGTGTATGTTCCTTTGTACTGAAACTCTGGCACAACAATTTCCTGCAGGGTCAGTAAAGTTCTATCTAATCTTATTTTATCTTATCTTAGACACCGGAGTACAAGGAGAAAACCCATGCATGCACAAAGAACACTTGCAAACGCCACCCAGAAAGGCCCCTGGCTGGGATTTCAACCTGGCCGACCTGCTCGCTGAAAGGCGGCAGCTGTATGAACTGCACCACCACGCCTTTTTTTTAGACAAACATAAAAACTTGGGTGCCAGTGGGCAAATGGACTGTACTTACATAGTGCCTTTCTATCTGATCAAGACACTCAAAGCGCTTTACAACACAATCTGTGTCCTCATTTATCCATTCATCCAGCACTCTACTAGATATCTTCAAAGTTAATTGAACAAATCATTCTAAAGAGACTAATCAGAGCTTTAGATCACATTCATACACTGATGAGACACACATCGGCGGCAATAAGGGGTTCAGTGTCTTGCCCAGTGACATTCCGGCATGTGACTGCTGGTGGATTCAAATCCCCAGCTCTTACAATGGAGGACAACTGCTCTAAACACTCAGCCACAGCCGCTCAAGTTAAGACACCAAAATTTCAGCAGAGTTCACATGGGTACTGCAAAGCAAAGCCATTGCAATAATTATTTTAAGTGTTTTTAGCAGCAAAAAGGCGAAGTATAATTATTTTGAAGAAAGACTCAAAGAAAAATACAGCATGTTTGCAGCTACCTTGGGAGGATATCTATAGTTCATCACTATTTATTTTTTTTGTCTCCCATCACAAAGTGGAAAGGGTATTGGAAAAACCCTCTGTTTGTGCAAAGGGGATTGGAAATACCCTCTGTCCATGCATGTTGTAAGCATGATAACTTGAAAATTGGTGAGGTAACAACTTACATTTTGGCATGTGACCTGCATCTAGGCGTAAAACAGGTCTCTGTCAAAAACTGAGTTGCCATGTCAAAATACAAGATGGCCATCACTATATATATGTAAACCACCCACCCCAATCATTTGATAAAACTATGCTTTGCTTCAAATTATAGTTTCCTCAAATAATCGGGGTGGCCAAAGATTAATCTATGGTGGCTAAGATGGCCCCTCCCTTGTTCCACCATTGCACCTTGTCATGGACAAAATTGCTCCCTCATTTCCCAGGAACCATCATCACTCTGCACTGCCTAGGACAAGAAAAAGGAAAAAAAAATAACTTACCTCTGTTCTTAAACTTAGTATAACTTCTACACACATGAATATCTTGCACCAAAAACTTTAAAGTATGCCTATTCCCTGCTGGGCAGCAAAGTGGCACAATTCATAGAGCTGCTGCCTCTCAGTTTTAAGGTTGCTAGATTGAATCCCAGCCAGGGACCTTTTTTAGGTGGAGTTTGCATGTTCTTTCTGTGCATATGTGGGTTTTCTCCGGGTATTCTTGTTTCCTCCCACAGATAAAAAACATGCACGTTAGGCTGATTGCTAACTCTTGATAGTCCCTAGGTGTGAGTGAGAGCATGAGTGGTTGTTTGTCTCTATGTGTCCCTGTGATGGACTTGTGACCTGTCCATGGTGTACCCCTGATCTCGCATAGTGACTGCTAGACATGGGCACCAGTGACCCCCTGCGAACCAAAAAGGAAAAAGCGGGTAAAGGTTATCGGTATGTATGAATGGATGTATGGATGGATACATTTCCTCTTCAGTTCCAGTCCAGAAAAACTTGAAAAACTCATTTCAAAAACTAGAAACACTCACTATTCAAATCCCTCAGTGACGGGGGACAACTGCATTTCACTTGTGTCTTTTTTTAATGTTAGTCAAGAACACAGACACCTACTTGCAATGTTGTATACAGTTTTAACAGACAAGTCCAATACCTGCAGTAACTCAGATTAGTTGTTTCATTAATTCCCGAGGGAAACGCTGTATACAGCTCTATAGCTGTTGTTTTTATGCCCTGATTTATGTCCTGCTAGCTGAACTGTTTCATACATTCAACACAGACACATTTTCTTGACATGTTCCAGAGGGATTGCAAGTAAGAAAGAAAAACTTTTCCTCAAAAGATGACTTACTCAGTAACCTTGCTATCAAATAAGAAACCATTGTCATTGTTGAGATGAGAGTGGATATGCGTGCAGATAAAATCTTTTTCACCTATATGGATTATATGTAACACTTATTGTTGACAACAATTGAGCTTACAACCTTTTTTTACTCATTGTTGCATTCACTGAAGTACATATTACTAATTCTGAAGAGAATATTTTATTCTGTTGTTTGATGCTAATGATAAAATTAGAGTTGGTAATACTGATTAATAAAGAACTTTGTTTTTATCCAACTTTTCCATCAGATAGAAATTGGAACAACCTTGCATCACCTCCTCCTCTATTTACTGTTTCTCAGCGAAGCCTTTTCATCATCTGTAGACTCTGGCTCACTGGGACTCTGTCCTTTGATGGTATCAGATGAGCCGATATGTCTCATCTTTGCACGTAAAATTTAGATGTTGTTTACTCAGCTGTGTGATCAGATTTGATAATGTCACTTCAAACATGTTCCAATTCTGAATGTACCTCTGCAGAATTTACTGTGATGTGATCAGAGTTGAAGTTAGAACATATAGCCTGCAGTTTTATTTTAATGAATGAGTCTCGAACATATTTATTATAAGGAACATATTTTGGGGAGTGGTGGCGCAGAGGTTAGAAGATGGGCTTGTGATCGGAAAGTCATAGGTTCACCTCCTGGTACCGTCAGCATCGAAATGAGGGTGGAAAAGGTGAAATACCCACACCTCCCTCCACCCTCATTCGCCCCACCCTAGGCCCCTGAGCAAGGCCCTTAACCCCCACCATCTGCTCTCCAAAACAGGTCTCTCTTGAAAATGAGTTCTTGTGGCTCAATGAGACTACCTGGATAAATAAAGGGTAATGAAATATTTAACTTTCATTAAAACAAAAAAGTAACTGTTTGTTTTGAGCCTCATTAATGTCAGTAATTTCTGAGTTGGTGACCAGTTGGTGATTTGTTTGACATGAGAACTTTTTTTTTTTTTATCTGAGGGCAGACCTGCTGCTGACGTTTTGACTATTTACACAAGTATTAATTCTTGCAGCTGCTGAAGTGTGTGGCCCAGAATGTGAAGAAGTGATTGATACGAAATATTTAAAAATTAATAAATTAAAATGTGTCTGGGCATCACAGTGGCTCAGTTGGTAGCACTGTTGCCTGTCAGCAACAAGGTCGTTGGATCAAATCCAGGTCTCGGGGCCTTTCTGGGTGGAGTTTACATGTTCTCTCCGTGCATATGAGGGTTTTCTCTGGATACTCCGGTTTTCTCCCACTTATTGAAGCATGCATGTTATGCTGATTGGTAACTCTAAATTGTCCCTAGGTGTGAGTGAGAGAGTGAATGGTTGTTTGTCCCGTTTGTCTCTATGTGTCCCTGTGATGGACTGGAGACCTGTCCAAGGTGTACTCTGCCTCTCGCACAGTGATCGCTGGACATGGGCACCAGTGACACTTGCGGTCTGAAAAGGAAGCAGCAGGTAAAGATAATGGATGGCTGGATGGATGAAATGTGACTGACTTCCTGTGGTTCTAAAGAGTTTTGTTGTAATTCAGAGCTGCTTGCATTGTGGAAGAAGCTAAATCATGATCAGACTCCTGATGAAAACCATGAAATAGATTTTTTTTTTTTTTTTCAAAATCTTTATAAACATCATTCTGATTTTCCTCCCCAGTTTTACGTCACTGAACACAAATGATGTTTGCTCCACAGGTTTACCTGCCAGTCTGATGTTGATGCTGTTAAAGGTCACAGAACATGTTCATGATGTGATTAAAAAAATGTAACATGCATGCTAATAAATCAACCTTTGTTGTAATATCAGGCTCTGCTGTCTTATTTAGACAGGCTTACATAATTTCCTCTCCATGAATCAAAAATGATGCATTCAGTTTAAACAGTCTCCTTAACATTTATTCAGAAGATTCACACACAAACCAGACGTCCATACTTTTGTTGCAATGTTGCATTACAGCAAAAATTCCACCCGGACTGCACATATATTTCTTTAGACGTAATTTTTTTCACCATAATTTAACATTTTTGTGAACAAACTGATTTAATTTAGACATAAACTCAGGATGTGTCTCTGAAAAGCTTCTGCTTTTACTGCAGTCTCTTGTGTATCTGTGAGGATTCAGTTTATGTTGTCTCCATGTTCTTGCAGGCAAGCTGAGAGTGCAGGTCCCACACAGGTGTGACCTGTTAGAGCTGATTGCCACCAGGGTATGTAGGAGGAGCTGATCCAGTACTTGTTGGTGATCTGTTTGCTCACAATTGGTGAGCAAATGCTGGGTGCTGGTTGAATCCATCATTCAGTTGGTCCACGTACACATCATGGTGTGTCATTTTGTGTTCTGGTTGACAGGACCTCGTTCTCTATAAAAAGATTCAAGTTTGAAATTATATTCTGTCCTCAGTTTCCAAGTGAGTCCAAGTTTCCCCTCCTCTATAAATTAACTAATTTCACATATTCACATTGAGTCAATGTGTACTTTCTTGGTCCTCTGGGTACTTGAGTCCTGTGAAGCTATTAACACTTTATATCACCAATCATGCCATTAATTATGACAGTATCTGCAGTATATAAAAACATAAACTGACAAATATTTAAAATATGTGATTAAACAAACACTTAGGGTGCATTCACACTAGCCCTGTTTAGTCCGCTTTAATCGAACTCTAGCTCGTTTTCCTAGAAAGTCCAGTTCGTTTAGGGAGGTGTGAACGCGCCATCGAACTCTGTCACGGAACAAAAAGGCGAACTCTGGCCCGGGCTGAAACCTAAGTCTCGGTCCGGTAGAAGTGAACTCCAACGCGGTTCGAGTACAGTGTGAATGTAAACAGACCGGACCCGCTCCGCAGGGTAAACAAACACACATTCCTCTGACCTTATATGGAGCCATCAGCTGCCTTGTGTGGAAAAACAATATTCTCCATGGTCTTTGGTCTCATCTTCTGCTCATGCTAAGTCCATTTTTGAAAAATGACAAAATACAACTCCTAAAACTGCTAAACTTGATGCCACTTCATGAATATTGGTCCCCAACCGAACCGAGTCTACCGGACTATCTGGTGTGAAAACGACCTTAATGCTTTGAAAATACCTCAGAAGAAAAATTATAAAGCTATCAACATTTTCTCAGACATATCCTATATTTTCATGACTGCATAGCCTTTTGAACATAAATGGACTTGCACTCTCACAGTTGCTTTTAGAATGTATGACTTGATTTAGAGCCCTGTGATGGACTTGTGGCCTGTCCAGGTTGTACCCCGCCCCTCGCACAATGATTGCTGGACATGGGCACCCGTGACCCAAAATGGAAGAAGCGGGTAAAGAAAATGGATGGATGGATGGATTATTTAAGAGTAATTTGCCAAGACAGGCACTCTAGAATAGTGGCAAGCAGTGCTTCAAATATGACAAGTCAGCTTGTGTTCTAATGAATCAATGTAGAACTGTTTTTGCAAAGCTGAAAAAAAAAGATGTTCTCAGATCAGGAGCTGTAGAGGCCACACTGGCTCCCATTTGTTAGGAAAAATGAGATTGTTGTAATTTGTGTGTGTGTGTGTGTGTGTGTGTGTGTACAGTAGCATGTCATGATGTGTATGAGTTAGATTTAACAAGGTTGAGTCAGGTCCTTGGATCCATCTAGATTGTGTGTGTTTTTGTTTTTTTGTTTTTTTTGGGGGGGGTGGGGGGTGAGAAAGAGAGAGATTTTCTTCCACCTTCTTGGTAGATTTGAGTAGCCATATTAACCTCTCATCACTCTGAGCTCATCTTTTTGCTTTAGAAAGCAGTAAAATTATCAGTAAATGTCAGTGTTCCTTTGAGAAACTACCAATATTTTATAGTTAAACTTCATCCCCAAACAGGGAATGTAAGATCTAAACTTGGGACGCTCGTCCCACTTTAATGTGCACTACAAAGACCCCTTTAAACTCGTAATAAAATTTCCATGGTGATTCACCGATCTGTTGTAAAATGCACTTCACAGTTGTGTAAAAAAGACACACAAAAAAAAAACCCTTGTATGACACTTTCTAACGGGCAGCACGGTGGCGCAACTGGTAGAGCTGCTTCCTCTCAGCGACCAGGTCCCTGGTTCAAACCCCGGTCCAGGGGCCTTTCTGGGTGGAGTTTGCATGTTCTCTCCGTGCATGCGTGGGTTTTCTCCGGGTACTCCGGTTTCCTCCCACAGACCAAAAACATGCATGTTAGGCTGATTGGTAACTAAATTGTCCCTAGGTGTGAGTGAGAGAGTGAATGGTTGTTTGTCTCGTTTGTCTCTATGTGGCCCTGTGATGGACTTGCGACCCGTCCAGGGTGTACCCCGCCCCTCGCACAGTGATTGCTGGACATGGGCACCAGCGACCCCCGTGACCCAAACTGGAATAAGCGGGTAAAGATAATGGATGGATGGATGGATGGATGGACACTTTCTAACGTAAAAAGATGAATGTTTGTGTTTGTGGAAGTAGACACACAAACATTCATGTGGTCATGATAGTGCCTTAACTATTCTTCTGTTTGGTTTTGTTTAATTCTGTACAGTATTTGTCTTGCATTTTGCTAAACTTTACTCGCCTAAGCAGTTCAGTTGTAAACACAAATTAAATACAACGTGTGGCAACGCGAGGATATAAGAATGAAGGGAGAAAGTCCTTTATAATAATTTGGTGTCATGGTGGCTTGGTCGAGCGGTTTCCTCTATTCAAGAAGGTCACCAGGACGAATCCCAGCCGGATGCATTTCTGGGTGGAGTTTGCATGTTCACTCTGTGCATGCGTGAGTTTTCTCCGTATACTCCGGTTTCCTCCCACAGACCAAAAACATGCATGTTAGGCTGATTGGTAACTCTAAATTGTCCCTAGGAGTGAGTGAGAGAGTGAATGGTTGTTTGTCTTTATGTGGGTCTGTGATAGACTGGAGACCTGTCCGGTGTGTCCCTGTCTCTTGCACAGTGACTGATGGATATTGGCAGCACCAGTGAACCATGCAACTGGAAAAAGAAGAAGCGAGTAACACCCAATTTAAAAAAAATAATAAAATAAAACAGGAAGTCAGTCCCAGCAGTACTTCCTTTTGATTTTATCCTCAAATGGTGTCCCTATTGAGTTTGTCAATTCCTATAAATATTTGGGTATCTTGGTCGACTCGCATCTCTCTTTTTAAGCTTCACGTGGAAAACCTAGTAAGGAAACTGAAAGTTAAATCTGGTTTATTTTTCAGAAATAAATCCTGTTTAACTCTGAATGCTAGGAAACGCCTTGTAACTGCGACTTTCCTTCCCTCCATTGACTACAGTGACATTATTTACATGAACGCTGCTACAAGCACCCTGCAGATTCTGGATGCTGCCTATCATGGTGCACTATGATTCATAACTGGCTGTAACTGCCATACTCATCACTGCACCCTGTATTCACTGGTTAACTGGTCATCATTAACTTGAAGCAGACTCTCTCACTAGTACATTTTCATCTTTGAAATCACTTCTTGGTCTGCTGCCTTCATACTTATCCTCCTATATGTCTTTGTGCGAGTGCAGCTACAGCGTGCACTCCTAGGACATTATTGCATGCAGTGTCCCCTCAGTGCGGACTGAACTAGGCAAAAGGGTCTTCTCCTAACCTGCTCCTGTTTCCTGGACTATTTTGCAAGAAGATCTGAAGCTATGAACCTTGACCTCTCTAAGTGGCTTTAAACATCTGTTAAGTTCCTGGCAAAACCAAGGCAGACATGTTCCTGTTTTTAGTTTTTTACACCGCCTTACAATCTAGCTGGGTTTTTTTTTGTTACTTTTTCCTTTTGTCTGTCCTATTGGTTGCCATTTTATTTTAATTTGTAAAAAATAAAAATAATAATAATTTGTATGCCTCTTTTATGATTGTCTATTGTTGTCGTTATCTACTGTTGTCATCACTCTTTGTTAAAGAAATTAGGTCTCTCTTGTAAATGAGTCCCTGAGACTCAATGGCATTAACTTGTATAAGTAAAGGTTGAATGAATGAATAATTGGTGCTTTATCACACTGATGGGACTCACATTGGAGGCAATGAGTGTCTTGCCCAGGGACACTTCAGCATGTGACTGTTGTGAACTCGAGTCCCCAACTCTTGCATTGAAGGATGACTGCTCTAACAACTCGGCCACAGCCACCCAGTGTGTGTAAGGTAAATGTGTTGTGGCAGGTCTACAGCTGTCGAGTTAGGATTTATCATCTGTAGAGCCACACCACCCTCTCAGAAAGAGACACCATTACTGTTCTGATTATGAATCTGTTAAAATAAGATATTCTTCCAGTCTGTGGGAACAGACGTCATATTTTATGAAAATATTATTTGTTTCAGCTCACAAACTTCCTAAGTCGACATAAAGTAATAAGAAGTTATTTTGTATTAACTTTTTCACCTGCCAAAGTGAACTCACTAGCACAAGGCCTTCTTATGAAACTGAGATCTTTGTCCTAAGCGACTTTTCTATGAACCTAATCTTGATGTTTTGAAACATCTGATGGTGTCATTACCTCTCCTTATCCAAAAGGGATTTTTTTTCCCACAAATGTGAGTCTGGGATGGTACAATAAGTTCTTTGTTCAACTTGACCTTCGTTTGTAGGAGACCCACATTTCAACAGCGATTCCTTTAGTCACCTGCATGCTATTTAAATATTAAGATGTCAATTCAATGTCATTTTCATATTAATGTTCATGAGAAATGTGTGTTTTAAGTCATCTTTATGATGATATAACTGTCTATTTTGTCATTTAGAATGAAACTTTTAAGGCAGAGAAATAATGATTGTAGATTAAATTAGAAGTTCCTTTATGTGTAACAAAGACCTAAGTTTTAAAACTTCCCTAAACCTCTTTTTGAGAAAGTTAACAACCATGCCCCTTTTCTCATGGGTGAGCCATTTATCAGTCTGTATAACACTGCGTGAGTTGTGTTAAGTTTTACTTCAGTTGAGTAGAGTTAAGCTTCACCTTTGGAGAAGACATCTCTAGCAAAAGAGAAAAGAAAATTTTCTAACTGTAAAGTTAGTTTTATTTAACAAATCAGCCAAACTTTCAAGGAAATATGACAACCTCTGATGAGTTCCAGAACTGCAGCAACTCAGCAGAACCCAGCACCTGACCAGAGCCAGTCATTTTCCCAGCGTGCACAACTGTGAGTAACCTATCCCAACAGCTAACCATAGAACCAGATCCAGAAAGAAGATGACCTTTTGATATTTTACACAAACAATATAATATAAGGCAATCCTACAACATTCTCACTGAGAGGTAACAGCTCTTAACTATGAGGTGCCGTGTAGGACATAATCAGTATTGTCTCACACACACTACTATTGTCTCTCACACACACTAGTATTGTCTCTCAATACTAGTGTGTGTGAGAGAGAATACTAGTGTGTGTGTGTGTGAGAGAGAGAATAGTAGTGTGTGTGTGAGAGACAATACTAGTGTGTGTGTGAGACAATACTAGTGTGTGTGAGAGACAATACTAGTGTGTGTGAGAGACAATACTAGTGTTTGTGAGAGACAATACAGGTTATGTCCTACACGGTACCTCATACTAATCACTGCACTGCCTCACAAGCTCTTGAGTGTAGCACAAAGTTTAAGGATTATACCATACCACGTCTAGTCATATTATCAAACTTTTAGGTCCAAAAGTGTTTTATTTGTTGGTTATTGTGTGAAAGAACTTGGATGTGTCATTCTGACTGATCTCATGTTGGTTTGCAGTCAAATCATCAAATCTTTTAATTTAGTGAAGCCATGCAGTGTTTGTGTGTGTGTGTGTGAGAGAGAGAGAGAATGTGAGCATATCTGTGTATGTTCTTGTAAGATGGAATGTATTTATGTCTTACAGGTCTCATGAGTGACTTTTCATTACTTATTAATCATCTTTTCCTCTTTGCCTCAGTGTCTAAAATCATTCTCCTTTGCCTTTTTCACACAACTGATTAATGCTTTCCATTTGTCCCAGTTGCCAACACAACATCATCATGATGCACGCACACACACACACACCTTATATACACAAAAATGGCACTATTCTCTACAATTTACAACTTACAGACATAAGCATTATTATTACAAACCAGGGATTATAAACTGACAAGAAATACTGTCCTCATTTCCAGAATGGAAGATGAAAGCATGTGTACACAAGAGGGAAGGAAAACTCATTTTTACTAAAATTTTCTTGTCAAAAGATGTGTTTTCAACCCAAAGGTAGAGTCTTTAAATCAGTCCTTATAAATGTAGAATCTGAAGAACAAGACAAGATGTGTTCCACTTTTGGGGATATTATCCCATTCATGTGCAAATATTCAAACAGCAGATTTGGGGCTTTAAGCCTCCAGATATTGCTGAATCTGTCAGTGTCTGTCACTTTGTTGATCTGCCTGTCTCTCTTCCCATTTCTTAATCCTTCTGTTTCCAAATATGAGAGCCATGTGAAATATTTCTGCCAGAAAATCTGCAAACCAATGCACTTGTCCATGTGGATTTTATATTCTCTGTAGGTCAGGGCTGAAAAGAAAGTCTTGAAGTTTAATGTTTGATGTACGGGAGGATTTGTGTTCCCTAGTGTGTCTCCCTCTTGTGGTATTTTCCAGCTTCTGCCACTCCCACCTGTTCCTAATTGTCTTTTCCCCAGGTGTCTGTCATTATCTGTTGTTAGTGTTGTGTACATACAGTAAGTTTGTATGTTCCTCGTGTCCATGCATTGTCTTGTATGGTGTCCAGTGTCTGCCTCCCTATATAAGTTTTGTATGTAAGTTTTGCTGCCACGTCAGCTCTTTGTCTATTTTAATAAATTACTTATACATTATTTCTGAGTCCTACGAGTCCAGCCTGCACATGGGTTCTACCAAACTGCAGAAACTTCATAATGTATCTATTAACAACTGGCAAAACATTATTTAGTGTGTGTGTGTTGGGGTGTGGGTATTTGTGTCTAAAAACCTTTTTTTTCACAGTGATGGGATTAAATGTTTTATTACAGTTCAAATATGTACATACAGTACATATATACATACAATACACACAAATATAATATATGAGGGTATTTTCAATTCTTCTTTCACTCAGCAACAGGGGACGATGTAATATATTTTCATATGAAAACTGAAAAATGTCTGTTTGATCTAATTCACATACTGTATTTTCTGTCGTACACATCGCACCACCCTATAAGTTGCATCAGTACAAATATGTCTAATGAAGTGGAAAAATCCATAAATCGCTTTGCTTCACCTTATACGTCACATCTATTATGTGTCACCGCTGAAGCGTCGCATTTGTTACTCAACACCACTGACAACCCGGAAATGTGGGCCAGTGTTGTGCCAAATGTCGAATGGCTGCCAAATGGTGGCCATGAGAGCATGCATGGGAGGACTTTTAACAAGAATTTAACAAGATTAACACTTAAAAACAATAATTTGTTTGCTCGAAATTATAGTAAAGGTGTGTCTCAGTCTAACGTGTGCTTAATAAATGCACTTTGACAGTCAAATCAGCTGTATTTCAAAAGCCGATACGTGGAAATAAGCTCATGCATGGTAGGACTTGCTGTGCATTTCTTGGAAATTTAACAAGATAACTACCTAAAAACATTTGTTTGCTCGACTTTATAGTAAAGATGTGTCACAGCTGAACCTTTACTTAATAAAGGATTACTTAACCAAGGACTTTAACGGTCAAATCATCTGTATTTCAAAAGTATTTGCTGCCTCTGAGCTCCGGGAGCGCGCAGACAAAGAGGAAATCAGGAAGGAGGAACGCCACTCATTATTCAAAATTTAACAAGATAAGCACCTAAAACAATTATTTGTTTGCTCGACGTTATAGCAAAGTTGTGTCTCAGTTGAAATTTTACTTGATAAATGCACTTCAGTGTTCAAATTAGCTGCATTTTGTCAGGGCAGTGCAGCAAAATGAGACTGATTTGACTTTTGCTCCATGCGAGCTGGACAAAGGTGGAAGGCTCTGGGAGACAGATTGTGTCATTAATAGCTACTTTTCCCCATTACATGACACAATGGCATGCCATACTGCTCGAGTGCCATCTAGCGACTGAAAATGGTAGTGTTCAATATTTTCAGTCAGAATGAATGAAAACTGTAATATCTCAGCCAAAATTTGGTTTTATAAATGTGTGTGTGGGGGGGGGGGATCCATAAATAAGTCACTTCGGTGTATAAGCAAGGCAAGACATTTATTTTCTAAACATAACGTCCCAGTGGCTTTTAAACCCCAAAATACATTACGGCAAAGACTGGTTCATCCCAAAGATCCAGTCCCCCGGCACAAACAGAGCAATGTTGTGTATGCTGTTCAGTGTCAGGAGGGCTGTGATCAGTCTTACATCGGGGAAACTAAACAGCCACTGGCCAAAAGGATGGCCCAGCACAGAAGATCAACATCATCAGGCCAGGATTCTGCGGTCTACACTCATCTCCAGGCCAGTGGTCACTCTTTCAAGGATGAAGATGTTCACATCCTGGACAGAGAGGAACGATGGTTTGAGAGAGGAGTAAAGGAGGCCATCTTTGTGAAAAGAAATTGTCCATCATTAAACAGGGGTGGAGGCCTCCGGGTTCAACTGTCCCCCTCTTACAATGTTGTGATTGCTAGTATCACTCAGCCCTCTGTGAGTAGTAAACAGCCATCAGTGTGCTAATGATCCATTGTTAGGCTGATGATCCTTCTTGAGCATGAGATCAGCTGGTTTTGGTTGTCAGCAGCAAACTGGTTGATCCACTCTGAGAAGGTGCTATTTAAGAGACTGAGCTGAAAACAGCACCTCAGACTGAGGAAGTCTCTTGGATGAGAGACAAAATGTTTCTATATTTTTTTGCTTTGTTTTTTTTTTTGTTTTTTTTTTTGAATGTCCAGAAGACCAGATTGAACTTTTTTGGAATCATTCACTTTCCGACTCACACCTAGGGACAATTTAGAGTTACCAATCAGCCTATGCATGTTTTTTGGTCTGTGGGAGGAATACCAGAGCACCCGGAGAAAACCCACACATACATGGAGAGAACATGCAAACTCCACCCAGAAAGGCCCCTGGACCAGGGTTTGAACCAAGGACCTGCTCGCTGAGAGGCAGCAGCTCTACCAGTTGTGCCACCGTGCTGCCCAAGTTGTCCATCCATCTTCTTTATTTTTTTATTTTATTTTAATTTTATTTTATTTTAGGGTCAACAGGGAGTTGGTGCCTCAAGTTATTTTGTGAATTTTTATTTTTATTTTATTTTTATTTTTTTTTATTTTTTTTTTGGGGGGGGGGGGGGTTACAGCAAGAAAAAAAAAGTTTTGATATTTTTACAACTAGACAAGAACATTAGTTCTTCAGTTGAATTTAGTCTAACCACTTACTTTATTAAAGTTCTTATTTGTTGAAACGTTTCACAAAAAGAACATGTCCAGAGGAACTGATTCAGAGGAACCCTTAATTGCCCCAATATGGGCCTTTGAGTAAGGCCTTTAATAAACTGCCTCTCCCCATCTGCTCCCCGGGGTGCCTGATTAGATAGTAGCAGTTCTCTGCTCCACACGTGGTCTGTTGTTGCATCAGGAAGGGCATCCAGCACAAAAACAATTGCCAAGTCTTCATGAAAACTAATTTGCTTTGGCAACCCCTGACAAAGGAAGCAGCCCCAAAACAAACTAAAAAAAATATTTATGATAATCTTAACCAATTGAAGGGCAAACTGTTTTTATTTTATTGTTTTTCTTTGTTACGCAACTGTAAGATGCTAATACTATGACTGTGTGCTTTATTTTGCTGAGTCTTTTCTAATTTTCCATTTCACAATTTTATGAAAAGCTTGCCAGTTGAATAAACTCAAGCAACACCCAGAATGTTTTAAGAGCAAGAGTGAGTGGATTTGTATTCCAACCACACAGTGAACCACTTGATTTCAATGATTAATCTTGCTCAGACTGAAGGTGTGTGAATCTGGGCATTCAGCTTTTGTGCTGTATGTTTTGTTGTGTTTTCTGTGTTTAGAGAAGGTCACGATGATCTTTTCACTGTTATACTGAAGAGAAAAGCTGCCCACCACCAGCTGAGCCTAAGCTAACTAAAGACTGATGGCACCCACACTAACTGTGTTATTAAAATGCAAAGGTGTTTCTCACATAATTGATTATATTTCTGGATGTTGGGGAGTGGTGTGGGTGGTAGTTATGTGACATGTCCTGTATACATATTTTCTGTCATTAATTTTTATATTAGCAGCAACTGCAGCTTACTAATACAGTCCACAAGTACTTGGTTAAATGAGCTCATTTGGAGCGCGTTAATCTCATGAGCAATTAAAGATGCAGTAATACGAGGTTCTCCATCTCTGTGCTTACTGCAGGGAGGGGCAGCATGAGAGTCATGTTGTACAGAAAATAATCAAGATGGATAACATTCCTCCTTTTTCCTATTTTCCATTATATATTTCAAGGAGTCAATGTTCTTTATTGTTGTTCGCATCACATGTGGTACATGAGGTGGAACAAAATTGTGTACACAAGGTCCCAGATACATCCAACAAAAGTATAAAACGTAAAAGAAAAACAGTACCGATAATAAGATCTAAGATATGAAATAAGAAAAACATTAAACTAAAAACACACTAAGCACTAGTAGTATAAAACAATACACTGAACAGCAGCACCAACATAAGTCTGTATGAGCAGATGAGTACGAATGACCACAACAGTAGTATGAAACAAATCAGCAGCTTCATGATGTGATTTTTTTTCACAGCGATTATCCTGGTTAGAGATTCATGAGTCTAACAGCATCAGCATAGAAGCTGTTCCTCAGTCTAGTGGTTCTACACTTAATGTTCCTCAACCTCCTTCCTGAGGGGAGCAGAGCAAAAAGTGTGTGTGCTGGGTGAGTGGGGTCCTTCATGATGCAGGTGGCTCTCTTCCTGCATCTGGATGTGTAGATGTCTGTGATAGTGGGGAGGCTGACTCCAACAGACTTCTGTGCAGCCTTCACCACTCTCTGCAAAGCTTTCTTTCTGCAGCTGTGCAGCCTCCATGCCACACGTTGATGCTGGAGCACAGGATGCTCTCCGCACCAGCTCGCCTCAGCCATTTCAGGAAGTAGAGTCTCTGATGTGCTTTCTTGATCAGGCTGGTAGTGTTGTTGCCCTAGGTGCACACCCAAGTACTTGTAGCTGGAGACCACTTCCACCGCAGATCCTCCTATGTTCAGGTGTGTGTGTGTGTGTGTGTGTGTGTGTGTGTGTGTGTGTTGGGGGTGGGGGTGGAGGTGAATGTGTGTTTTGTTCCGTCTGAAGTCCACGACCATCTTCTTTGTCTTCTTCACATTGATGTGAATGTTGTTCTTCCTGCAACAGCTCTCCAGGTGTTCCATATCCTGCCTGTAGCTGGACTCATTGTTGTTTGTGATGCATCCCACCACTGCTGTATCATCTGCAAATTTTACATTAGCTATGTTTACATGGACATTAGCTATGCTTACATGGACATGGAAGTAATCAGATTAAACGGCCATTTGGAATAAAAATGTGTCATGCAAACACCCCATTCTGATTATTTTTTATTTATTCAGCTCGATCCGAAAGAATTTGTAATCAGAATGAGACAGGTGATTTATGCCGATTCATAATCCAAAAGGTGTGCATGTAAACACAATCTGTTAATTTTTTTCCCGATCGTGAAAAACTGACCTGACTGCGCATGTGTGACCTATGTCATTTCTGCCTGGCTAATGCTAATAATATTAGCATGTCAGGGAAGCAAAATTGGTCGGGGAGTGACAAAACATTTCTTCTAGAAACTTTGACAGAGCTCAAAATTATCTGTATTACCTATAGCTCAATCAGGGAATGCAGTAACATCTCTACCGTCATTAAAACCTGTCGCGGGTCCATTTTGGGCGCTCAGGTTTGTTTACGTTTATCCCGTAAGTAAACCAGAAGTAGAACTACTTCTGTGTGAGTTTTTTTAAGGAGAGTTTACCACACTACGCATGTCAGTATGTCTGTTCAGAATAAAAGCTCGCTGCATGTAAACGCTTGTTGTGAATGGATTGTGCACATATAAACGATACATTTGAATTATTTAATCTGAAAACATTTTGAGGTGAGGGCTATTGGCCGATATTCATTCAGACAAGTCACTTTAGAGCTCTTTGGGATTGGGATGATGGTGGTGGTTTTCAGGCAGGTGGGAACTATTACCAGGGTGAGTAAGGAGTTGAAGATGTTGGCCAGCACCTCGCAGAGGTGATTGGCACAGTCTTTCAGCACTTTCCCGGGGATGTTATCTGGGCCAGTTGCTTTGTGAAGATTAAACCTTTTGAAAGTTCTCCTTACTTTGGCTGAGATCACGCTGAGAAACTCTTCATCGGTGGCGAGGTGAGTCAGGTGCTGGGTGGTCTGTTCGGGTCTTCAAAGTGTGCGTATAGGACCTGTGAGGGCATCGGGCAGTGATGACTCTAGGGCATTGTTCATTTCTGCATTTATAATCTGTTATACACTTAATGCCCCTCCACATGCTCTGTGGGTCTTGTGAGGTGAATTGACCCTGGATCCTCTCTGCATATGTGGCCTTGGCCCTCTTAATACCAGCAACCAGCTATTTCCTTATCCTTCTAAGCTCCTGTGAATTGTCAGACCTGAATGCAGTGTTCCTGGCTTCCAGCAGGGTGCAAACCTCTGCATTCAGCCAAGGCTTTCTGTTCAGGTAGCTTTTAATGTATCTGGTGGTGGTGACATTATCAGCACATTTGCTAATGTACCCCAGGAATGAGGGTGTTTATTCCTCCAGGTTTAGCTCCCCCTCATTTTCAGCAGCTTCTCTGAAGACCTGCCAGTTTGTGCTAAACAGTCTTTCGATATGGTGTTGTAGGGGGATATGGGGCTGGATATATATTGTAAATTATCAGTTATGAGTTAAGCTCATAAGATATGCATTTATTATGCAAATAACCTTGTTTGGGCACCACTTCAGAGGAAAAATCAGTCTCTAACCCCAAATTAAATGTAAACTGAAACATGATTTCTTTTCTCATGTTTAAAGGGCATCAAATCAGTTAATACACACAGATATGCCAAAACAATCACACATTTAGTTGATTTTATGTATTTTATTACAAATATAATAATCTGTGATATATCTGATGAAGATTATACATGACAAAATTTAACTGAATAACAAAATAGCTTTGCATCAAAGGTCTAGTTGGTTATTCAAATCAGTGAAACTTAAAAAGGCAGATTTTGGACTGGTTCTGTTTGTGAAGTAGTTAAAATTTGTGTCTAAACTGAGTTAGGACCATCCCTCTTCTGAGAGGTGGACCAAAGTCAATCTGTAACACACAGACAATTAAGTAAGTTTCACTTCTTTTGGCTTTACTTCTTCTTCTACAAGCACTTCTGCACTTCTACTTCTTTATCAACGACTCAACACACTTCAACTGGACTTTGAACAAACTTCAGAGAAAGACGCATCCTCCTAGAGAGACATCCTAGGAAGAGAATTAAGAAGCAGCCTTTCTGCAGACATTTTAGGACGAGAGAACCTGACTGAACCAAAACAATCACAATGCAAAGTGGTAAATCCCAGCTTACTTCAGAGACAGTGGCCGGACCTTCGTCCCTCCAACCGATGATAGGTGACTTTTGAGGAAAAAAAATCAGCCTCTCAGTCACCGGAGCATCTCAGGCCTTGCTGGTATCATTTTAAGCAGCTGTGGAACATTCTGACATCTCGTTCTGGTGAGAGAGACTCTTCAATGCACTTCTGGTGATCATACATCACTACTGCAAACCTAGTTCTTTGTCATGTTTTATAAAATCTAAAGTCTATTTTCTCTGTCTGCCTTTAAAAGTTACTCTTCTTTTAAAAGAGAAAAATAAGACAAATGATTATCTTAAAGAATACTTAACACACATTTTCATGAATAAACATTCAGGTATGACATATTTTGAAATAACATGCAATGTTGATCAAAAGGTGTTGCTGTTCATCTTCTGAAAAGAAAATGTCATTAACAAAGGGTTCTTTAAAATGTGTTATCTGCATGGGAACCCATCCTGGGAGTAATACTCCTTTTTGATAAAGGTAAAGTATCAGCAGATGTTTCAAACTTCGAGGTCAGTTGAACCAAAACTCATTAAAACAATATGTCCGTTTCATGTGAAATGAGTTCATATTGGCAAAGGTTAACACAGTGAGAGGTTTTGTTTTTTTTATACATTCACATTAGTGTCAACTAAGAAGTTTGTGAGTGGAGTTGAACACCTGTAAAACAAAGTCTGTTTTTTTTTTTTTTCTTACCCTGTATTTATACAGGTAGTTTCATTGAGCCACGAGAACTCATTTTCAAGAGAGACCTGTTTAGGGAGCAGATGGTGGGGGTTAAGGGCCTTGCTCATGGGCCCAGATTAGGGCAAGTTTGTTCCCAAGGGAATAGATGCATCTTGTTTTAAACAGTTTCAAACACAAAAACACAAGAATGATGTTTGTTTGAGATGAGGTGAACTCTTTCTGTTTGAACTGAGATGAACTGTTTTCTGAGAAGAGGTGTTCTTTTCTGAGGTGGTGTTCCCCTACAGTGTCACTATTCTTCATCCAAGATTTAACTTTCTTTTGTATCAGTCTGGAACCTCTCAGCAGGGGGAGGTAAGTAGGGGCCACGGAGATATGTTCAAAGAGTCTTAGGTGGGGGTAGAGTTCGGCTTTGTATGCATCTCGTACGTTTGAGTAAACACGGTCCAGCGTGTTGTTTCCACGTGTTGGTATGGCCACGTGCAGATAAAATCTTGGTAGGCAGTCCTTTTTACATTTATGTGATTAAAGTCACCAACCACCATGTAAAGAGTCTCAGGGTGTTTGTTTTGCAACAAGCTAAAATTTCTTGCAACACCTGCAGAGCATCTATAGCATTAGCATCCAGGGCTATGTAAACAATTGCTATGAACACCACTGTGAACTCGCAGGGTAGATTGTAGTCAACATTTCACTGTTAGCTGCGCCAAAGCCTTGGAGCATGAGTTGTTTATCAGCTCATGTTTATCAGCTGTTTATAATAGTACTGTTTGTACACCAGCTTTTATTCACGTAAAATTTGAGATTGTTAATACATATGTATACATACACCAATCACTGAGGCACCCTGATAATAATAGCCCTACTTAAGCAAGGTTTGTATAACAGAAAGTCCATCATGCTGAGAAATTTAACATTAAGAAAAGCCTTTCCTGCTGAGAGAGAGCAAGGGGAGTGATGGCGCAGAGGTTAGAGAGGTGGGCCTGTGATCCGAAGATCGCCAGTTCATGCCCCAGCCCCGACAACATCAAAAATTGTGGGTGGGGTAGGTGAAGCACTCACACTTGTCCCCACCCTCATTCGCCCCACTCTGGGCCATGAGCAAGGCCCTTAACCCCCATCTGCTCCCTAAACAGGTCTCTCTTGAAAATGAGTTCTCGCAGCTCAATGAGACTGCCTGGATAAATAAAGGGTAAATAAAAGCTGCAGTCATATTTAATTGAGCAGGTATCACCACAGATAAACCAACAATTTATTGAGGGATAATGTAACTATGTATAACCAGTGTATTCTAGAATTGCACCGCTCAAGGTGGCTTCATGTTTGAGAAGCTCTGCTACATTCATTCTGGGATGTTGCTTTTGAAAACCTTGGTTTCTCTTTTTCTGTATGTGGATCACTTTTTTTGGATGGTGGTTTCCTCTGATGTCAGATGATGTGTAGCTGGAAGGATTTTTACTGAAACCTTTTTATTTTTGAATATTTTTAATGATGCGTAACCATGGCAACAATGTTTTTTTACAACTGGAAGCTGCTGATTAACATCTCAAAGCTCATAATACCTCAACTACAGCCCCAAATCCCAAATGATTTGTAAAGGAGGTGCCGTGGGTGCATCTCCATCTACCTGGTGGCAGTGCTCGAGTATCTGACCGCCGAAATCCTGGAGCTGGTGGGAAACACAGCTTGTGACAACAAGAAGACCAGGATCATCCCCCAACACATGCAGCTGGCTGTCTGCAATGATGAGGAGCTCAACAAGCTGCTGAGAGGAGTGACCATCGCACTGAAAGGCATTCTGTTCAACATTCAGTTGGTCCTGCTGCCTAGGAGGACCGAGAGGCTCACCAAGTCCAAGTAAAGCGATCAACATTTATGGCCAGTTTCTTCAGATCCGCTATAAGACTGACCACCACAAGAGATCCTTCCTGCCCACAGCCATTAACATCTAGAACAATTATTTAATGAAACCAGTAGAATGAGCTACAACATTTAATTTTCCTCTGGTAAGTATTTTTGAATTGAATTGAAATCTCATTACTGTATATGTGTTAGAGTCTTATACCACCAAAAGAGACATGGCAGATTGACCAAAGAGAGTTTCAAATTTGTTTACAAAATGGTATTCAAAATACTGCAGTCCAGGGCCCAAAAAAGAGGTCAGCAGAATAAACCATAACTAAAGGTATCAACATAGGGAACTAAAACACCATCTGACCCCTGATTGAACCAAGAGGGGAACTTGTAAATTGGTTGATTAGACCATTCTGACACTGTAGGGCAGGAAGCAAATTAAAACTGTCATCCAAAAAAAAAAAAAACTGATCAAATTGGTGCCAAACAGCAAACAAACAAACGCAAAAAAAAATACATTTACAAAAACGAAGTCTATATAGACAAAAATAGAAAATCCATCCTTCCATTCATTTATTCCGAAGTCAGGTCGCGGGGGCAGCAGCTTGAGCAGGGAGGTCCAGACATCTCTTTCCACAGCCACCTCTTCCAGCTCTTCTGGGAGGATTCTAAGGCGTTCCCAGGCCAACCGAGAGACCTAGTCTCTCCAGCTTGTCTTGGGTCTTCCCCGGGGTCTCCTCCCAGTCGTACATGCCTGAAGCGCCTCCCTATAGGGAAGTGCCCAGGGAGCATCCTTACCAGAACCCGAATCACCCCAACTCGCTCCTCTCAGTGTGGAGGAGCAGTGGTTCTACTCTGAGTCTCTCCAGGATAACTGAACTTCTCATCCTATCTATAAGGGAAAGTCCAGCTACCCTGTAGAGGAAACTCATTTTAACCACCTGTATCCATGATCTCATTCTTTCAGTCACTACCCACAGCTCATGACCATGGGTGAGGATAAGAATGAAGACTGACCAGTAAACAGAGAGCTTTGCTTACAGCTAAGATCCCTCTTCACCACAATGGACCGACACAGAATCTGTGATACTGCAGGTGATGCACCAGTCCATCTGCCAATCTCATGCTCCATTCTTCCCTCACTCATGAACTAAACCAGAGAAAAATTAACTCCTCTACTTGAGGCAGAATCTCACCCTCGACCTGAAGAGAACAGTCCACCCTTTTCCAGTTGAGGGCCATGGCCTCAGATTTGGAGATACTGATTCTCATCCCAGCTGCTTCACACTTGGTTGCAAACTGTCCAGTGAGAGCTGAAGATCACACCACGATGATGTCATCAGGACCACATGTCCTCCCTTCACTGGCTCCCTGTTCCTACGAGGATAGTTTTTAAAATTATTCTGCTGACCTTCAAGTGCCTAAATGGCCTCGCACCCCTTTACCTCTCTGAGCTTCTGGAACCTTACGTTCCCTCTCGGGCCCTGAGATCATCTGATCAGCTGCTTTTGGCTGTTCCAAAAACAAGACTGAAGCTCAGAGGAGATCGGGCTTTTTCAGTCATGGGCCCCAAACTGTGGAACAACCTGCCCCCCAACATCAGGCAGGCCACCTCCCTTCCTCACTTCAAATCCCTGCTAAAAACACATCTGTTCTCTCAGGCATTTCATACAGTGTAAATTGTTCTAGTGTTTTTTAATCTGTGACCTTATGTTTTAAATGCTTTTTATTAATTCTTCAGTTATTATCATCATTAGTGTATTGTATATATATATATATGTTTATATATTTTTCTCTTTAATTTACTCATTGATTGTTGTTGTTGTTGTTGTTGAGCACTTTGATAACAGGTTCTGTTTTAAATGTGCTCTATAAATAAAGTTGACTTGACTTGACATCATCCACAAATAGCAGAGAAGTAATCTTGAAGCCACCGAACCAGATTCTCTCTGCCCCCTGTCTGCACCGAGAAATTCTGTCCATAAAAGTTATGAACATAATCTGTGACAACAGGCAGCCCTGGCGGAGTCCAACTCCCACCTTGAAGGGGTCCAACTTACTACCGGCAATTTGAACCAAACTCTCGCACCGTTCATCATTGCCAATAATTCATCAATCATTGCCTTACAATTAAATTGTTATCCTGAATACATGGTATATTTTATACTTACATTTTTCACATTCCTAGCTGTGGTCTGTTTGTGATACATTGTTTGTGAATTACGTCATGTAGCCTGTCATCTTGAACTACAGCCACTGCAGAGGACATGTTCGTCTGTATGCCATCAGTTGTTGTACACACCTGAATCTGACTGCCTTGCCCCTCGCTGTGAGAGTAAACGGTCACAGATGCCTGGGACAACAGCAGCAATATTGCTGCTGACAGACCCCACCAAGTGATCAGCACATCATCTCATGGTCTATATAAATCAGGTTTTCACTGAGGAGAAGCAGGAGTGGGACTGAGCCCGACAGAATTTCACATTAACGGTGACTAATAGAAGTACACTGCCTTTGCACAGAAAAGGTTGACTGTGAGCATCATGTTTCCATCTTAGTTAGAACAAAGTTTCAAGTGAGGATTGTAAAGAAGATAACAATAATAGTTTTTATGGAGAAACATTCTGCATATCTTGATAAAGTCAAATATTATGCGAATCTCAAAGAATGGGACAGTATCTGATTCCTATTAATGCTAAAACTTCAATTTTCATATACAGCCCTTCGGACAAAGATCATAGACTATTGGAAGCTTTCAAAGTTGGATGACTAAATGTCAGCAGTGATATTTCCATTGGTCTCATATTCCATCTGAGCTCATTTTATATGCCAAAAATCCTCACATTGAGCTCAATATAAATCCAGTTTGTATCGCTAACTTTCTTTCATCTAACATAAAGAATGAAATATTCAATCCTTCAGAGTACATTTAGGCCAAGAAACATATTCTATATGAATCAAACATGCGTAAGAAGTATTCATGAATATTAATCATATGCTGGATGTCTAGGGGTTACTGTCTGCTTGCAGGAGAACAGAGATTACACAGCTGCATTTCCATAAGGTGGTGCTCAGGTTGGATTTAGAGCTGAACCTGAGGTCTGCTGGGCAAACATAAAACATTTTGCATTTGAGGTTGGGGGTCAGCAGTACAGCTCAAGCCCTAAAGGAAAGCTAGAGAACAGCCATGCACAGAAACAATCAGAAAAAAATGTATTCAGGCAACTACTTGACAGAGAAAATGTTTATAACCAATGGAAATTAAAATGCACTTTTGTTGTCATCTATGTAAAAATAATAACGCACATTTTAGTTGTTACTTGTACATTAAGGAATTTGAATCATTGCATTAGTGATGGAAGCTTGTTTAATCTAGTTTCTGTTTCTTCCTCTCTTGTCTGCTGTGATACAAAGTTTTCTGTATTAGTCCACACGTTGAAGTAACTGAAAGTCATTCAGTTCAAGTAAAAAAAAGAAAAAAAGAAATCTGTTTATTTTATAAAACCAAGTGTATACCAGAGATGTTTTCTAGTCGAGCACATTTTTTTCTCAATATTGATTTATTAGCATACAATTGAAGTCTGTAAGATTTCTTAATTTAGGCCAGACTGTAGTATTCACCAAACAGAACTTAAAGAATTCAGTACACACTGTATATTTGTCTTGTGTACAAAGTATTTATTGAAAAAGAATTGACAGATTTTCTTTTACTTTTGGGGAAATATTTTATCCTGGTCAAATTCTTGAATTTTGGTGCTATTAGATTAATTTATATCAAACCCACTCAATAAATACTTGATGTGACAGACCTGCGTGTAATGGGCTATTTGTCTAACTGAAGTGCCAAATGTTCACCCTGTGGTGTCTGTGTGTGTAGATCTGTCCTGCGACTAGTTACATGCGTGTCCTGTCCAGCAGCTCACCACTGCACAAGGTCTGAAATAGTTGCACTGTACTGTATTTAATCAGGCAAAATAATAACTAACCAATTTAGACAATCTACCCTGTCCATAGACATTGACAAAGAGTTATTAATGCTAGGTTAAGAAGAGTGAATTAATGTAACAGTTTGGGTTCATGCTAATAAGGAGCTACAGGTGGGGTGTTTTTTTGGGGGGCGACTGTGGTTGAGTGGTTAGAGAAGTCGTCCTCCAATGCAAGAGTTGGGGGTTCAAATCCACCAGCAGTCACATGCTGAAGTGTCCATGGGCAAGACACTGAACCCCTCATCGCCTCCAATGTGTGTCCCATCAGTGTATGAATGTGATAAAGCTCTGATTAGGCTCATTAGAATGATTTGTTCAATTAGCTTTGTAGAGATCTAGTAGAGTGCTGTATGAATGGGTAAATGTGGCACAGATTGTAGTGTAAAGCGCTTTGAGTATCTTGATTAGATAGAAAGGCGCTATATAAGTACAGTCCATTTACCATTTGAGAGTGTTAATGGAAAATTACAATATAGAAAATGTCAAAAAGAGCTGCACTGTCTTTGTGGATCTAGAGAAAGCAGATGATAGGGTGCCAAGAGAGGAACTAAGGTGCTCTATGAGGAAGTCACGTGTGGCGTAGCAGTATGTGAGGGTTTTGCAGAATGTGCACAAGGACAGTGATGAGATGTGCAGTAAAAGTGACAGATGAGGTCAAGGTGGAACTGGGATCAGATCAGGGATAAGATCAGGAATCATCTGTGAGGCCCTTTTTGTTTGCAGCAGTGATAGACAGGTTGACCATAGATGTCAATCTGGAGTCCATATGGACTATGATGCTCAGTGACAATTTTGTGATGTGTGTAGGAAGGTGGAAGGTGGAAAAGCGCTCGCATATGTGAAAACATGCTCTGAAGGGAAGAGACATAGAAATCAGTAGAATTAAAGTATAACACATGTATGTGAATGAAAGGTATAAGTGTAACAGTGAAGCTGCAAGGAGTAGATGTATTGAAGATGTATGAGTTTAAGTACCTGGTGTCAACCATTCAAAACAACTAGCAGAGTCCAAGCAAGGTAAATAAAAGAGCCCGGGCAGAATGGAGTGGATGGAGATGAGTAACCGGAGTGATTTGTTGCTGCAAGAAAGGTACAAAAATGAAGGGGAATATTTAAAAAGGTGGAAGTGAGAGCTGCTATCATGTATGGTTTGGAGGTTGAATTGAAGGGGTCAGAGATGAAATTGTTAAGGTTTTCATTAGGAGTGACTATAAAAAGAACAAGTTTAAGAATGTGTATATTATAAAAAGAACAAGTTTAAGAATGTGTATATTATAAAAAGAACAAGTTTATGAATGTGTATACTAGAGGGACAAGTTAGTTTTAAGACAAACTGGAGGCAAAATATAAAAATTCTAGTGTAGTGTAGACTGGCTTAAAATTGGTAAAGTAGAAATTGATGTATATGTTTGTGCATTTCAATGTTTGTGAACCCTTTATAATTTTCTATATTTCTGCATAAATATTACCTAAAACGTAATCAGATTCTCACACAAATCCTAAAAGTAGATAAAGAGAGTCCAGTTAAGACAAAAATATTATACATGGTCATTTATTTATTGAGGAAAATGATCCAATATTACATATTTGTGAGTGGCAAAAGTATGTGAACCTCCAGGATTAGCAGTTAATTTGAAGGTAAAATTAGAGTCAGGTGTTTTCAGTCAATGGGATGATGATCAGGTTTGATTGAGGAACCTTTTTTGATTTAAAGAACAGGGATCTATCAAAGTCTACTCTTCACATGTTTGTGGAATTGTATCATGGAACGAACAAAGGAGATTTCTAAGGACTTCAGAAAAAAAGTTGTTGATGCTCATCAGGCTGGAAAAGCTTACAAAACCATCACTAAAGAGTTTGGATTCCACCAATCCACAGTCAGACAGATTGGGAAATTCAAATTCAAAATTTTGAATAAAGTAATTTTAATTCAATTTATTTATATAGCACCAAGTCACAACAGAAGTCTTCACAGGGCACCGAACAGGAACATTCATATAAAAAGATATACAGCAAGTTAACACTATTTATCTGAGGAGCAGACTGCTTTGAATTTAACTCCATTGCAGACTCTCATCTTGAGCATGCATGAAAGCAATGGTAGAAAAGAAAAACTCCCTCGTGAGAAAGAAATCTTTAGCAGATCCAGATTCAGGACAAGCGGCCATCTGTAGATGTAATAGATACAGTTTCCTGCATTCTGGTGGATGTTAACGGGTGGTTAAACATCTGCGTTTACATACATAAATATCTTTCTTTGTGTGAATAGAGCAACCTGCTTCTCTTAAGCATCCTAAAAATGCATCCCCCTCCTCCTCCCATTCGCGTCGAGTACTATCTCTATTGTCACTGCCTTCATGTGCTTCAATTCTTGGATATTTAGTTGTACAATGAGGACATTTTTATAATGAAAGTAAATTGGACTGACTTTTAGACATTTTAAATCACTGTTATTTTGACAAATTGGCACCGTTGTTTTGATACATAATGTACGTCACGTGATTACCCGTCAACATTTCTCTCATATTTTTACAAAATCTAAATTTGATTCAACTGTAAAACTGATTTTCAATTTAGTTGTTCTGTTTAATTATATTGTGTGTGGTTTTAGTTAAATTGTCCATCTCTGTACTTGTAGGGGCGGAGCTTTCTTTAAGAGTAAAAGTGGAAATGGTTACTTGATGGGGCAGCTCTTATGTGATATTAGGAAGCTCATAAGTTGTTATGTTTAAATTTAGTGTTTATGTAAATATTTTCAGAGTCCATGTCCAATAAAGGTTTAAATCATTCAAGGCAGTCAAATTTGTTCGCAACTTTTATTCTTATAAAGCCTGAGTGTTACCGGATCCAAGCAGTTACCGGAACGCACCCTGTCAAAATAAGAGTTCCCGGATCCTGTTCTGGCAGGATCCAGCTTGCGGTTCAGTTCTGACTCGGTTACGGTCCGACACGGTTCTGTTTCTGCAGACTTACCCAGTAGCAACAAGTCCACATTGTTCTAAACTCGTAAACCTATATAATTTTAAATGCACAGTACTGCAAAATTTTACTCACCAGCTCTGCAGAAACAGCAGCTCGGTTCCGGTTCAGCAAACCTACCCTGCCGGTTCTGCTCCGGTTCTGTGCAGCCCTTGAACACCAAAACGCATTTTGGAGGGAGCCGGACTTTCGGCTGACCAGCACAGGGCCAGACGGTAATCCAATTGAGTCCAAATCTGGATGGAAAAAAAAGTCCCGGTGAGTTCCAGAGAGAACGCCGGACTTATGGTGAGGCCTCCTCGCTCAGAAGTCCTCATGGGCCAACTAGCAGCTCTCAAATTCACAATGAGTCTGGAGCGCCGGTTCTGGTCTAGATCCAGGTGCGTTCCGTGCGGCTCTCTGCATCCTCTGTGCGCCAAAGTCATTGAATGAATAAGGATCAAACTTTTCCCCATCAGATCAAAACTTCCCTCTAGTATTTCAACAGGGCTTCTGGGCAGGGCACGTTTGGCTTCTGGGAAATGTAGTCGTTATGAGTGGGGGTACAGTCTAGGCTTACTTTTACTGAGAGAAAGCTATAAAATGGGGGCATCTGTTCCCAGTACAGTATTTTATTATTTCTTTAACTTTTTACTACAATACCCCGTACTGTCTTAATCGTGTGAGTAATATTAAAGTTGACAAACATAACTGTACAATTTTTGCTCTGTACAATCTTACTTTGAAAAACCACGAAAGAGTCTGCAAAAGTTGAACCGCGAAGTAGCAACGGACTATTCTGCATATATATATATATCTTGCTACTCTATGGTGAAACCAGACGTGTTTTCCCTCTCTGCCCCCCCACCATGTTCCCTGCTGCGCTCTTTTGTCCTGTGAACCCTTAAAAAGCCTCTTTTTTTTTTCCTGCATACCTCTTAATTGGAAGGATCAGCAAAATCGATCAACTTCTCCTGACAGGAGTAAAGGATCAATTCGGCTGTTTTGGAGTTTCCATCAGAGAATATGTACCAGCAAGACTTTAAAAGCAGAAACAACAATTCACAAGTTCTGCCTGACCCAAACTGTGGCCTTGATGCCAGACTTATCTCAACACCTCCTGGAATGTTTGGAAAACAACAAAGATGCTTTGACTGTTTCCTCACCCCTCCCTTCCCCAAGGCCGTGGACATGTAACAGAACCTCAACTGAGCTGAAGATGAACGTCACCTCTTATCTGGACAATGGCTGAGGGGGGGCTCTGGACTATGCTACGTCTTTTCCTTTAAAATTCAATGTTTTCACCGGCCTATATGTTCATGTATAATGTCTGTTTATGTTGCTTTGCTGTGGTAGGTTTTTTTGATGCCTCAAATTGTGCCCTGTCTAGGACACGGTGTGAGAGATCTTTTTTTTTATACCGTCTCTCCTCATGTTTTCTTTCCTTTTCTTATCTAAGCAAAACATTATTCTGAATAAGAATAAGAAGGCCGCACTGATTAGTTTTAGCCGTAGCTTTGTGAACTCCGCCCATCTTCGGACGACTGTATATACATATTCGCGTTGTATCTCGGTGCAATGCCAATAAAGTTTATTCTGATTCTTCTGATTCTGATACACACACACACACTGTACATATACAGTATGTACAATTATCAACTATAAGAAAATTGAATTTTAAAGATTTTAGCTGCTTGCTTTTTTATATTCACTGTATATAATACCACTACTTGGATAACAAATAATTAAGTGTTTTTGTTTTATTTTGTTTTCATTGTAAGAAATATATCCTTGACTGGTGAAATAACTACACTTCTCTGGGAAAAAAGAGAAAAATGAAAAAATATTTTTAATATATTTTTCTCTCATTTGGCTGTTCAATGAGATAAAGATCTCATGGTCATTGTTCCACTTTCCTAAGAGGCACCATGGGATCCTCAGCCCACTTCATCTTTATCACTGGCCTGTCTCTGCTTTGACCTTTAGGGACCTGAGGGAGGCTCATTACTTGCACAAATAGAGACCTGGCTTTAGAGGTTGAAACTGGGATGAGCTGGCAGTTAGAGATAGAGATTATTGACAGGTCGACATTGA
>NC_056503.1:26033053-26034255 GCF_014905685.2 Nematolebias whitei | reverse complement strand
CATTTAATGAAGAAGATCTCACTGGACACAGGCTTTGCACACACACAGAACACCCACCCCTGCAAATGCAGACGTGTGCACACACACTTACATGAAGTGAACAGGAAAGTAGGCACCTTGTGGCAGTGAAATTACCTCAATCCAATTAGAATGTGCTTACAGTAAAAGTCTGCAGCCCGCTCTGCTTCTATTTACTTTTAAAACATGAAATTAAATGAGCCACCACATTTTCAAACTGCCAGGCCAGTGATGCTCCTTTGGCTGTTTGCTTATAAAATTATCAGTTACCACCAAAATCCCTCTTTAATTAAAATCATGTGTTTTGTTTTTGGATGTTGGTTAAAAATCTGACAAGGCTTTAAACCAGAGACAGATGCTCTGAAAGTTATTGAAGGTAAAAGTTAATTTCCCTTCATCTAAATCAACAAGCTCTTAGTTGCTGACAAGTTTCCAATTCATGCAACTACCTAACCACTGAACGTATTACAGAGTTCCCATGAGGGAGTCTAAGGTAGGAGGGGGGAGTTGAATTGGAGGTAAATGTACCGTGGAGCAGACACAATCAGCAACAACATCTGCTGGCTTTGACTCAGAGGGACAGCACAACAAAACTGTAATGAACTTTCACTGGACTTTCACAGATCTTGGAAGCAACAAGGCGTAGATGAGGGGAAGTCAGCGTTAATCCTGTTGTGCTGTTCGAAGTGACTAATTTATAATACTACTCATTGGACTTATCACCAATTAGCAAAACAAAAATACCTGGAAAAAAGACTGAATTGTCCTTGAAATCACTCAGTGGACTGACGCCACTCAGGCTCAGTAAGTGGCTGTTCTCGTTTTTACCAGTCTGTTCAGGGTCACACAGTGGATATAGTTTTTCTCTTTGGGAATCATCAACAGCTGAAACTCTGCCAATATCAGACAACAGTCTAAATCCTGGATTGAAGCAGTCTATTTCAGGCTAGAGAACAGTGTCGCCCACTGAGCATTACAGAGCAGATGCTGTTAGAGACATTTTCCATCAGTCAGCACGTGAGGCCAAAGCTGGATTGTTAAAGTGGAGTTGGCAGAGGTGAAGTGGCAGGGGAACACAGGATAGAAGAGCACAGGTGGTGGTCTATTATGGCGACCTGATTCGCTTTTGAACCAAAAGGTTTATGGGCTATTTTAGAAACCAGCTGTTAGTATTCAGAAAAAAA
>NC_056503.1:26031662-26032953 GCF_014905685.2 Nematolebias whitei | reverse complement strand
AAATATACTATTTTTATCAGTCATTCAGAAGCTAGATCTTCCACTTGAGACTGAGCTACACTTAACAGATGAATCAGGGACAGAAGTCGATGCAGATGTGTTTTAGGATCTTTTGCAAGCGGTGAACTTTACTGTTAGGGTGACAACTGAGAAGTCAACAGGTGAGGTTCAGCCTAGTTGGGGAAGGAGATCATAAATAAGTATTTGGAACTAAATATTTTTTGCACTTTAGGTATACATTTTTTTCAACTGTTTCCAGTTGTGCTTCAACATGATTTATCATCTACTTCGTTGGAGTCAACCATGTCAGACAGCTCATCTTTGTCAGTTTCAGGAAACTCCTTGCTAGCATCCTCTGATTCATCTGATGCCACAGTGATTGTTCACACAAACGGAGGGACGACAACACATGCTGAACGAGAAGCAGCTGAAGAGGTGTGCAGCTTTTGTAACAAATGATGTAAAATCCATCCATCCATCCATCCATCCATTATCTTTACCCGTTTATTCCATTTTGGGTCACGGGGGTCGCTGGTGCCCATGTCCAGCAATCACAGTGCAAGGGGCGGGGTACACCCTGGACGGGTCACAAGTCCATCACAGGGCCACATAGAGACAAACGAGACAAACAACCATTCACTCTCTCATTCACACCTAGGGACAATTTAGTTACCAATCAGCCTAACATGCATGTTTTTGGACTGTGGGAGGAAACCGGAGCACCCGGAGAAAACCCACGCATGCACGGAGAGAACATGCAAACTCCACCCAGAAAAGCCCCTGGACCGGGGTTTGAACCAGGGACCTGCTCGCTGAGAGGCAGCAGCTCTACCAGTTGTGCCACCGTGCTGCATGATGTAAAATATTACGTACAAATATATTTTGCTGTGAAACTGTGGGTTGTTTGTTGAATTTTATGATGATGAAGATTGATGGAAATTCTGACTTTGTGATGCTTAATCTTATAGATGGTGAGAAACACTCTCCAGGCTAAACCTGGTGGATAAGTTATTTTGGATGAATATGATAAAATGAGAACATTGACTGATGGCACAAGATGATGTTTGGTAAACCTTCTTGTGGCTAACATGGTTGAAATGCATGGGTAAGACATCAATATTTATATTTATACTTTAAAATGTTTTAAAAGAGCACATTCAATTTAGGACATTGCACATCAGTAAAACCCTTTATTTAATATGTTCTGTGATGAAAATACACATCAAATGGCTAAAACATGACATGAAAACTGACAATTTGAGAGCGACTACAACTCATTGAAGCAAATAAC
>NC_056503.1:26026271-26031562 GCF_014905685.2 Nematolebias whitei | reverse complement strand
TCCAAATCTCACCTTCACCAACATGATGCACTAATGAAGAAAAAAGACAAGGCAGCCACAGCTGCCTTTATTTACAGCATGTTCACAGTGGATGTGTGGAGACAGTAACACTTTTGCTTTGCTTTACTCGCATGAGATCGAATGTGGGAGTGCTTCTTTGATTCTCATTATATTTAGGAGTCATGCCAACCAGTCCCCACCAGAACAATGGGAGCCAGCACCGTTACACGGTTACTGGAGCCCAGCATGGCGGCTAACAGCACCGACACCCATTAACACAAAGAGTTTGACAATATAACATCGCTTGAAGATATAAACATGACAATGACGTTATTTTTGATATGCATGGGTAGCTGCAACATTGAGTAAAGTTATAAAAAAGGAGCTAAAACCCTCGGTCCAGCACACTCGACGCCCTCAATACATTATGACGTATAAAGCGAAGAATATCAAGAAAATGACATGACAGCTAAATATGTTAAATCAGATGGCCGTCAGATTTTTCTAACAATTTTAATGTTTGGTTAACTGGACACCTCATGTTACACCCGTTTGGCTAGCTTTAGCCTCTCACAAAAATTGTATTTTTTTTATTCATACCATGATATCCAAACGCGTATACTTACGTTAAGCAAACCATGTATATTAGTCTACACACTTGCCAAAAGGGAAAATTAATGCAGTCATAAAAAAATATATATGCAAAAACTTAATTTGTCACAATGTAGCTCCAGACTTCATGAAACTGCTGTTCCCGCTCTTGAACAAACACGTCACAGATACGTTGGAATACTGGGAGAAACTCTGTCAGGTGTTGATTTTAAAGTCAACACCTGACAGAGTTGCTTAAATTTAACTACTTAGAATAACACCAACTCTTTTGGGAAACTAGTTGATCTAGACCAAAGAAGTGTTGAATTAACACTGTATTTTAACAGACAACACCAACACTGGAAATCTAACACTTTTGATTTTGCTGTGTAGGTTTTAGCCCGGGCCAGAGTTCGCCTTTTTGTTCCGGGACAGAGTTCGATGGCGCGTTCACACTTCCCCAAACAAACCGGACTTTCTAGGAAAACAAGCTAGAGTTCAATTAAAGCGGACTAAACGGGCCTGGTGTGAATGCACCCTAAGGTGGCAAAGGACTATATTCAATAAAAAAGCAATATTAAGTATATTATACATATATAAAGTAAACGAACATTTCACATGAGGCACTTGGAAATGCTTGACTTGGCTTATTAGCTTTAACAGCACACTACATGCAACTTAAACTTCTGCATGACTAAAATATGCATTAACATGATGTAAATGTCTAGACTAAACAATATAACATCATTAGACTCACCTTCTGCCATCTACACACAGCAGGAAACCAGGAAACCAACAACAGATGCTCAATAAACAAAACTATGTACATGTTGGGAGAGAAAAATACTTTACTGCAGCAGCAGTGAGCTTTACACAGAACAGTGCATCAGAACAGCCACGGTGCATTCAAAAACACGGGATTCATGAAATTCAGAAAAAAAAAAAAACAAGCTACAGTCAAAGAGAACTTAGCTCAGCAAGCAAAAATTGACCACATATTAGCAATGTGGGCTTTCTAACAAGAATCATATAAAAAACATTACTAAAATAAATAAATAAATAAAATATATTCAATTCCACTTAGGGGGCCCCCTAGTGGCCTGGGGGTCATAAGCAGCCGCTTATGCTGCTTATGCCTCTGGCCGGCTCTGCAATCATTCACACTCACTTACACAAAGGGACAATTTAGAGTTACCAATTAGCCTAATATGCATGTTTCTAGTCAGTGGAAAAAAGCCAGAGTACCCATAGACAACCCATGCATAGGGAAAGCATGCAAACTCCACCCAGAAAGGTCTCTGGTCAGGATTCAATCTGGAATTGCGCTGCTCAAGGTGGCTGCATGTTGGAGCAGCTCTGTTACTTTTATTCTGAGATTTTGCTTTTGGAAACTTTAATTCCTGTTTTTCTGGATGTAAATCACATTTTTTGTATGACTGTTTCTTCTGGTATCAGATGCTGTGCAGCTGAAGGATTTTTACTGAAACCTTTTTAGTTTTGGACATTTGTTTTGATGCTTAACCATGGTAACAAGGCAGTTTTCTACAACCAACAGCAGCTGATTAACATCTCAAAAGCTTAAATAATATCTCAACTATAGCCCCAAATCTCAAATGAGTTGAAAAGGATGTTCTGTGGATGCATTCTCATCTACCTACCAGCTGTGCTCGAGTGCCTGACCACTGAGATCCTGGAACTAGCAGGAAACACGGCTCATGACAGCGGAAGGACAGGATCGTCCCTCGGCACCTACAGTTGGCTGTCCACAGTGACGAGGAGCTCGGCAGACTGCTGGGAGGAGTGGCCATCGCTCTGGGAGGAGTTCTGCCCAGCATTCAGGCGGTTCTACAGCCTGGGGGAACCGAGAGGCCAGCCGAGTCTGGGTGGACGGATCAGACAGCATCTGCAGGCAGTTTCTTAGGATCCATTGTGGGATGGACCTTTACAAGAGATCCTTCCTGCCTACAGCCATCAGTATCTATAACATCTCCTAATGAAATGAGGATAACGAGTTATTACAACAAATAATTTCCCTTTGGGATAAATGAAATATTTTTTAATTGAATTGAATTGAATTGAATATATGTATGTGTATATATGTATATATGTATATATGTATATATATATGTATGAATGTATGTATATATATGTATGTGTTGTTTCGCTTCCCCGAGTGAGGTAGGCACAGGACACGTGCCACGTCCTCACCGCAGCCTCTCCTCCAACGGGTCTCTAAACTAATCTTGTGGCTCAGGTATTACCCGCAGACGTTTCCTAGGACAGTTTTAGTTTTTAAGGTTGTGTTGAGATGATTCACCCAGACTGTTAACTACCTCCGATCCTTGTACCACACCCAACTTTCACCTCGTGCCTCGCCCAACCTAGCAGCCGGAGTGGGGACGTTTGGCAGACGAGGGAAGCGCAAGTTAACAGTAGCTCATCTCCTGATTTAGCGTTGCAATTGTTAATCGATCTGGCTATTTTTAGAGCCTAGGCACAAGACTCAGGGGTGTTGTTCTATAATCAAAAGCTAATAAAACCGTTTAAAACCTCCCACATGCTTCTGTTGTTTCATTGAACCAAGTTTTCCACTTCCAAGAACAAAAGGTGTGTTTGAAATAAGAATCCAGAATTTTACGTTTTGCTTTGCTTTAATCAATAACTTTTGCAGGGGAACAGCGGTATAGCACAATAATGATTACAGTGAATTACACAGAGATTACAAGATGAATAATTCTCACTCCTTACTTCCTTTTTTAGTTGTTGACCTTCCCTGGGCGAGGTAGGTCTCAGTCCCTGTGGATGGGCTTGAAACAGGCGCTTGGATCCCTCTCTGCCCGGCATCGGACTTCCTTCAGTCCAGCCGGCCATGCCCGGTCTCCCTCAGGAACACAAGTACCCACACAGTTTACCTACTCTCTCTACCTGCCCCAACAGATTATTCCTCACTACAAAGAAGACCCTTCTACAACTCTGAACAACCAGGTTTTTAATATAATTGATTTTTCTGCTTGTCAATTCATACACCACTGCTAAAATTTGGGATAAGGTTTTAGTAAGGATCAATTTTGAGGAGCGTCCCCTCACCATGTTTTCTGAATTCGGTAAGAAGCAGATTTGCCCATCCCATTTGTTCGGATGTGGGCCACTCCTGGTCCACGATCTGGTTCAATTTGAAGAAAAAGGGTTTCAGGTTTAATCCGGGCTGTTGAGTTTTGAAGAAATAGTTCCAAAAAAAAGAAACTTATTCCATCGGATTCCACCCTAGTTCTTCTCCAGCAAGAACCATTCAAAATTGCCCTATTAATCCACAATTCGTCCAAAGGTTCTTCGGATCTTGTCCTGAGCTCCTTCGCTTTGTGAAGTGGGTCCCCAAACAGCAGAGCTTTCTCTGAAACCCTCTGTTTTTAAAGCCTGAAATTTTGACTGACATCTCTCGGCCAGTCACCCCATCAGGCTTAACCCATCCCTTTTGGGCTGGACCTTGGTCCGACTTCACTGGTTTCTTATGAGATTTTGCCAGTCATTCCTAATGCATATTAAAATCTGGGTGTATTTTGTTCAATAATGCACAGTCATTCTGTGCTGTCCTATGCTGATTGGCTGAGAGCTGTATTTTAGGGTTTTTCCCATTGCGTAACACCCTTGCTCATAACATCTTTTCCAGAACATTCACGAAGCTACAGGTTTTTTCCATTCAACAATCATCATGAATAAACTTAAACACAGATTACATTGTAAAATCATAAAGATCACATTCCCACAGGTTCTCTATGGGGTTCAGGTCAGGAGAGTTGGCAGGCCAATTGAGCACAGCAATACCATGGTCAGTAAACTATTTACTAGTGGTTTTGGCACTGTGAGCAGGTGCCAGGTCGTGCTGAAAAATGAAATCTTCATCTCCATAAAGCTTTTCAGCAGATGGAAGCATGAAGTGCTCCAAAATCTCCTGATAGCTAGCTGCATTGACCCTGTGCTTGATAAAACACAGTGGACCAACACCAGCAGATGACATGACACCCCAATGACTGTAGAAACTTGACACTGGACCTCAAGCAACGTGAATTATGTGTCTCCTCTCTTCCTCCAGACTCTGGGACCTTGATTTCCAAAGGAAATGCAAAATTTACTGTAATCAGAGAACATACAGTAACTTTGGACCACTCAGCAGCAGTCCCAGGCGAGATGCTTCTGACGCAGTCTCTTGTTCAAAAGTGGCTTGACCTGGGGAATGCGGCACCTGTAGCCCATTTCCTACACACGCCTGTGCACGGTGGCTCTGGATGTTTCTACTCCAGACTCAGTCCACTGCTTCTGCAGGTCCCCCAAGGTCTGGAATTGGCCCTTCTCCACAATCCTCCTCAGGGTCCGGTCACCTCTTCTCATTGTGCAGCGTTTTCTGCCACACTTTTCCCTTCCCACAGACTTCCCACTGAGGTGCCTTGATACAGCACTCTGGGAACATCCTATTTGTTCAGCAATTTCTTTCTGTGTCTTACCCTCTTGCTTGAGGGTGTCAATGATGGCCTTCTGGACAGCAGTCAGGTCAGCAGTCTTATCCATGATTGCGGGTTTGAGTAATGAACAAGGCTGGGAGTTTTTAAAAGCCTTAGAAATCTTTTGCTGGTGTTTAGAGTTACGTCATTGATTCACATGGTTAGGTTAATAGCTTGTTTAGAGAAACTTTTCATGATATGCTA
>NC_056503.1:26011322-26026171 GCF_014905685.2 Nematolebias whitei | reverse complement strand
TGTGACTGTGAAGAAGACTGAGTTTTAATTAATTCTCCTCCAAAGTTGATATAAAGTTCATATTTCCCTGTTTAGACACAGGTGGAGAATCAGTCAACGGAATAATTAAAAGAAAGTAATCAACTGTGTGGATGATGACATCAGAGACAATAGAGAGACAACATCTAAACTAGGCCATCATTATGCTACTTACTACAAGTAGGTTTCACCAAATAGAGTTCTATTTTTACTCAGTTCTGAAGCAAATACATCACTTTGACTTGGCTCAAAACTGTACAACTGGTGTTTAAAACACAGAAAATATTGTAGGTTGCTGCTGCATTTGTTCAGATGAAGAGCAAAATTCACTATGGAAAACATTTTCTTTTTTGAATATCTTTTTTAAACATATTAACAGACTCTTCATCAGCAGCAGAACTACAAAGAAATGTCACAAAACAAACCTGTAGGTGTTCAGCTAACAGTAGTTTTGTTTGATTAGGAAGTTTTTAGTGTGGTGTTGTTAGACGTGAATGAGTGGAGACTGGGGACAGTGTGGTCCAACTTTGTCTCATTTCAGCTTAAATTCAATTTATTGTTCATTTATTGTTTGTTACTTTGTTTGGTTATTATTATTATTGTTATTATTTTGGTCTGTTTGATGAAGCCAAACTCATAAAGTTTGCTTTTGTCAAAGAAAATAACATGTATTTTGGTTGTTTGATCATGGATAAATAAGTGTAATTTAAATAAATTAAATAATCTATTCCTATATGAGATTTTACTGGTCTCTTTCCAGGTCTCTCTTGTAAATGAGCCCCCAAGACTCAATGGGATTAACCTGCATAAATAAAGGTTGAATGAATTTATGAGTAATAGTCTTGGTAGCAATAAATAATACAGCCCAAAATGTATTGGCTACTTATCTGGTACTTACAAGGCAGGTACCTGCTACAAATAATTAAATCCTTGGTAAATACCAAGTACATACCAGGCTGTAATTTGTATAGCTACCTTTACATTAACTACATCTTAAATGTAACATTCTTCAAAAACTTGTGTTCTTGTTTACAACAGCAATCAAGCCAAACACAAAAGTTGTTTGTAAGTGCCTACTGCTATAATCTGCATATTACAGAGAAACAGATATTAGATATTATTGAATTAAACGCGGGATCTGATTGATTCTGGCCTCTTTATAGCCCACGAAAAAGTATCTTAAAACTCCACTCCTTGTCTCATATTTATTCTGGCCATGGCACTATTTTTATGTTATCAAACTGGGGTGCTGCTGGTTAAAGCCTTTTCAGTTTGAGCCCGGTTAGAGACACAGTGGGAAAACTGATTGGAGCAGCTTAGCTCCTGCTGATGACTGCAGGGCAGCTGACAGAGACATATATTAGCTGTTCTGTTGCCTCTAAATGTGCCACTGAGTTACTGTTTAACATAAAACATGGTGGAAATCTCTAGCCAAAGTCCCTAAGTAATGAGGAGAGTGATTTTTTCAGCCAACATAATAAAATCACAATTTTACAGCCACAGAACAGCAGTTTGGCTTATATTTTACAACAATTGACTGCGTTTCAGAGGAAAAGATACAACATTAGGTCAGTAGCGTCAACAGGAAGTGGTTTAAAGTATAATTCCTTCAATAAGTAACAAATGGTACGCCAGTGTCTCTTGTTGCTTAAGGATTTGAACAATGAATGTTTGAAGTTTTCAAGATATGTGATTTGAATTGAACAGGGAATGCAAAACACCTTAATGTTTTTGGTGCAAGATATACAAGTACACAAGGAGTTGTGCTGTGTATGTGTGGGAGCAAATTGTATCCTCCACCAGACGCAATGGTGGAGCCAGGGGATGGCCAATGGTGGCTATGGCTGCCATAGATTAATTTTCGGCTACTCCAAGGGCCACCCCAATCATTTGTGGAAAATATACTTATAAGCAATATAAAAAAATAGAAATGGTTTCCTCAAATGATATGGGTGCTTTGTTTACATACATATATGGTGGTAGTCATCTTGGATTTTGACATTGAAACCCATTTTCACATTGTGATATTTCTTGTACCTAGATGCAGCCACACACCAAAATGGAAGTTAGTATGTTGCTTATATTTCAAGTTTTTTTTTAATCACAAAACAAATGGATATACATGATGGCACCCATCTGTGGTTCTGACTTGGAAATCCAATTTTTGATAGGGACCTTTTTACACCTAGATGCAAGTTCATACCAAAATGGAAGTTGGCACATTAGTTATTTTTTAACCTATCCATCTCCCAATTTGAACATATACATATATATAATGGCAGCCATTGGACATGGAAATCCAATTTTCAAAAGGAAACTTTGCTATGCCTAGATGTGTCCACTCACCAGAATGGAAGTTGGTACCTCACTTGTTTTTCAAGTTATCATGTTCACAACTTACGGAAGGACGAAGAGTATGTCTAATTCCCCATATTAACTTCATAAATGAGGACAAAAATTAGTTGACTCTTTGGGATAAGAAAACTCTATGAAATTGTGCAGTTTTTAAGAAAAAATCCAACTCATAGGGTCTTTCACAATTTTCTGCACATTTTTCTGCAGTCAGACTGCAGTTACCCGCTTCCATGCAGATCCACCCTAATTTCCATGTGTCACAAGTGAAACCAGTCTCCAAGATTCCCTTGTGCCCTCCGGTCAACCTCCCTACGTCCTCCTGACTCATTGACAACCATCCAGCCTTCACAGTCGGGTGCATACTGGATGTGAGACACCAGCATTGTGGCTTCCAGTACCTGGTCGACTTGGAGGGGTATAGCCCTGAAGAATAATTGTGGATCCCTAGATGCTTTATCCTCGACCACAGTCTTATCACCTCCTTCTTCAAAGCCCATCCTGAGAAGTGTTTCAGATTGCATGGAGGTGACGCTTGAGGAGGAGGTATTGTGGGAGTTCAGCTTTTTCCACAACCTCCTGAAGTCACAAGATGGCCCCAACAAGTCACACTTGTGGACCATTCCCTTGATGAGCTTCAGGAGTATAAAAGGCTGCAGAAGAGCTCTCTTTGCTGTTGGAGCATTACATGCCTACTGGTAGTTGCACTTCTAGCCACTTTGTATTATTCTAAGATAAGAAAATACTTACCCTGTGTTCTCTCCGTGTTTCAGCATCAGCTGCTGCTGCCCACCTGTTCCTGGACTCCTCTGTGTGACCCTGAATTTCCTTGTGACTTCCTCAGCTGTCTCCTCACCTTGCAACCACTTGCCAACCAACACCTGAGACTTACCTCCAACGTCTTGCTTCCTTGTACTCGCACTATTGGACTTTCTGCTCCTGCAATGATCCGTATCTCCATCTGTAATAGAAAAATAACAACCCTCATCCTCTTGAGTTTCACTATACTGAACCTTCTCCTTGCTTTCCAGGGTTCCAGCTCCTCCTTGTACACATTAATGAACTTGTACATTGTAAACAAATCACTGTTAATCTTACTGGTCTACAAGAGTGTTCATTTCGGTCCATCTTCTCTTGGTATTCCGTTAAACCTTTCAGCTTTTGAAAATGATGAAAACATTGAATCACCTATTTTTTGTTCATTCAATTGAAAACTTTTACAAAAACTTTATTGGAAACAAAAATTTGTCTTTGTCTTTATTTAAATACGTTTTTAACATTCCGTTTTGAAATACATTTGTTAGAATGTACCTTTAGACAATCTTAAGAGAGATCGTTTGGGTCACTTAATGGTTCGCTTTGACTTTTGTCTACAGAAAAAAAAAAGTTTTGTATTATTTTCTGCATCTTTCGAGAGTCCACGCTTTCTTTTAATGCTATCAGCTATGAAAGATGTCGGATGCAAACCCATTTTCAAAGATAACAGAAAATCCTTGTTTTTTTTTCTCGTAAAGAACATTTTGCATACTTTTAAAGAGGCATTTAAACAGCTACAGAACACATTGTCTGATTTGGTGCTCATCCTGAATTACTCAGTGCCTGTTGTTGATGCAAATGTCAAAGGGACTGAAGTGTTTTTGACATTTAAGTCTGGAAAGTAGTCTGCAAGTAGGGAAAAAACTTGAACATTTCAATAATTTAATGTCATATTTCCAAGTTTATTTAAAAATCAACACATTTTTACAGTTTAGAGTTTTTAAACTTTGAGCTCTGTTGTCTGTCACAGAGAAATAAGAATGACTAATGCATGTTCTGCTTCTCAGTGTTTATGAAGGACACCCACTAAAGGCATCAGTTTATGTTTAATTTTATAAATTAATTTGGACTCAGGGCAGCACGGTGGCGCAACTGATAGAGCTGCTGCCTCTCAGTGAGCAGGTCCCCGGTTCAAATCCCGGTCCGGAGGCCTTTCTGAGTGAAGTTTACATGTTCTCTCTGTGCATGCATGGGTTTTCTCCGGGTTCTCCGGTTTCCTCCCACACACCAAAAATATGTGTGTTAGACTGATTGGTAACTCTACATTGTCCCAAGGTGTGAAGGAGAGAGTGAATGGTTGTTTGTCTCATTGGTCTCTATGTGTCCCTGTGATGGACTGGAGACCTGTTCAGGGCGTCCCCCGCCCCTCACACAGTGATTGCTGAACATGGGCACCGGCGACCCCCGTGACCCAAAATGGAAGAAGCGGGTAAAGATAATGGATGGATGGATGGATGGATGGATTTGGACTCATAAAGAGAAATTATGTAAGAAGACACCAAGTTAAGGATAATAAAGAAAACCAAAGCCAGAGGGAGATAAAGGTGGAGCCTTGCTTTTTATAAAAGCCAGAAGTTTTTTTTTTTTTTAACATATATATTTATATCCCAACAAACAAAACCTTACAACATGAACCTAGAACAGCGCTATTCAACTAAACTGCTCAGGGGTCCACAGTTACTGAAAACCTGCGGCTCAGGGGCCGGACATCCAGCAGTTATTCTCATGAAGTAAGTTTGTTTTATGGTTTAAAATCTAGTTTTATTTAAAAGTGAACTCATTGGTGGGCCAAACTAAGTTCATTAATGGGCCTGATTTGGCCCCTGGGCCATCAGTTGAATAGCTCTGACCTATAATGTGTTTAAACTTGATGTTCATCTGTGTGTTTTAATCCCTGAAGATAAATCAGAAAAATGTTTGAATAAAACCATAAACGGCTGAAACTATTGTAGTGTTTTAACCTTCTGGACTCAGACTTGGTATGTGAGATGTTCCTGCAGATCGATTTCTGTGTGCCAGCTTTATTACCTGCAGCTTTCCCTTCAAGCCTCTTGTTAGGATGACTCACTGTTGACTTTGGTGACAGACTATTTTCTTCCAAATCCCTCTTCCTGATTCAGCTCACCATAGGGGCTGCTTTGGAAAGTTCAAACGAGTCTGACTTCTTACTTGACTGATTTTTTTATGTGGTGATAACATTTACTCATCCTCCCTCTGAGGGCTCACCTAAACTCCATCCATCTTTACAACCTCTACTTTTCCTGTTTTTCTTTTCTTTCTGGATTCCTCTCATTGTGTCTCTCCTGTCCTTATTTTCTTACTGAGCTGTTTATTAACAGATAATGAGCTGCAAACTTAAGAAGGTAAATCCAGCATGAACATTCCTACTTTGTTAGAAGCTGCAGTGAACACAGACTCAGTTGTTTTAGTGTGAAACGTCTAATGATAATTAGGTAATTAAAAGTAAATCATGTGTAACCATGTGTTGCTGTTGTATCTGCTGTTGGTTTTAATTATTGTTATATTTTTTTTTTTTTTGGCAGGGAAAGCAGAAAAGTCATGTGTCAGAGGATGATGAGTTTTCAAAAAACTAAGAAATGTTCTGATGCATAAAAATATTTTTTTGTTTAAATTGGCATTTGTGAAATGTTCTTTGGATGATTTTGTTAATTTGAACAAAGCTCAAAGTTTGAATTTGTTCAAAATCTAAAAGTTTTTTTTTCTCAAGTTAAATTATGAAAACCACTTATTATTACCATGTTGCTTTCTACAAGTTTTAACTATAATCTTTTTAGGCAATTTCAGCTAAAATTCAATTACAAAACTCTTATTATTCACCTCAAATTAGACTTAGGGCATCAAACTGGATAGCATTAAAAGAAAAAAGCAAACATGTATGAACCTTTTATACAAGTGAAACTTAATTTATTATAGTTACTTATTTAATATTTATTATTGATATACTAGAAGTTAATATGTCATTTTCATTCTGCAAATGAATGATCTCGATGATGCTTTAAATCAGATGAAACCAGTTAAATTTTTATTTTAAGCAAAAACAAAGATGGAAACTTTCACACACAGTCAGAGTTAATTGTGTTCAGTCAGGATTGTGAAGGAATCTGAAATGTTTATTTCCTCATATTATTCTATATATTCTGTAATTAAAGGTAATTTTGAAAGAGATATAAACTATTTTATCAGTTTGATGAAGAAGCAGCTAAAAGTGACTTCTGTAAAATTTGGTGCTGCAGATTATTTCCAGATTAACGTAGTTTGCCTGTTTTCACAATATGAATGCAACCCAGACGGTATTTTTGATTTCCTTGTCAAGCTGTTTGTTATCTCTGTAAATATTGATGCCTAACAGCTTTCACTCCTGTCAGCTTGTTGATCCAATTAAACTCGCTTCAGATTATTTCTGTCTGATCTGGGAGTCGTACAGAGTTTTTGTAGGAAAATGTTCACATTTATTACGAACCATTGTCAGGAAGCTGAAGAAAGACTTGCTGTAAACAAAGTAAATCAAAAAGCATTTTAAAAACCCACCAAAGGGGGTGAATGTTGTTGGCCACTGAGGACGGAAAGCATCTAGAGAGGATTACAAAGATCTCCTGGTCTGAAGAGAGAGGATGCTGTGTTGTTTCATTCATCAGAAAACGAAGCAGGAGACAGAAACAAAATGTTTTCTCTGAGCTCAATATGAAAAGAAAAGGATAAATCTCCCTTTTGGTACAAAACACCACTGTGAGCCCCCATCACCCTCAATTTACAAACTACTGAGCTGAGCTACAAACTTTAAATCATCTGGATGAAGGAGGCAGAGATGAAATGTGGTTCAAGTTGTTTTGATTAGAGAGCAGGGAATTATGTCAAATGTTTTCTGGTTGCATCTCATCACCAGATTCAAAAATCTTAAAATAATCAGGCCGTTTGTGACGTTAAGTCAAAAAACATCATTTGAACTAAAGGTCAACATTAAGTTTTGATGCTTTTAAACAAAACATAAAGTCACATTTGTGATTTTTAATAAGAAAACCTGTGATGGACAGAAGACTGAGCTCCAATCAGAGTACCACTGTTCAGATGGAGTCTCAGCTCCATCATCTGCTCCCCCCTTTACTTTTGTTTAGTATTTTATTGGTCCACTTCAAACAATTTAAGTCTCCATTTTATTAGAAAAAAAAAATTGGACCTTGAGCATGCAGCAATTAAAGTTTAAAGAAACTTTCATGAGTAATCTTTCTGTGTTTTTATATAACACTGGCTCCTTTTTAAGTTTCTTGTATCTTATTTTGTAATAAAAACAAAAAGCTTACTGCAATAAACTGTAAAATAATAATGATAAGTAAACTGATGGTGTTTTGAGCCTCTGCTTGTCTCAGAATGACTCCAGCTGTGAGTTTCTGCTACTCAAACAGGATGTTGAGCTGGTCTGGGAAGCTCAGTCCTCACCTCCTTCTACAGGTGTGCAGTGGAGAGCATCCTGTGCTCGAGCATCAACATGTAGCATGGAGGCTGCACAGCAGCAGAAAGAAAAGCTTTGCAGAGAGTGGTGAAGGCTGCACAGAAGTCTGTTGGAGTCAGTCTCTCCACCATTTCAGACATTTACATCTCTAGATGCAGGAAGAGGGCCACCTGCATCATGAAGGACCTCACTCACCCAGCACACACACTTTTGCCCTGCTCCCCTCAGGAAGGAGGTTGAGGAGCATTAAGTGTAGAACAACTAGACTGAGGAACAGCTTCTACCCTGAGGCTGTTAGACTCATGAATATCTAACCAGAATAATCACTGTAAAAAAACACATCATGTTGCTGCTGATCTGTTTCATGTTGCTGCTGATCTGTTTCATATTGCTGTGTTCATTCGTGCTCATCTGCTCACACAGACTCATGTATGTGCTGCTGTTTGGCATATTGTTGTTATGCTATTAGTGCTTTGTGAATTTTTTAGTTAGTGTTTTTCTTAGTTCCTATCTTATTACTGTTGTTTTTTTTTATTTTATAATTTTGTTGGATGTAACTGTCACCTTCACTATCAGAGGAAAGAGGAAAACACCACAGAGTGATGTTTTCACCCAGCAACTAACGAGAAGATCAGGCTCCAATCACAGCTTCCATGTCCAGTTTAATAGACCAGTTTGTTCATTTTCATGAACATTTTCAATAAATTATTTGTTCAATGTTCCTAAAATGTTGCAGGTTCCTAACAGGCCGGACAGTCTGTGATGTTTCCTCTCTCCTCCTCTCCTCCATCCCTCACTCCCTGAGAACATTGTAATTAAGGAGGTTTTAGAGCGCAGCCTGAATTTATGCACCAACTGATACGAGCACGAAACGACGTATTGCACAAAAACCTGCGTGAAGTTTCAGCTGTTAGAGGATGATCAGCACGCCACTAGAAATGGATTCAGCTGCGGAGCGAAGGGTCGGCCTCAGGCCTGAAGGTTTCAACATGTTCCTTCTCTGTGAAGCAGTGGGGATGTTATTAATGAGCGTTTTATCAATTTACTGAATGTTCCTCAGCTTCTCCTCCTGAAACATGTCAGTCTCTTCAGAGCTGCTTTAACAAAGAAATAACGAAGAGGATTGTTTTTATTAAAGTGATAATTTTTACCACTGACTGTGTTGTCTTTATGCAGAGTACATTTTACAGAAGAGAAAAATACTTGAAGTAATCAGCAGCTGATATAAACATTTTCTCTAAACCTTGTTTCTCACAACAACTGAATTAAAGAGGATATTCAATGAGAAAAACTAATATTTGTTTAATAAACAGCTCAATTATTGAGTTTTATTGAATTTTTAACATTATTGTTTTAGTCTCTTTTTGATTAGATGGGATGAATAATGAGGATGACTATATCATACCATGTCAAGCTTTTCATATATACAAGTTCAATTTAAGAAAAAACTAAAATAAAAGTTTTGAGTCAATCACATGAACACAATCCAGGATAATCCAAGTATAATTTTTAAATTAGCTTCTAATCTGTTGTTTTCAGTTGACATGGCTTTTCAATATTGTTATTTTGATTATGGAGGTATTATTTTAGTGTATGCATTATATATACCTATATATATATAGACACACACACATATATATGTGTGTGTGTGTGTGTGTGTGTGTGTGTGTGTGTGTGTGTGTGTGTTTGCGTGCGTGCGCGCGCGCGCGCGTGCGTGCGTGCGTATACTGTAAATTAAAAAGTACACTTGAAACCCAAGAATCATCCAGAGATTTTACAGAAGTTCCCAAATAATGCTGAACTCACATCTGAATATTTTTCTGATGTTTTTAGATTTTAGAAGTAGATTCAGTGAAAGGATTTTGTGTCATAAATGAGATGCTGACTAATTCATTGCATGTCCTCCATTGGTTTGTGTAACCTTGATATTTCTCTTGACTTGATGCTTGTGTGGTCAATAAGAGCTGAGATGGGAGAGGGTGGCCATTTTAAAGAACTTATTTTTATATTTTTTGAATAGTGGTTTTATTAAAAACCTCATTAACACAAAGTATCCCAGTGTAAGTGTGCGGATAGGAAAAGGGGGCAGAGTTCATACCGGGGTATCTTTCTCTAAACTGAATCCGTCCTCCTGGGATCTCATTATTCTTTGCTCAAACTGACTATATTGTTCCAAACACCAGGTGGTTCTGTTCAGCCGTCTCTGTAGTTTGTGTTCATGTTCAGTCATATGAACGCTCCAACGTGTGAGATGCGTAAAGAATGAGAAATCACTGAAAGTGAACAGATGTGAAATTCAATCTAAAATCCTGAAAGAGACTAAAAAACTGGAAATGATGAGTAGATAAAACAGAAACTTCCATATTGTGAGGTTTTGGAGGAAAAGGAGCGTGAATGGAAACAGTGGAAACAGTGAAGCAACAGTTTTTAGTTGGTTGGCTTGAGTTCAGACTGCTGATTGATCTCCAGGTGACAGCCAGAGCCACGGCCCCCGGCCAGCCTGTCATTCTCTCACAGCCCCCCTGCCCCCACACCTCATCTTTGCCGCTGACACTTTCTTTTCACCACGACTTTTTAAGCTCTCTCTTGTGCCAGTTTATTTCTCACCTTCCTCTGCACTGATTCAGCTTCCCTCTGTGTCTTCCTCCTCTGTTTTCCTCATTGTCGTTCTGTTCTGTTGTTCTACTTCCTCAGGCGGCTGAGATGAGCTGGTCTGAGAAGCTCAGTCTTCACGTCCTTCTACAGGTGTGCAGTGGAGAGCTCCAGCATCAACGTGTGGCATGGAGGCTGCACAGCTGAAGAAAGAAAAGCTTTGCAGAGAGTGGTGAAGGCTGCACAGAAGTCTGTTGGAGTCCTTCTCCCCATCATCACAGACATCTACACCTCCATATGCAGGAAGAGGGCCACCTGCATCATGAAGGACCGCACTCACCCAGCACACACTATTGCCCTGGTCCCCTCAGGCAGGAGGTTGAGGCGCATTAAGTGTAGAACAACTAGACTGAGGAACAGCTCCTACCCCGAGGCTGTTAGACTCATGAATCTCTAACCAGAATAATAACTGTGAAAAAAAATCACTGTAATGCCACCTGGTTGTTCATGTGTGCTTCTCCAACCAGGAACTATCCACTTTACGTAGCGTATTTACTATGGAAGACTTGCACATGTCCAGGACTTACTTTCTTATTTTCTTTCTTTCTTTCTTTCTTGGAGGGGTTACTGGAGAGTGCACCTCCTGGGCCCTCCCTTGTTCTGCTGGGGGACAGTGAGACCTGGAGGGTTGTAGTTGTGAGAAAAGACCCCCCCCTGATCTGAACCCAAGTGATGTTCTGTTGTTGGACTTCTGTGCTTGTCATGGATTGTCCATAACAAACATCATGTTCAAGCATAAGGGTGTCCATATTTGCTCTTGGCACCAGGACACCCTAGGCAGCAGTTCAATGATCTACTTTGTTGTCATCTCATCTGTTCTGTGGCCGCATGTCTTGGACACTCGGATGAAGGGAGGGGCGGAGCTGTCCACAGACCAGTACCTGGGGGTGACTTGGCTCCGATGGTGGGCGAGGATGCCCGTCAGACCTGGCAGGCCCAAACGTATTGTGAGGGTTTTTTGGGAACATCTGGCAGAGTCTCCTGGGAGATTGAGTTTTAACTCCCACCTCCAAGAGAACTTCGAACATGTTCCGGGGGACGTAGGGGACATTGAGTCCGAGTGGGCCATGTTCTGTGCCTCTATTGTCGAGGCAGCTTACCGGAGCTGTGGCTGCAAGGTTGTCGGTGCCTGTCATGGCAGCAACCCTCGTACCCGGTGGTGGACACCGGCGGTGAGAGATGCTGTCAGGCTGAAGGAGTTCTATCGGGCCTTTTTGGCCCGTGGGACCCCGGAAGCAGCTGATGGACACCTTTTGCTACTTTTCTTTTTGACTGTCCTTTTGGTTGCTATTTTGTTTTGATTTGTTGAAAATTAAATACATTTTGTATGCCTCTTTTGTGACTGTTGTTGTTTTTGTTACTCACTGTTGTCATCACTCTTTGTTAAGAAATCAGGTCTCTTGTAAATGAGTCCCCGAGTCTCAATGGGATTAACCTGTCTAAATAAAGGTTGAAAGAAAAAGCCAACAACATACTGTAACAATCACAGAAAAACACATGACAGAAACCGAATGAGTGATGTCACCGTCCTACTAAGGACAGAGTGAGAAGGAGCAACTTATCTTCCAATGCTAACCAAACATAGCTAATAAACATTAAGGGGTACGGTCATTTGTTAGAACTTTATAAGATAAAACACAGCACCATCAGTCAACCATTTATACACAGCCTGTGTGTTCAACCTCACCTGTAACACAAAACAGAGCTTTAGATAAGCAGCAGTACACGTTGACACATTTATGATTGAGCTTCGTCAACTCGCTGCTTCTGTTGTAAAATGCAGAGGAGCGTTAGTGAGTTGTGTTCAGGCCTGAAAAAATCCAGTCCTGCCCGGCTTGAACCCGTATCATTTTTTTCCAGCCCGACCCGAACCCAACCAATTAACTGTGATTACAGGTCCGAACCCGAAAAAAAAAGCAGAACTTTGAAGATGAAGAAAAAAGTTGTATTTGGAGGGCCACATCTGATTGGACGATAAGAACAAATGCATATCTGGAGGACCACATCTGATTGGACAAAAAAAGAATTTGGCGTTATTGGTAGATTGTGTTACCCACAGACATTATGTCTATGGTGTTAACCGGTTCCACATTAGCAGTGTCTCCGGTTCGACGTTGGCGGCGTCTCCATAACTTCTCTTTCCGCCTCTATTAACACAGAACTTCCGGTTACATTTCAAAATAAGGGCAACATAAATGGGCAGTGGGGAGTGCTAAATGTTTGTTTTTTAATACCTAGCCATTACATTAAAAAACAAAATCCATTTTGGTTGTTGAATAATGTGAAAATAGTTACAATCAATTTATAAATAAAGAAAAATAAAGTAACCAAAATAATGATACTTAAACTGGCTTTGGGACAAAGGATGTTTCCTTCAACTTCACATTTTCTGGTTCATCCTTTTAAAGAAGTCACTGCAGATGAGTGATTGTCAGTTTCTGTTAGATTTCTGCAACTGGAGCAAGTATTTCTGTTTACTGGTTAAGTTCCTTAGCTGTCAGATTTTAAGGGTCAGTCCTACTCCGTATTTCAGCTTCTTTCATAGATCAGATCTCAGAGAATAGCACTTCTAAAGAGCAAATTTTGTTTTTAGCTTTTGTTTTGGACCATTATCTTGTTACAGGACTCATGATCTTTAATTGAGATCACCCATTTTGACCAATGGGAGCAGGTTTTGCTTCAAGTGCCTTCATATTTCAGTGTACCCAGACCACACTCAAGTCAACCTGTCAGGTGCAACCTACAACCAAAGAACAAAAGACAGCAAATATAACGCTGTTTATTAAAAATCTTCAATTAAAAAAAAAGAGCTGATGTAACTTACCCAAAGAGCCAGCAAATACAGCTAGCCAATCAGTGTTTGCGCTCTAGAAACGCCTATTCTCCAGAAACGACCACCTCTGGTCTGCAGAGAACCCCTTCTTGTCCAGTTGAGCTTGGATGGTTCACTGGCAGTAGTCCAGCTGAAACTTAACTGAACTTTTTTTTTTTGTAACCTCTTTCAACCAGCCGGTCAGCACTGTCAACCGGCCTTGTGCGGCTAGCAATACAAATTGGATCGTCAGCCGCGCGCGTCCAAGAATGCAATCAAAAGCCCACACTGAGGTCAGGGTGGCCCACCCATCCAGCACATTTGGCCCAGGCCCAGGCTAGAAATGAATGCTCTGTCAGTGATGCTCTAAACTTCACTACTGCCACCTACTGGCAGAAATAAGTATTGGCTGATTTTGTTTCTACAGTAGATGAGGCTTGGAAAAAAAACACACCCAGTTTACAATACACTGAGATTTAGCTAAGAAAGATTAGCAAGATTAATAAATTGAACACAAGGGTGCCACACGTGCAAGTACTGTGAACGCTCTGGCTGTGGCTGATCCAGACTTGAGAACTAGAGCTGCAGATTCAGTTCTGGATGGCAGGGTAGTCTCATCTCATCCTGGCTGTCTGTCCCAGGAAGTATTGGGAGTAAAAACTTGCATTTTCCTCCAGGTGGGGAACCCTGGAAATGACATCTTTCATCAGGAATTCCATTAGTTTGGACTGGACAGGCAGACCTTGAGGGGATGGTAAGTTGGTCTCCAGGACGTTGCAGAGTCTTGGGATGTTGTAAATTGCAGTGAGTACCCACTGTTGATCAAGCAGTCCATTCACCGTCTATGAATCAAGCCACATAGCAATTGGAGCAGCGCACAGAGCGGGCGAGCATGCAGTCTTTGCTGTGGTCGTCGCGGAGACAAGCAACTTTGAGCCATCACACTGCACATTTTCTGTGCTCATACCAGACAGGAGGATAAGGATGTAAGGAGCCGCAGGTTGGCTGACAGGGTCAGAAAGCAGCAAACTCGAGATTCAGACTTGAGGTGAACTCTGAAGATCTGTTCCGTCTGCCCAGTATCAACTGTAGAAGCTGACAGTTACACCTCAGAACATTTCTAAATTATGGTTGGCTTATGTGTTCAAAAATAAAGGGATCCATTTAAATTTCTTCTTTTAAGTAAAGTGCATTTGCTAGTTCCTGAGTGTTTCACGTATAGTCGAGATTTCCTTGCTTAACTGTAAATGTCCAAAAAAAACAACAAAAAAAAAAAGGCAAAGCAATGTTCCCGCAAAAGAGTTTGGCATGTGTGGGCGAGTAATGCGAGAAACTGTCCAAGCTCAGTTAAATTAAGTCACCATGACCCTAGTATTCCAAGTACATACAGTCCCACCAATGCATCTTAATCTTACAGAATTAGGGACACTTTAAAAAAAAAAAAATCACTTTTAAATGTGCAAGAAATTGCTTGTCTACAAGAATATAAAACCAAAGTGTTTATTTTATTCAATGATCGTCGCCTGCAGTCACGTTGTGGGCTTCGTCGCCTGCAGTCACGTTGTGGGCTTCGTCGCCTGCAGTCACGTTGTGGGCTTCGTCGCCTGCAGTCACGTTGTGGGCTTCGTCGCCTGCAGTCACGTTGTGGGCTTCGTCGCCTGCAGTCACGTTGTGGGCTTCGTCGCCTGCAGTCACGTTGTGGGCTTCGTCGCCTGCAGTCACGTTGTGGGC
>NC_056503.1:26011055-26011222 GCF_014905685.2 Nematolebias whitei | reverse complement strand
GTCACGTTGTGGGCTTCGTCGCCTGCAGTCACGTTGTGGGCTTCGTCGCCTGCAGTCACGTTGTGGGCTTCGTCGCCTGCAGTCACGTTGTGGGCTTCGTCGCCTGCAGTCACGTTGTGGGCTTCGTCGCCTGCAGTCACGTTGTGGGCTTCGTCGCCTGCAGTCAC
>NC_056503.1:26004651-26011045 GCF_014905685.2 Nematolebias whitei | reverse complement strand
GCTTCGTCGCCTGCAGTCACGTTGTGGGCTTCGTCGCCTGCAGTCACAATCTCCACTTCTTTGGCTTCTACATAAACATTTTAGTGCAAACCCTTATTCTTGCCTTTTTATTCCATTTAACCATTTTAGACTTTTGCTTTATTTTTATGAAGTGCTTGAGTAGTTCATCCAATAACCCAACATCCCATTAGTTTACCTTTAGCTAGTATGCGAAACTTTGAATCCAAAGCCTTTAGAAACATATTGCCATGTTTTAGAGATTGGTCATTGGCTGACAACACTACATGAACAGAGGCATGTTAGTTTAAGGCAGTATTACACCATTGATATTTAAACACGACTTACCTTCCTTATGATCAGCCCATTCCAGTTTTGGATCAATTGGCAAACATGACCCTGTGGACAAAGTACTTATTCAGAAGCTTCTGCATCATCATCATCATCAGGTCAGTGTATTTGCAAGGCCGATTACTATTTTCTTGTGTTGGTTAAACAGCAGGTTGTAAAAATCAGAAGTCAATAAAATGTACATAAATCATTTAAAATATCTGGTAAATACTACTTTTCCATATGCTTGAAATAAAATCTCTAAGCAATCATACATATTTTCTCCTACAATCTTTTTCTTTTGATGGGTAAAAATATTCTATATTTTTTCCCATCCTCACTTTAAACACAAGTCCCAACTTTAACAACTAAAATTCACTACATAATTCAAAGGGAACAAAATACAAACCTTCATTGAGCCACACTGCCACTAGAGAAATTACCAAGAACCAACTGCCTCCCATGGTTCTTGATGCTAACTGTGAGAAGGGGACAACATTGAGGTTTAAAAACTATTCTCCCAGTTTTACAGCTGTAGCTCATCAGCTTTGATTAGTTCTCTCTTCAGAAATGTGTTCTTCTTCAGGCTTCTTTGGTGGTTGCCAAACAACAATTTGGTGCATTACCACCACCGAGTGGTAAAAAGTGTGGATTGGAATGATGCAAATATATGAATAAATAAAACAAACACATGTCCTATCAAACAATCAATGTTTAAGATAATGCACTAAATCTGTATGATTTTTATTTATTTATCTGTAATTGTTCAGTAGGATGTAACCTCACTTTCATTTTAGTAAGACTGTCAGTCAGTTGAATGTTTTTCCATGTATGGTTTTTTTTTGCAAGTACTGTATATTTAAATATGCTCTAGTCTCATATTTGCCACAGAAGTCACATTTACCTATAATCCTGATGCATGCTCAATAATCCAGGTAGAAAAATCTAAAAAAGTTAACTCTGGTCCTCTGGACATAAAAAAAAAAAAAATGTAGAAATGTTTCGTCTTTCATCTGAAAGACTTCCTCTGTCTGAGGTGCTGTATTCAGCTCAGTCTCATAAATAGCAGCTTATCATAGTGGATCAACCCGTTTGCTGCTGACTGCCAAACCAGCGGCTCACATAATCACGGAGGACCATCAGCCTAACAATGGATCATTAGCACATTGATGGCTGTTTGCTAATCACAGGTGGCTGAGTGATACTAGCAATAACAGCATTGTAAGAGGGGGACAGTTGAACATGGAGGCCTCCACCCTGTTTAATGATGGATGGTTTCTTTTCACAAAGATGGCCTCCTTTACTCCTCTCTCAAACCATCGTTCCTCTCTATCAAGGATATGAACATCTTCATCCCTGAAAGAGTGACCGCTGGCCTGGGGATGAGTGTAGACCGCAGAGTCCTGGCCTGATAATGTTGATCTTCTGTGCTGGGCCATCCTTTTGGCCAGTGGCTGTTTAGTTTCCCCGATGTAAGACTGATCACAGCCCTCCTGACACTGAACAGCATACACAACATTACTCTGTTTGTGCTGGGGGACTGGATCTTTGGGATGAACCAGTCTTTGCCGTAATGTATTTTGGGGTTTAAAAGCCACTGGGACGTTATGTTTAGAAAATAAACGTCTCAGTTTCTCTGATACTCCCTCAACATTGATTGATTGATTGATTGATTTTTTATTGTCAATTCTGCATATGTACAGGACATACATAGAAATTGAAATTGCGTTACACTCCTACTCAAATTGCAGCAAACAACAACAACAGCAAAAATAAACTAACACAACTAGTTATATAAAAAAAAAAATATATAAAAAAAAAAATAAAAAAAATATATATAAAAGTGAACAGCAGCAGGACCTCTGATGCAACGTGCTCAATAGTGACTAACAGGAGACAAAGGGACGCTGACTGAAGACAATAACATGATGAGAGGTAGATAATGGATGTGCAAGGCCAGAGTAAACAAGGTAGATAATGGATGTGCAAGGCCAGAGTAAACAATAGTGCAATATAAAGTATAAACCTGAGAAACTTAGTAAAGTGAAGGTGTGCATACCGGTTCTATATAGAGTCACAGTTATGTACTGATGAGGTGATTATGTGGAAATGACAATACCAGAATTACCAGAATAAACAGGACGAGTTGATCATAACAGTAGTGCAAAATATAATGCAATAAACAGTAGAGTGAGCTTGTAGGCTGTTAAAGTGACCGATTCATGAACTATTCATAAAACTAAATAAATGTCCCAGAGCAGTTTTGAAGGGGGGGGGTGAGGGGGGGTGTCAGGAAGCTGAGTTAGTGTGTGCAGGGTGGCAGAAGTGGGAGAGGGGGCTGAGGGGGGGCAGGCAGAGAGTTCAGCATCCTCACGGCCTGATGGACGGAGCTGTTCCACAGTCTGCTGGTCCTAGAACTGAGGCTACGCAGTCTCCGCCCTAATGGCAGCAGGTTGAAGAAGCAGTGTAGCGGGTGGTCAAGATCTCCCACCCAGCAGAGGGCTTTACTTCTGAGGCGAGAGCTGTGGAGGTCCTGAAGGCAGGGGAGAGAGGTGCCAATGATCTTCTCAGCTGTCCTCACGATCCGCTGGAGGGATTTGCGGCAGGATGCTGTGCAGGCCCCGTACCACACAGTGGAGCAGCTCATCAGGATGCTCTCGATGGCCCCCCTGTAGAAGGTTGTCATGATGGGGGTGGGGGCTCTCGCTCTTCTCAGCTTGCGGAGGAAGTAGAGCCGTTGGTGAGCCTTTTTGGCCACTGCTGCTGTGTTGATGGTCCAGGAGAGGTCCTCAGAGATGTGCACACCCAGGAACTTGGTGCTGCTTACCCTTTCCACAACAACATCGTTGATGGATAGTGGAGCATGTTTTGTCTGAGTTCTCCTGAAGTCCACAACAATATATGGAATAACCACTGGTCTGGGTTCCTCCTTTTCACCTGTTGGCTGACTGGAGTCCTGTTTGGGTTTCTTCTCTGCTTTCAGGAAGGCCCAGTTAGGATATCCACATTGCTCTAGAGCCTGTCTTGTGTGGGATTTCTCCTTCTGCCTGGCTCCTGAGCTAGTGGGGACGCTGTCTGCTCTGTGATACAGAGTCCTGATGACTCCTAACTTGTGCTCCAAAGGGTGATGGGAGTCAAACTGCAAATACTGGTCTGTGTGGGTGGGTTTGCGGTACACCTCAGTTTGCAAATGTCCTCTATCAGAGACTGAGACCTCACAGTCCAAGAAAGCCAACTTGCCATTTTTTTCATCTTCTCGTGTGAAATTGATGTATTTATCCACAGAGTTGATGTTGTCAGTAAAATGTTGGACTTCCTGAGATTTAATTTTAACCCAGGTGTCGTCAACATACCTGAACCAATGACTTGGTGGTGTCCCTGAAAAGGACGTCAAGGCTCTCTTTTCTACCTCCTCCATGTACAGGTTGGCAACAATAGGAGAAACTGGAGACCCCATAGCACACCCATGTTTCTGCCTATAATATTGCTCCCCATATGTGAAGTAGGTTGACTGCAGGCACAGTTTCAAGAGTTGACACAGTTGTTCTGTGGAAAGCGTGGTCCTGCTGCTCAGAGTGGTGTCTGATTTTAATCTTAAACTGGCCACCTCTACTGCATTATCAACAGGAATGCACGCAAAGAGTGATGTGACATCAAAAGAGACCATTGTTTCATCAGTCTCCATGATGACATCCCTCACTTTATCCACAAAGTCCATGGTGTTCTGTATGTGGTGGTCTGAGCTGCCAACTAAAGGGATGAGTACAGACGCCAGATATTTGGAAACATTGTAAGTGACAGAGTTAATCATGCTAAAGATTGGTCTTAAAGGTACACCTTGTTTATGGATTTTAGGTAAACCATACAGACTAGGTGTGGCCTCCCCTGGGTACAGTCTGTGGTACAGAAAATGGTCAATAGCCTTGTCCTGCTCCAAAATTTTCAGGCAATCTATCAATTTCTTTTAACAAAGTCCCATTGAGAGTTTTTTCTTCAATTACATTCACACAGCAGAAGAGATTAGTGTGACTCAGATATTGTCTCATTTGAACCCAGCCTTAACTTTTTTAATGTCACTTTTTACTTTAAATTTTAGGGGCTAACATAGAAAATTGTCTATATGGTTGAGTTTCTAACTATATTAATAATTTTGTGTAATAGTTGAGTCTGGGGCTCTGATTATTTACCTATTTCAAATTCAAATTCAAAAATACTTTATTAATCCCAGAGGGAGATTATATGTTGTGGTAACTCATCATCCTGGTTTCATTAATGAGTTGTTCTAGATGCTGATGGCTGTGGGCAGGAAGGGTCTCTTGTAGCGGTCTGTCCTACAACGGATTTGAAGAAGCCTCTGACTGAAGACACTTTGTTGTTGTATGACAGTCTGATGAAGAGGATGCTGAGGGTTGTCTATAATGTTCTTCATTTTATGAAGAATCCTTCTTTGTACAATCATCTCCAAAGTTTCTAGAGGAGTCCCCAGAACTGAGCCATCCTTCTTTATGAGCTTGTTGATCTTTTTTAAGTCACTTGATCTGGTGCTGCTACCCCAGCAGATGATGGCAGAAGAGATAGCGCTCTCTACAAGACTTATAGAAGATATGCAGCATCTTGCTGCAAACACTGAAGGACTTCAGCTTCCTCAAGAAGTACAGTCTGCTCTGTTCCTTATTGTAGATGGCTTCGCTGTTGCATTTCCAGTCCAGTCTATTGTCCAAGGTATTTATACTTCTCCACCACCTCCACTTCTGCTCCCATGATGGAATAAGGGTTGGACCTGTTCCTGATTCTCCTGAAATCTACAATCATCTCCTTTGTTTTGTTCACATTCAAGATGAGGTGATTGTTTCCACACCTTGCCACAAAGTGGTCCACCAGTTCCCTGTACTCAGCTTCTTGTCCATCTCTGATACACTCGACTACTGTAGTCATCAGAATATTTCTGCAGATGACAGGAGTCTGTTTAATCCTTAAATTATATACAGGGGCGTGTTTGTGTTTACTTTATTTGTCATACTATATTCAATGTACAGCTCCTATCTGAACTGATAGGACAAACAAAAAAGCAGAACGATCAGCTGCTGTGCCAAGCACTGCAGATATAATAAAACAATTGCCACTTGTTATAAAAACTATAGAAAGGCTCCTGAATGCTGTAAACACAGACTGTTTGTATTTGTTTTACACATTTAATTGGAACATAAATCTTTTTTAACGGTTCCAGCATGAACCATATGACCTTAATTTAATGTGACAGTAAAAGATTTGATTCAGTGTCCAGATTATTAATGTAAGTTAGTGTAATGTCCTCTAAGTGATGGAAACATGTTTTCATAGTGTGTGTGTTCTTTCTGTTTAAATACGGATGTGTGTGTGTGTGGGGGGGGGGGTGACCAGCTGTGCCTTTGAAACTCTTAAATGCATCCCATTAGTTTGCTTCTGACGTCTCCTCAGGATATTTGGATGACCTTGGACTTTGTTAGATACTTTTCACTTACATAGACTTTATTTTTGTCTGTGTACACGGACTCCCCATTTTGTACTGTGAGCTTGCATGTGTTTGCATGTACATACTATAAATACAATAAACACCCCCACCCTACCCCATGGAGGGGTGTGTTAAATGATAGCCTTGTTTACACAGCTCTGACTTTAATTATATCTGAATATCTTCTTAGTGAGTAGAGGTGGTCTCAACAGGTTATGAGTCCCACAAGGGTTAACTTAAAATGGACTAGATCCAAAAACAGACATGCTGTAGAATGCTGATGACATGAATTAGTATTGTAACAGATTTAGTTTAACTTTTTTGCAATTAATAAAAAGAGAATACAATCAAAGGATAGTTAATAAAAATAAAAATAATGTCAAACTCACGATAAACAGTATTGAAATAGAGCGAGTGTATGAGATCAGATTTTTGGGGGTGATACTTGATTATAAATTGCATTGGTGTAATGATTGCGGTGTACCCAGAATGAAAGACCAGAACTGAACAGAGACCAGGACTCAGAGACTAGTTTAAAGTGTTTATTTACAGGTTGGTGATATATATACACAATAT
>NC_056503.1:26003818-26004641 GCF_014905685.2 Nematolebias whitei | reverse complement strand
GAGTGATGAGGAGAAAGAAAGGCAGGGTGCAGGGCTGGATCCTTACAATTGGAAGGCTCATACTGATAATATAAAAGTAAAATGTCAAAAACTATTGCAATACTGAATAAAATTAAACATTTCCTAAATAAGAAATCCCTTTACATGTTACACTGTTGTTTCATAATTCTATATATGAATTATTGTTCTAGAAAATTCTAGAAAAACTATTTGTGACCGAATTAGATAAGTTTATTACTAAACAAAACATTCTAAGTAGCAGTCAGTATGGGTTTACAGCAAAAAATTCTACATCAATGGCTCTCATGGAATTAATAGGACAAATAACTACTGCTGTCGATCAAAAACAATATTGTGTTAGTATTTTTGTTGATTTAAAAAAAGCATTTGATACTATTGACCACAATATTCTCCTTGAAAAATTCAATAAATATGGTATAAGAGGACCAGCATTACACTGGGTATCTAGCTACAAAGTAATTGAAAGATAGGAAACAGTTTGTACAGATAAATGGTATAAGATCTGACCTCTGCAATATCACGTGTGGAGTTCCTCAAGGCTCAGTGCTTGGACAAAAATTATTTTATTCTATATGTGAATGACTTAGTAAATGTATCAGGACTCCTCAAATGTGTCCTTTTTGCAGATGACACCACATTTTTTTGTTTGGGTAAAGATGTAAAACGGATGTTGGAACTGATGAAGACAGAATTTGATAAAATATAAACTTGGTTTAAACTTAATAAATTATCATTAAATTTAGATAAAACTAAATACTGTGGGATTCCTGGTTTCCCTCTGTCTGTTTGTGTCTGTTTGTCA
>NC_056503.1:25993240-26003808 GCF_014905685.2 Nematolebias whitei | reverse complement strand
CTTCCTTGGTCTGCTACTTTGGGGGTCGACGTTGTACAATCCTGATAAATACATGATATTTAGTAACAAAAAGAGAACTGTTGATTATCCATTTAAAATTGAGGGTGTTGAGATTTGTAGAGTTAATGAGATGAAATTTTTGGGTGTAATCATTGATGAACAGCTAACATGGAAAAATCACATAAATTCTGTAAGAACAAAAATAGCTAAATTTATTGCAGTACTATACAAAATCAGGGAATTATTAAATGATAAAGCTCTGTACATGTTGTGTAACACAATCATTGTTCCATATTTAATCTATTGCATTGATGTTTGGGGAAAAGCGTGTAAAACATTTACAAAGCCTATTTTTATTTTACAGAAAAGAGCTGTAAGAATCATCACCAGAAAGCATTACAGTCACCCATCAAGCACATTATTTTATCAACTGAAGTTATTGAAGTTCCATGATTTGGTAGATTATAGTATTTTATCAGTTATGTATAGGGCTCAAAATAACACATTACCATTAAATATCCAAAGAAATGTTGTTAAAAGGCAAAGTTATTATAATCTTAAGGGGATAGAGATATTTGTCAAACCAAAATTCAGAACTAGTCTGAAGGGAAGGTCTACCTCAATCCAAGGAGTTGGATTGTGGAATGGTCTAGAGAGTGATGTTAAAAATGCCAAGTCAATGTGTACATTTAAGGAAAAGATCAAAGCTGAATTGTTAAAAAAAATATATATATGAAGTAGCTTAGTGTGTTTTTGTAATAGAATTAGAAAAATTAGAGTTATTCATTTTGTTCTGCCACTTGAAAATTATTATGATTGAACTAATTGTTTGAAAAAAGGGGCAGATATAATACGATTTTTTTCTTCTTTCTGCTGCCTTTCATTTTAAATCTCTTGTATTTTCTATATAGTTAGGAAACTGTTTTGTATTTTTAAAATGAATAAACTTTATACCATATTGGGTTGAGATCTGGTGAAACTTGTATAAAACCAACACAAAACCAGTCTACATGCTCCAGAAGAAAGCTATCCGAATTATAACTGCGTCTGATTATTCTCATCCAACTAATGACATTTTTCTTACATTGCATATTTACAATTTTTTGACTAAGTAGAGCTCAGAACAGCACTAATTATGTACAAAGCCTATAATAAAGTCCTTCCAAGGTGTAAAAAAGTTGTTATAGGTCCTCTGGACATTCAAAACACAAAAACAAAACAAAAAATGTAGAAACGTTTCATCTTTCATCCGAAAGATTTCTTCAGTCTGAGGAGTATTCAGCTCAGTCTTATAAATAGCACCATCTCATATGAGTTTGTCTATCGATTTAGCCAGAATTCCTTGATATGTTTTCCAAAATTATAAAAGAAAAATTCTGCTGCTTTGATTTTGATGTTTTATGTATAACAAACTGAAGGTATAATAACCACCTACACTTTTTTCGGTCTACACTTTGTGTTCTTGTGTTCTTAATTTTTACGAAACACAATAAAGTTGATGTTGAGTTAATATTCAGGCTGCTGTTTATTACACCTTATTATATTATATTATATTATATTATATTATATTATATTATATTATATTATATTATATTATATTATATTGTTATAGTTTAACATATAACTTAAATTGTTGTATAGTTTCTTTTTTATATTTTATATTTTTGCTATTTTTGGGTGTAAATGGGATCTTGGGTACACAATTTTGTTCTACCTCATGTGCCACATGCAATGTGAATGACAATAAAGTCACTTTGAACCATAAGTCGTAACTTGCAGTAGGTGGAAAAAGTTAAAGTAATTTTATGTAATATCCTGATGCATGCTCAATAATACAGGTAGAAAAATCTAAAAAAGTTAAGTCTGGTCCTCTGGACACTAAAAAAACAAAACAAAACAAAAAATTTAAAAAGTAGAAACGTTTCGTCTTTCATCCGAAAGATTTCTTCAGTCTGAGGTGCTGTATTCAGCTCAGTCTCTTAAATAGCACCTTCTCAGAGTGGATCAACCAGTTTGCTGCTGACAACCAAAACCAGCTGCTCACATGCTCAAGAAGGACCATCAGCCTAACAATGGATCATTAGCACACTGATGGCTGTTTACTATTCACAGAGGGTTGAGTGATACTAGCAATAACAGCATTGTAAGGGGGGGACAGTTGAACCTGGAGGCCTCCACCCCTGTTTAATGATGGAGGATTTATTTTCACAAAGATGGCCTCCTTTACTCCTCTCTCAAACCATCGTTCCTCTCTATCCAGGATGTGAACATCTTCATCCCTGGCCAGCGGTCACTCGTTCATGGTGTAACAGTACATCATTATCAGCAGGTTTGAGCAGCAATAAAAACAGATCATCTGATCTAATTATGAAATCAAGGTATTATATTTAAAATGTTTTTGTAAGGAAAGTTTTTCTCTTTAATCACAAAAAAAAAGTTAAATCATGTCACCCCAGGGTCCTACGAGCTGATGCTTGGGGGTCCACAAAAAAATAAATCTTTTTTTTTTTTTTTACAAGCACGTAGGTGTTTAACAACCCATCAAAATTTATAAAAATGCAGGAAATCACATCTACTTTATTGAATTTTTTTTGAGGGAGGACCCCTAGACCCCCCAGGTCTCAAGTATTTATGTTACACAAATATTTCCATTGCATTAAAAAGACAAATTGAGAAACTTATTTAATAACAAGCATGAGGAGGTCCCTGAAACTTTTTCTCTCCTGTAAGGGGTCCCTGAACCCAAAAAATTTGCTAACCCCTGGTTTAAACAATAACTTATTAGTGCATAACAATCAAATGTTATAGACCAGGGCTATTCAACTGATAGCCCGGGGGCCAAATCAGGCCCACGGATGAGCTCAGTTCGGCCCATCAATGAGTTCATTTTAAATAAGTCTAGATTTTAAATGGTAAAACAAGCTCACTTAATGGCAATAACTGCTGGATGTCCGGCCCCTGAGCTCTAGAATTTCAGTAACTGTGGTCCCACTGAGTAATTTGGTTGAATACCCCTGTTATAGACTAAGCAGCTGCTTGCTACTTACCTAACAGCTTTAGGACAACCTGAACAAAATGGTTAAAAAATAGTAAGTTAACACAGATGACAGTTAGTCATTAGTTAGTAAGTTAGTCCAGATGATATGATTTAACTTTTTTGTGTTTTTAAATTCATTCAACCTTTATTTATACAGGTTAGTCTTATTGAGCCACAATGACTCATTTACAAGAGAGACCTGATTTAACAAAGAGTGATGACAACAGTAGACAATCCTGAAGAAAAGCATGTAAATTGAAAAATGAATGGAAGAAATTTGTATTTAAAAAAACTAAACAAAAACAGCTACAATGTAAAGCGAGGTAAAATACTAAAAACAGGAACATGTCTGCATTGGTTTTGACGTGAACTTAGCAGATGTTTGAAGCCACTCAGAGAGGTCAAGGTCGAGAGCTTCAGATCTTTTTGCAAGGTGTTACAGGAAACAGGAGCGGAGTAGGAGAAAACCCTTTTGCCTAGTTCAATCTGCACTGAGGGAACACTGCAGGTAATAATGTCCTAAGTGTGCACGCTGCAGCTGCACTCATGCAGTGACATGTAGGAGGAGATGTATGAAGGCAGCAGACCAAGAAGTGATTTAAAGATGAAAATGTACCAGTAAGGGGGAGTCTGCGTGAAGTTAATGATGACCAGTTAACCAATGAATACAGGGTGCAGTGATGGGTACAGTAGTTACAGCCAGTTATGAATCTTAGGGCGCTGTGATAGACAGTATCCAGCATCTGCAGAGTGCTTGTAGGACTTTCCATGTAAATAATGTCACCATAATCAATGGAGGGAAGGAAAGTATCAGTTACAAGGTGTTTCCTAGCATTCAGAGTTAAACAGGATCTATTTCTGACAAGGAAACCCAATTTCACTTTCAGTTTCTTTACCGTATACCTAGATGATTGAGCTTGCACTGTTTTTCTCTCTAAATCTTTTATGGAAACACACAAATGTCTTTTGAAGGTCACATTGCCTCTAGATCATAGATTGCCTCTAGATTATAATATGTAAAAGTATGTTTTTGAACTTCTTTTAGACCCACATCCCATGTTGAACTTTGTGGAGACCTTCCCTGCACTTACCTGAACTCTGTCAACTTTTTAGCAAAGTTCAGATGGGTTTCTTGTTTTGAACACACACTGTAAATCTTCTACTGGAGTCAGCCCAAGAAAGCCTTTGGGATTTGCAGGTCTCTGTACAGTTAGCACTGATCAAAATGGCCCTCCCACTCAGAGTCAATATTCAGTGCTTCTTGCTGCCCTGCTTTGCTCTGAGTATAGTCGGCTCTGTGGTTCTCACTGCAGAGTGACTCATGCTAGTTCAACTTGTGGTCAGAGAGCTTTTTCCACATCATTGTTTCAATTAACTTGTTTTTGCACCTGCTATAATTGCTTGTATTTTTTGACTGAACTATAACTGAAACAGTCTCATGGCAGAATGTGCTGCAGCTAAACTGCTCAAAGGTGCAAAACTGCTTAAAAAAATGAAACAATTTCCAGTTTATCAGTATTTTTCTGAGCAAATTTCTGTGCAAAGTTTGGGAATAAGTAACAACGTATAGGTTTACTCCTCAAATGACTTCAATTTGGAGAAACAGAGTTTAATTCTGATCCGACTGACAAGATATCAGTGAATCTGAGCAGGGTCTAGACCAAACTTCTTGCACTTCTGTTTTAAAACAACTCCAACGTCAAAGATATCAATGTGGTTCGTGCAAGCATCAATGATATGTTTAAATACTGTATACATAAAATAAAATGCATGTTTATTTGTATAAATTAAATTAAAACATTGTTGGGGCTATCATATTCTGTGAAACATTCTCTGCACAAAGCATTACTCGAAAAATTCTTCACGTCATCTGTTGTGAATAAACAGGTTTTGACACAAGACTTTGATTATAAATATCTGGTTATTTTATGCACCTAATTCAAACACATTAAGTTGTTGTGACAAGAAGGATACAGCTCATTAAAAGTAGCATTCAACACCATTGCACCATACTGTGTAGCACTGCACAGTGTCAGAGCTTACTGGAGCACTGAATGGAAGTTGGCCACCATTAGCTAAGAATGTCTCATTGGTACTCTTTTTCCTTCTCTGATAAGACCAATGGTTTAAAAAACTGTGATTACTTACAATCTATTTTATTGCAACCTATTGTGTTTAGCCATCCACATTTGTTTTTGGTGCAAGCTGCCACCTTTGTCCTCCCACACCAGCAGCTCTGTCATCATCTCCCCTCCACTGTTCCTCAACCCTTCCAACCCCTCTTATCTTCAGAGTCCATGGTCTTGGTGGAAAACAGGTTAAGGCCACCACCTGAAGGGAGACCAGTTACTGACATCTCTATTAACCTTCAAGAGACATCTACCCTTGTCTCACCCCTTTGTCCAATTTGTCCTCCTGGTTCCCATCTCTCACCCTGTCCCCTGGCTGCTGTTCCCCTGGCAACAGAAAAATTATCCCTGGAGCAAAAGAACAAGCTAAATGACTTTCATTTCCCTGTTATTCCACCCTGGAACATTTAAGCATGTCATGAAATGTCATAATTTCAATTATCCATAGGTCACAGTGTCCTTTATTTGTTCTGAATCTTCTTTCTCCCACTTATTCTCCCTCTTTCTGACTGTTGACATAATTCAGGCTCATCTATGTTCAGTAGTAATAGTGCGGTGACCTGCATGGGAGGAAATGCTTTTGGTCAGGGCATGTTGTATAATTTAGTTTGGTGAAGCAAATTTAAACAGTGGAAATGAACTAAATGCTGCAGCTTTTTCATGTCAAATCAACCGGAATAATGGACGTTAATGAAAACTGCGTTGTGCAAATGAAAACACGTAAACCTGTTTGATGAACACATGCCCTTTTTACCTTGACAGAGATTCAATAAAATATTTGATGTAATTTAAACAAATGATGGAGGATGGTGGCTGAAAAGCTTCCAAATAAATGAGCTGCACTCAGTAATTGTCTGGGTTTTTTTTTATGCTTTCCCTATTTTCTTTAAAGGAATTGTCTTTACTACACGGGACTGGTGGACAATTGAGTTAATGTTGACAGTTATTCAGTCTTAAACAAAATACATAATTTCTTCTGTAGAGCCTTAACTGCACCTGGCAGAACGGGAACAGTTGTCATGGAACTTAACTGCTCCATGACAACACATTTCACTTTTACCACTTTAAGATAATGATTTGTTGTCTCACATTTTCAGCAAAAGTTTTAAGATGACCTCCGTAGTGTGTATCAGACTGAGACAGTAATGTGTTCAAAGATTTAAAAAAAATATATTTATCAGAGATATTAGAAAATACAGTGATGAAAATATTTGAGTAGATTGAAAGTTTAATGAGGTGTTCATGGAAAACTGTGTTTTGAGAAAATACTGTTTGTTGCACACCTGATATACTATTTCATTGTGTATATTCTCATAGCATTGGTAGAAGCACACAAACACGTAGCAAAACACTAACTGAGACTTCAGCATTGAAATAAATGCTGCAGAGGAGCTGTTTTGAAAGTTTTTTTTTATCCAATATGTCCTGATGCATGCTCAAAAATCCAGGTAGATAAATCTAACAAGATTGAGTCAAGTCCCCTGGATGGATTCTTCTTTATTGACATGTTTTGTCTTTTATCCAGAAGACTTCTACAGTCCTCACCCTAACACTGCTACAGCAGGGTGTGAAAAAGAGAAACTGAAAGGAAGCTTTCCCAGAAGCATGTAAGGAGTTCTATGAGGGCTCACAGGTAAATAACAGGTGCTTTCTTAAAAATAAAAAAAAACTCAAAGAATTATTCAGGTGGTTATATTGCTAGTATCACCACAAGGCAATTAAATTCAAATTTCACATTGATTTGTAATCAGATTTTGAGATGAATAACTAAAATGCTTTAGTACCATTTTCTCCATGTGTTATCACTGATTTCATCATCAGAAGACATGGCGTTAACCTTCATCAATATATCAAGCACACACAGCTTTGGATTGACATATCTATAGACGAACCACTGCTGATTGATGCCCTTTTTAAAAAGTAATTAAGATGATGAATTGTGGCTGACAGAATATTTTATACAGCTTAGTCAAGACAAAATTGAAGGTATAGTTACTGGCAAATAATGAACTGTGAGTGTTAACAAATTAATGAGAGAAGCATAAAATCTCTGTTGTATTTCAATGTAATTCTTAATGACATGTTTTTTTTTTACAACATACCTTTATAAAACATGAGTTTTATTGCAATAATTTGTTTTTCTTTCAAGAAAAGCAATAGATTATTGAAAAAAAGAAACTGTCCAGATGACCTGACTGAAAAATGTTGGATTGTATACCTGGATTATTGAGCATGAACTTTGTTGTTTTCAACCAGTTTGACAAGATTGTCAACAAGAAAGAGGGCCGGCAATGGAGGAGGGGGCACACCACAGAGACCATCTAATCACAAGCAGAACTGGTTTGTTCCACTTTGGAGTAAGATGTTGGGGGAAGAATCAGTTTTGTTGTGTTTCCTTGACTGATGAAGCCTTCTGGATCAAAGGCAAAACGTTTCAGCACAAAAAAAAAGAAACAGTCCAGATGACCTCACTGAAAAATGTTGGATTGTATACCTGGATTATTGAGCATGGACTTTGTTGTTTTCAACCAGTTTGACAAGACTGTCAACAAGGAAGAGGGCCGGCAATGGAGGAGGGGGCGTACCAAAGAGACCATCTAATCACAAGCAGAACTGGTTTGTTCCACTTTGGAGTAAGATGTTGGGGGAAGAATCAGTTTTGTTGTGTTTCCTTGACTGATGAAGCCTTCTGGATCGAAGGCAAAACGTTTCAGCACAAAAATATGAAACTGTCCAGATGATCTGACTGAAAAATGTTGGATTGTATACCTGGATTATTGAGCATGGACTTTGCTGTTAATAGATTATTGAATTTTTGTTAGACTTTGGGATTCAACATCTAAAGCGAAACACAAGAATCCAAATTCAAATTAAATTCAAATTCAAAAATACCTTATTAATCCCAGAGGGAAATTAAATGTCATCATGGTTTCATTAAAGAGTTGTTATAGATGCTGATGGCTGTGGGCAGGAAGGATCTCGTGTAGTGGTCTGTCTTACAATGGATCTGAAGAAGCCTCTGACTGAAGACACTGTTGTTGTATGACAGTGTGATGAAGAGGATGCTGAGGGTCGTCTATAATGTTCTTCATTTTATGAAGAATCCTTCTTTGTACAATCATCTCCAAAGGTTCTAGAGGAGTCCCCAGAACTGAGCCAGCCTTCTTTATGAGCTTGTTGATCTTTTTTAAGTCACTTGATCTGGTGCTGCTACCCCAACAGATGATGGCAGAAGAGATAGCGCTCTCTACAACAGACTTATAGAAGTTATGCAGCATCTTGCTGCAAACATTGAAGGACTTTAACAAAGTCCATGCTCAATAATCCAGGTATACAATCCAATATTTTTCAGTCAGGCCATCTGGACAATTTCTTTTTTTTTTGTGCACAAAAAAAAAAAAAAGAAACTGTCCAGATGACCTGACTGAAAAATGTTGGATTGTATACCTGGATTAGTGAGCATGTCAAACTTGTTTTCAACCAGTTTGACACGACTGTCAACAAGGAAGAGGGCCGGCAATGAGGATGGGGTGTGTCAAAGAGACCATCTTAGCACCAACATAACTGGTTTGTTCTACTTTGGAGTAGGCTGTTGTGGGAAGAATCAGTTTTGTGTTGTGTGTTTCCTTGACTGAAGAAGCCTTCCAGATTGAAGGCGAAACGTTTCAGCACAAACAAAAAGAAACTGTCCAGATGGCCTGACTGAAAAATGTTGGATTGAAGGACTTCAGCTTCCTCAAGAAGTACAGTCTGCTCTGTCCCTTCTTATAGACACTTCAATGTTGCATTTCCAGTCCAGTCTGTTGGCCAAGTGAACCCCAAGGTGTTTGTACTTCTTCACCAGCTCCACTTCTCCCATGATGTAATTAGACTTGGACCAGTTCCTGTTTCTCCTGAAATCTACAATCATCTCCTTTGTTTTGTTCACATTCGAGATGAGATGATTGTTTTTACACCATGCCACAAAGCGGTCCACCAATTCCCTGTACTCAGCTTTTTTTCATTCAACCTTTATTTAGACAGGTAATCCCATTGAGCCTCGAGGACTCATTTACAAGAGAGACCTGATTTCAACAAAGAAAGATGACAACAATGGACAACAGCGACAACAATAAACAGTTATATAAAGTCATACTGCAGTTTGTTTGTTTGTTTTTTACAAATAGGATGGCTAAACGAAAAAGGTAACAACAAAAAAACCCAGCTAGATTCTAAGGTGAATGTAGAAAACTAAAATCAGGAACATGTCTGCGTTGGTCCCTGCCAGGAGTCCAACAGATTCTTAAAGCCACTTAGAGAGGTCAAGGTCGAGAGCTTCAATTGTTTTTGTAAGGTATTCCAGGAAACAGCTTCTTGTCCATCTCTGATACACCCGACCACTGCAGAGTCATCAGAATATTTCTGCAGATGACAGGAGTCTGTTTTATACTGGAAATCTGAGGTGTACAGAGTGAAAAGGAATGGTGAGAGTACAGTCCCCTGTGGTGCTCCTGAGCTACTGACCACCTGGTTAGACACACGACCCTTCAGTCTCACAAACTGCAGTCTGTTTGTCAGGTAGTCTTTGATCCATGTGATTGTTGAGGCCTCCACCTGAGTCTTCTGGCATTTCTGACAAAGCAAATCAGGCTGGATTGTGTTAAATGCACTGGAGAAATCAAAGAACATGACTCTCACAGTGCTGTCTGCCTTTTCTAGATGACAGTGAGTTTGCTGAAGCAGGTGTATGATGGCGTCTTCAAGTCCACGCCAATAAGCAAACTGCAGTGGGTCCTGATATGTGCTTGTTTGTTTAGTCAGGTGGGCCAACAGAAGTCTTTCTAGGACCTTCATGATGTGGGATGTCAGGGCAACAGGTCTATAGTCATTGAGGACTGAGGGGTGAGTTGTCTTTTGCACTGGAACAAGGCAGGATGTTTTCCACAACACAGGAACCTTCTCCTGGGTCAGGCTAAGGTTGAAGAGGTGCTGCAGAACCCCACAGAGCTGCTCTGCACAGACCTTCAGGACTCTGGGACTGACACCACCTGGACCTGCAGCCTTATTCCAGTTCAGTCTTTCCACCTGCTTCCTCACCTGACTTTTAAAGACACAGAGGGGGGAGGCAAAGGAGGTATGAGCATCTTCTGATTTGGTTGAAGACCAACATGTAGAAGAAGAAGGGTCCATGACTGAAGTGGTAGATAAAATATTTGAGGTGTGACAGGACAGCCTTGGGTCAATGGAGGGTTATATATATGTTTGGCTGTGTGCATGAGAGGAGGATGCTGAGCTTGTTCCTGAACTGAACCTATTGAAAAATAAGTTCAGTTCATTGGCTCTGTCCAGGCTTCCATCCTTGTGATTCTCCTTCTGCTTGAAGCCTGTGATCTTTTTCATCCCTGACCACACCTCTCTGATAT
>NC_056503.1:25980994-25993140 GCF_014905685.2 Nematolebias whitei | reverse complement strand
CATCCATCCATCCATCCATTATCTTTACCCGTTTATTCCATTTTGGGTCACGGGGGTCGCTGGTGCCCATGTCCAGCAATCACTGTGCGAGGGGCGGGGTACACCCTGGACGGGTCGCAAGTCCATCACAGGGCCACATAGAGACAAACGAGACAAACAACCATTCACTCTCTCACTCACACCTAGGGACAATTTAGAGTTACCAATCAGCCTAACATGCATGTTTTTGGTCTGTGGAAGGAAACCGGAGCACCCGGAGAAAACCCACGCATGCACGGAGAGAACATGCAAACTCCACCCAGAAGGCCCCTGGACTGGGGTTTGAACCAAGGACCTTCTCGCTGAGAGGCAGCAGCTCTACCAGTTGCGCCACCGTGCTGCCCATATATATATATATATATATATATATATATATATATATATACATAATGATATATTATATGCTGTCTTTGAAGAACACAATGCTTGGTATACAAGACATTTTTTATTCCTAATTTGTAATTTATCAAGTAGCTTGGTCAGATTAAGATTACAAATAACAGTTTAACAGTTAAACCTTTTTTTCTTTTAGAAAATCTTGAGTTATCTTTTTCTCTCTTCTTTGTATATACTGTAAATATATGGGTAATTTCCCCATTAATCAGTCATACAGCTGTGCATCTCAAGCTCCCACTAAACTTCTAATGCAGCACATTCTAGATCTTAATACAATGTGTACAGCAGGATGAAGAAAAATTGTCAATGAGGCTGTTCAGTGAAGATGAGAGAAAAAGCTGCCTTCCCCCACTGTTTTCTGCCTCTTGCTGATTGAAAAAGATAGTAATTGGAATACTCGGGTTGTGCCAGCTTCACTTGGGATGACAGTGGGAAGGACAGACTCTCTGAGACACAGTTTTCAACACTGTCAGCAGATCAGAGTCTTTCTAATGATCTAATGGAATAATCTCACTTTCCCTCCACAGACAGGTTAACACCTCACATACTACTAATATGCTACATTTCCAGTTTGTGCACATTGTGTTTGTGCAGCTTTATGTGTTTCAGTGTGTGTAGTTATGAAAGCTTAATTTTCCTCCCTTCTTCTTCCTCCTCAGCAGCTCTCATTAGCTCTGCTGTTAGATGCTGTGTACACGGTGGCTGCATCAGTCCAAGAATTGAACCGTAGTCAGAATGTTGGAGCCACTCAAGGGCCCTGTATCAGAATCAGAATCAGAATAAGCTTTATTATCATTGCACCAAGATACAACGTGCCCATGGATCTTACAAGATTGTATGGGCATGGATACGTACAGTCGTCCGAAAGATGAGATTATTTGACCATTTTGAGCCCATCTCTCTGTTTTCTCTAGAGCAGGTCATGTGCAGAATGAAACCATGTGGTTCCCCCTTTGATGTAGTCCCCCCTCGACTACTAAGGTTGTTTTCACACCTGACAGTCCGGTACTCTCGGTTCAATTGGGGACCAATATTCATAACATTTTGTTTACATTTGAGCTGTTGCATTCACACTGCACTGTGCAGTCGAGCCTACCTGTTGAACCAACCTATTCCCCTGCTCGCCTGTGGGGGCGCTGCACCAAGAACTACTGAAAGAAACAAGACAAAAACCTCTGAAGACACCTCTTCTTCTTCTGGAAATAAAAACAAAAACGGAGTGGCATCAAGTTTTAGCAGTTTTAGGAGTTATATTTTGTCATTTTTCAGAAATGGACTCAGCATGAGCAGAAAATGAGGCAGGAGACCATTGAGAATATTATTTTTCACACAAGGCAGCTGATGGCTCTATGAAAGGTAAGGTATCATATTTATCTAGAATAAACAAGATATACACTGAAAGGTTCTGTTAAAAGATTTAAAGATTTTGGGACACATGGCAGGCGTTTGTGTAGTATATGGAACATAATTTTAATTCATTTATGTATGTGTGACTGATCTGGTGTGGAAGGAGAGGGATGGGGGGGGGGGGGGGGGGATATTGTTTTTCTGTTCTTTGTGTTGTGTATGTTCAAAATGAAATAAAAAAAGACTGATTAAAAAAAGTAAAACTTCAGGTTTTACTAAAAGCACATAAGCCAGAGGATGTTAAAGATTTTTCTGTTGGGTGTGTAATTTTATTTTCATTTTCAGACAAAGGTTTTAATGCCATGTAAGCTTCTTGAATTTTTGATTACATACCATACCATACCACTTTATTTATAAAGCACTTAAAACAGCAACAAGGCCAACCAAAGTGCTGTACAGACAAAACAACAGGTAACACACAAAGCAAAAAAACAAAATGAGGTAAATCAGAATATAGACAAAAAAACGATGCAGATAATGACGACAAACCAGTGTAGAGCATACAGGATCAAAACACAGATCATCTTGTGTTGAAAGCCACTGAATAGTAGTGAGTTTTTAAACGAGATTTGAAAACCGAGAGGGAGGGGGCCTGTCTGACAAGCAGAGGTAACTTGTTCCAGAGTCTTGGTCCTGCTACAGAGAAGGCCCCATCACCTCTGCACTTAAGACGAGTTCCTGGAACTGTGAGGAGCAACTGGTCCGCTGACCTCAGGGAGCGTGGTGGGACATACGGTTGTAGCAAATCAGAGAGATGGGGGGGGGGGGGGACACTGTTCAGTGATTTGTAGACATACATGAGTATTTTGAACTGGATTCGAAAGTGAACCGGTAACCAGTGCAGTGAGGCCAAAACTGGTGTAATGCGCTCTCTTTTGCCTGTACTGGTTAAAAATCGGGCTGCTGCATTCTGGACCAGTTGTAGTCGTGCAATGGAGGTCTGACTGATACCAAGCAGGAGCGAATTGCAGTAATCAAGCCTAGATGTAATGAATGCATATATTACTGTCTCCAGGTTCTTTTTGGACAATATGGGCTTCAGTTTAGACAGCCGCCTTAGTTGGAAGAAACATGATTTAACAATCATGTTTACATGATTGTTAAGTTTCAGGGAAGGGTCCATTATCACGCCCAGATTAGTGACTCTTTGTTTTTCAGTGTCTATTACAGTGTCTCTTTATATAACCTTCACACCAATGTGAATAAGACAAAGGAGATGAGTGTGGGCTTCAGAAGGAAAAAACACACCTACACCCCCGTGAACATAAGAGGATCCGCAGTGGAAGTGGTCTCCAGCTACAAGTACTTGGGTGTACACATGAAAGACAACCTCAGCTGGAGCAACAACACCACCAGCCTGATCAAGAAAGCTCATCAGAGACTCTACTTCCTCAAATGGCTGAGATGAGCTGGTCTGGGAAGCTTAGTCCTCACCTCCTTCTACAGGTGTGCAGTGGAGAGCATCCTGTGCTCCAGCATCAACATGTGGCATGGAGGCTGCACAGCTGCAGAAAGAAAAGCTTTGCAGAGAGTGGTGAAGGCTGCACAGAAGACTGTCGGAGTCAGCCTCCCCACCATCACAGACATTTACACCTCCATATGCAGGAAGAGAGCCACCTGCATCATGAAGGACCCCACTCACCCAGCACACACACACCTTTGGACCCACTCTCCTCAGGAAGGAGGTTGAGGAGCATTAAGTATAGAACCACTAGACTGATGAACAGCTTCTACCCTGAGAATATTAGACTCATGAATCTCTAACCAGGATAATCACTATGAAAAATCACTGAAAAATCACAATCAAAAATCACCTCTGTGTTAGTTGATGTTTTTCTTAGGTCATATCTTAGATCTTATTTCTGTTTTTCATTTACATTTTATTGTTGGATGTAACTGGGACCCTGTGTACATAATTTCACTCCACCACATGTACTACATAAGTTGCGAATGACAATAAAGAATCTCTGACTCTGACTCTTTTAAGATGTTAATTGGTATTTTATAGCCTGGAAAATTTCACTGACAGAAGATAACATCCATGTTTCCATCTTATTTGAAGATTTACTGTCTGTTCACTCCATCAGTTTATCTTGTCTCTACATTATACTGAGAGACAATGAAGGAGGAGAGATAAAGAGGTGCTGTCAGGGGAGGGAGAAAAAGTGTTTTCCTGTTTGAGACAAATAGCTGCAGGTGATCAAAACACTTAAATGCATCAACATCTTTGTCATCAACCTGTTTGTCTTTATTACCCCCCCCCCCCCAAAAAAAAAAAAAAAAAAAAAACAAGAAGAGGGACTATATCATAACTTTTTTTTATTTGTTTTTTTTTTTTTTAGAAATGGATGTTTTTGCACACCTTTCTTCACAGTATTTGTCTTATTTGGCCTCAGGTCATGTACGCTGCTGAGAAAAGTTTTTTTTTTAATTTTTTATGGTAAATCTTTTACCTCTGTTCCTCTTCTTTGTTGGATAGGTAGAGTTGGAAGGTCTAACAGGCCACATTGAATTCAACAGCAAAGGTCAATTGTCGAACTACACCCTGAGGATCATGCAGAACAGCAAGGACGGCTTGAGGCAGGTAAAGTTACTCTCAGTCTTATCCAGCAACTCTTAGAGATGTTTGTTTTAAATCAAATCAAGTGCATCAGTTCAAAACTTTGAAGTAGTGTTTAGTGAATTAGTTTGATTTCAGAGGCAGATGATTCATAGGGGCAGGTAGGGCAGAGCCCCAAATTAAAAAAAATCATTCACCTCACAAAGTAGTTCTTCCTAACAAATAATGTAAATTACTTATTTACTGAGCTTGCTGTGTACACTTTTGTTCTGTGTATTTTTCAACTGTTTGTACAATTTTAAGTGGAATTTTACAAGATTTGTAGTGATTCATCCTGAGTTGTTTACTTATTTAGCAATATGGGGCTGTAACATTCAAAGATCTGCGTTTTCGTCAAGCTGTTCTAAACGTGCGACCATTGATCCGAGCAGGCAGGTCCAACAGAGTTTCATTTGGGGTATGAGATTTTCTGCCCTGTGGACATATTTGGCTGATTTTAGCACATTTATATATGTATAAAATATATATTTATATATAATTGGCTTTTCTATGTATGTGAATGTTCCTGTAAAGTGCCCTGAGACAACTTTGTTGTGATATGGTGCTTTATAAATAAACTGAATTGAATTTAATAGAATATATAGGGTGGATGTATAGGTAGAGCTGTTGCCTCTCAGTGAGTCGCTGGTTCAAATCCAGGCATGTTCTATCTGTGCACGTTTTCTCCAGGTACTCTGGTTTCCTCCCACAGACCAAAAACATGCATGTTAGACTTATTAATAACTCTAAATTGTCCCTATAGGTGTGGATGAGAGAGTGGATGGTTGGTTGTCTCTATGTGTCACTGTGATGAAATTGCGACCTGTCCAGGGTTTCCCCCGCCTCTCACACAGTGACTGCTGGATATGGACACCAGTGACCTCCCTGATCCGAAATGGATGAATGAATAGATGGATGGATGGATGCTCAAATATCTCATCTACAGCCCCAAATCCCACATGAGTCGAAAAGGAGGTGCCATGGACAAATTCCCGTCAACCTGGCAGCAGTGCTCGAGTACCTGACCACCGCGATCCTGGAGCTGGTGAGAAACTCAGCTCGTGAGGAGCTCTGCAGACTGCTAGGAGGAGTGACCATCACTCAGGGAGGAATTCTGTCTGGCATTCGGGCAATCCTGCTGCCCAGGAGGACCGAGAGGCCCACCGGATCTGACAGCAAGCTGGATCTGGGTGGTTGGATCAGTATCTGTGACCAGATTCTTCGGCTTCACTGCAGGAGATCCTTCCTGTCCACAGCTATCAGCATCTATAACAACTCTTGAATGAAACCAGGATGATGAGCTATGACAACACTTAATTTCCTTCTGGGATTAATAAAGTATTTTTGAATTTGAAATTAATTTGGATGGATGGATGGATGGATGGATTTTGACATGACAACCCAATGGTCAACAGTAATATTTTTATGTCTATATGCAGCCATACACCAACACAGAACTTGGGACATTCCTTATTTTTCAAGTTATTCAGCTCACCAGGTTAACCAATATACATGTATGTATATGTCAGCAGCCATCTTGGATTTTTATGTAGCAACCCAATTTTCAACAGGAAACTTTTTTACGCCTAGATGCAGCCACACACCAAAATGGAAGATCGTACCTTACTTATATTTGAATTTATCGTGCTGACAACATGCATGGGCGGATGGATGCATGTAGGGAAGGTATTTCCAATTCCCCTCTTCGCTTTGCGACCGGTGACAACACAAGGACACATTTCCCCTGGAAGTCTGTTCTGTCTTTTTTTTGCTTTTTTTTTTTTTTGTTTGTTTTTATGTTTTCTTGTTTTTTGAACGTCCAGAGGACCAGATTGAACTTTTTTGGATCTGTTCTGTCTTCTGACAGCTGGAACAGCTGTTTGTGTTTGTCTGTTGTCCTGATTTACAGTCTGAGCAGCATTCAGTATTGGGAGGTAGTTATCATTCATTCATAATCCTAGAAAATTTCACCCCCACTCCTCCACAGCAGAGAGCTGTGTGCTTTCTTATCTGCAGCATTTTAAGTGCCTGTTGTTGTTTTAAACCACTAACAAGATAAAGACGGTCTGATGGGACAGAATGAAGATCTTAGCAGTGTTTTATAGTGTTCAGAAATATTTCACCTTTTCATGTCAATGGTCTCATAAAAAGATCAAGTTTCTGTCTGAGTGTGATGGGAATCTGAGTTTCCAAGGTAACATTCCATTGGTGACCTCGTGCTTTTGCTCACCTGGTCTGTCTCTCCTCGCGTCCCTTCTTCATTCTGGCACTGAGCCAGTCAGGCAGAAGGATAAAGCTATCAGGCCTAATGTGATGATTTCTACCAGAGCTGTTGGAAAGCAGCCCTGCCTGTTATGGGAATGAAAAGAGGCAAGGTGCTAGATGGGGGACAGAATGGGTGGGTTGTTTGCTTTATTAACAAAACACTTCCCACTCACGGTCGGTTTGGGCTGCCGAGGCCAGACAGAAAGACAGAGAGGGGGCGGGAACTTGAAAGAGAAGGGAGCTGGCACAATGCCCATATTTTTTTATTTACAACCAGCACATTTTGAGACTGCATAATTACTTTGGTTTGAATAAATTGAAGTCTCCATTAAATGTACAATTTATAACTTTGTGTAATGTACAGACTTAAAGAAGCAGACTTCCAACTAAAATACTATATGAAGGGAAAAAAGTATTTTTTTCTATGGGTCACTTTTTGAACACAAAAAATGTAGCATATCATAAACAATCACCTGTCACCAACCTAGTGTTTACTTCTCTCCTTTCTCAGCAGCTTCCATCATCCAGTCCCTTCCAACATCACCTCACATGAGATCCTCAGCTCCTCAGAGTGAAACACTTTACAGCCCATAAGATACAAATCAAATATATCTGCTGGGCACGTTCATACAAAGTGAATGTTCCTGTAAAGTGCACTGAGACAACTTTGTTGTGATTTGGTGCTATATAAATAAACTGAATTGAATTGAATTGAATCCACACAGACAACAAGGTGACGGCAGTTTACATAAACCGTCAGGGAGACGTGCGCTCAGCCCAACTGTTACGCATCGCGAAACAGCTGTTGTGTTGGGCACACAAAAACCTGCTCTCCATCAGAGCAGTGTACATTCCCAGCATCCTGAACAAGCGAGCGGATATCATGTCGAGGGGTGGTCCCCGCCACAGAGACTGGAGCCTCCATCCCGAGCTGATTTCTCAGATTTGGAACAGGTTCGGCCGAGCAGCAGTGGATCTGTCTGTCACACGGGAGAATGCCCAGTGTCAATTATGGTTTTCACAGAGCCCACGAGATGATCCACCGTTAGGAGTGGGCACCTTTGCTCACAGCCCGTGGCCAAAAATGCTCCTTTATGCGTTCCCTCCAGTCCTGCTGATATCACGGACCCTGGACTGGGTCCGGCAAAAAGAACCGTCAGTCATCCTCATAGCTCCGGAACGCATAAGCGCTCGGTGGTTCCCAAATCTGCAGCGACTGATATCGAGTCGGCCTTGGAAACTGCTGGGGGGGGGCGCTCTCCTCCAGGAAGGAGGAGTGATCAGGAGTTACCCAGAAATAGGTCAACACCTTTGGGTCTGGCCACTGAACTGATCCGTTTAGAAAAGATGGGCCTCCCATAGGATGTGGTGCGTACATTTCAGGGCACACGAGCTGCTTCCACCACAGCGCTGTACACATCAAGTGGACAGTTTTTCAGCACTGGTGCGCAGAGAAAGGCATGGAGGCCATCTCATGTCCACTAGGTGGTGTGCTGTCATTTCTACAGCAACTGATGGACAGAAATTTAGCGTTCAGCACAATTAAAACTTACGCTGCAGCTTTTTCTTCCTGTCGTGAGGTTTTTCGATGACAGAACAGTTCTTAACCACCTGCTGATGTAGCATTTTCTGAAAGGTGTACAGAGACATAGACCTGTGTCACGTCCACTAGCTCCACAGTGAGACCTAATGATGGTCCTGCACGCTCTGATCAAAGCTCCTTCTGAGCCTTTAGTTCAGTTTTTACTTAAATTTCTGTCATTTAAAACAGCCCTGCTATTAGCTCTGACATCGGCAAAGAGAGTTAGTGACTATCTGCTCTCTCTGTTGCTCCCTCATGTCTCAGAATTCAAGCTGACGGCAGTTCAGCTGTACTGCGTTTTTAGCCCTGCTCTGAAAAGCATCACAAGCTCATTCAGATCAAGGGTGATAACGTTGGATGGGTTTTATCCTCTTCCTCATAATTCTGGGGAGGAAGCAACATCTCACCTACTTCTGTCCCATGCGTGCATTTTCGTGTTACGTGGCACACACAGCCGCACTGTGCCGCTTTCATCGTCTGTTCGTGCATTACAGGGACAGCTCTTCAGGACGCCCTCTATCCACCCAGCGCCTCTCACACTGGTTGTGTGAGGCTATTTCTGAAGCTTACAGTTCATCTGGACTGGATCCTCCAGAGAATCTCAGCACATTCCACCAGAGGGTTTTCATCCTCCATGGCTCTGCATGGAGGGATGACAGTGGAGGATATTTGTATGAAGGCTGCCTGGTCATCGCCATGTTCAATTATCCGTATTTATCTGATGTTTCTACTTTCTCCATGACCCATTCTGTTCTCAGGGATCTGACAGAATGATTATTATATGTTTCATGGAGCCTCACTTTTGAGCTCACACCTTCCTGCATGCAGTCGCAGTGTGAGATATTTATTATCAGCCACAAGTTCATGACTGCTGATTTTATCGTTATTAATCGGTTCATCCTGAGGAGCTGTTGGCCTGCTCTGTTCATCGTTACACTGTTACAATTCGTATCCTCTGTTGTTCCTATTCACAGCAGCAGGTCTGCTATCTCAGCCTTTTTATTCCTCACCAGAGATCTTTTCTCCGGTGCGCTCCTGTACATGGAGCATGCAATTACGCAACGCGTAATTACGCACACAGAAGGCTGAGTGATGAAATGTTATTTTTGTGCAAGCAGGTGCTTCATGTTGTGTCTGAATGGACCCAGTGAGGCATAGGCTACATCCTCCTTCGCCTTTAACCCACTAGCGATAGCCTTAAAGGGCGAAGCCTTTACGAAATAGAACATTGGTTATGCACTGTAACCCCAGATTCTATGAGTATAGGTGCAGCTCTTTAAGCTCTGGGCTTCACTGGTTCCTAAGTGGCTGAAGAAAAAAAGCTATTTGGGAGCCGATTGCCCAGTCTTACCATAATTTATACGGACTGGGGGTGGGACCCACACAGCCGGTGGGCATGGACTAAAGTTTTTAGTGCTGCACGCGACGGCATAAACCCACTAGCGATAGCCTTAAAGGGCTGCGCCTATACGCATAGAATCTGGGGTTACAGTAATAACCAACGTTTTGGTAGATTATTAAATGCACCTGAGTTTGTTTTTGGATCCAAGCCTCCACATGTGTTCTGGTGAGTCAGAGTATTTGCTTTAAAAGACAAAATAATGGAGCAATGCCACAAACAACCAAGGACAAGATAAAATGTTTTGACATTGAGCTGAACTCCAGCTGGAAACTGAAGAACAACTTTAATCTTTGAACAAAAAATGGGTCATTGTTTGTATGACTTTTGTAGCAGCAATAACAGTTTATATGTGTTTATTTTTGATTATTGATGGTTCTGCTCGGCTGAGGGCTCAGACATAATTTGCACTGGTTCTGATGAACGTCTGTGGTTGTTATAGAAATTATCTGATTGTGCCTGTTGTTGTAGACGTGCGTCGTTTTGGAGTCTCAACCCTCTGACTGTCTGCTGTTATTATTTGTAACCAGATGGTAAATTGGTCCAAACAGTAAAGTTGCCCCCTGGTCTCTTGAAGTTTATGTTTATAAAGCCTGAATTCTGTCTTCCAGTCCAGCCTCTACACTTTCTGTGTGATCGTGGCTCTGAGGTTATGGTTATTGTAAGACGTACTTTGGGTTGCATTTTCCTGCCTCTGTGCACATTACGGGCAACATGTGTAACAGCTGGTTGACTCAGAGGGAGATGGTGGACCTGAGGCTGTCTGTCACAGCTGTTGCACTCCCGGCTGCAGAAAGATGCTGTTTGCAGCAGATGGAATATTCTGCTCAAATATTTTTAAGAGATGCTTCAGGGCAGAGAGGATTTTCTTCTCCTCAAACATAAAATACTTCCAGTATTTTGCTGACAATCATTCATGATATTTGTGGGCAGAAGATGATCATTCTTAAAACACCTGTAGTTTACTTCTATTCCTCCCTGTCAGCATGGAGCAGGACTCACAACACAGTTTATTTTTTAATCAAGTCATTCTGTCAAAACAAACTTCTGTAAAATCTGAAGCTAAAATTCCAGTGATGACCCAAGACCTGAAAACAAACTCAGTCCATCTTCTCTGCGGGAAAGGCTGAAGCTGGATTACAAAAATTAATTCATTTGTCAAGTTTTAGCAGTTTTAATTGAAAAGTCTAAGCTGCTCCTGATGACAGGCCTGTGGGCCAGCAGTGATGCTGAAGTTGATCCGGTTCTGTCCGTGTTGTGGCCAAGGCTCCGCCGGTACCTGAACAACAACAATCCAGAGAGGAGGTGAAGGAAAACAGTAATAAAGTGCGATGAAGGAAGAAGACATGAGTCTGAAGAAATGAGATAAAAATAGAAATAAAAGAAATGCGAGAAGAAAAGAAAAGGAAAAGCTTTAAGGTGAGAAAAGATTTAAAAAATTATTACAGCAAATAAAATCTCACATAGGTCTGATTTTAATGCCTGTTCTGATTTATCTGCCACCAGAGCTGAAATAAAAGGCTCCTGCAGCGACCTTCACCTCTGTTTCTTGAAGGATTGAATAATCATATTATTTTAGAGCTGACTGCCATCCTCTGTATTTCACAGGAGGGTGTAATGAGCTCCATAAAGACCTAATAAAAGGAATAAAACATGTTCAGAATCTGGTTTGAACCTTTTTCTGAGGCTGTTTGCTCCAGATGGTTTCAACATCAGAGTTACACTGTAATACATATTATTTTAGAAAAAAAACTGCTTTCTCCTCTCCACAAACATCAAAAGACGAGCAGTTTTCTGACTCTTTGTTCCTTGAACACATTATAGTATTTACTGACCTGGGATCAGTTCTGTGAGAGCTGCTGTTGATGATTCTGCCGTGATTCTCAGCTGTGATGCTGTAGATCCTCTGACTGGTCCACCTGACCTCTCTCAGTGTCTCTGTGTTGTGTAGTGAACTTAATCTGGTGTCACGACTAAGCCTAAGGTCAAAACCCTTGACCTTAAGAACCTTGTGGGACAGAAACTGTCATTTCATTGATTTGAATCCAGAGATACAGGTTCACCCACCCTGAGACTCTCTTTCTTGATAATCAAGTGAAAGAACACTCTCTTTTTATTATCATTACTATTTTACAGATGTTGATAATCAAAGTGTCTTAGTTCAAACCATTTTAGATGTTGCAGTGAACTAGTCAATTTTATTAACTGTGTAATGATTTTTAATTCTCATGCAAGTGTGCGTTCCAGGGTCAGGAAGAAGCAGACATGCGTTGGAACAACTGTCCTGTTTATATCCTCTCAGACGTCAACAGGGGGTTTTGGCACCTGTTTCTTAAACTCGCCAAAACAAAACTCTCTCTGTCTGTGAGAACATTTCTGATCTGTTCCATAACAATTCTTGCTGCATTCTAACCTTTTACGTCACAAAACACACCCCGTCTGGTCGGTTCTGGCCAATG